>NC_137813.1:52751715-53184215 GCF_963921795.1 Nannobrachium achirus
TGTGTGCATGGTGTCACTTCTGAACCCACACAGCCCTCAGATGTGGCCAAATCCAATCTTGGGAGCTTAGACGATCTGAAAAAGGCTCCCATTACCTTTGAGGGATGTTTTTGTTGTGTTTGACAGGGCCGCGGCGATGAGTCACGTTCAAGCCCGCGATGCCGTAATGAGGTTTTCGTGCCTGCGCGCACGCCGCAAAATCCCAAGCGTTTATTTATGCGGTTGTAGCTCAGAGAGACGCACAATATGCATTTTGTAAAACACTCGCGAGTTAAATTAACACTGAGGATGTTGTGCCTGCTCCGTGGCAGGGGGAGGGAGTTCCCATACAGGATACTACGGAACTTTGAATGATATGTTGACCCGCAGAAATGATGTGTGTCTGTCTGTCCATATGTCTCAATGTGTTTATGTGCTTTGTTTGGCAGAAAATGTCAGGTTAAGACATGAAATTATTATTTATGTCTCCTGTACAGGTCGTCTGTGCTCGCTCACTCACGCACGAGCATGCGTGCGTGCGTGCACAGGCACAGACACAGACACACACTGTCGAGCTTGAAACCCAGCCACACAGACGTGAAGCACACTTGACTCAAACTAACCTAAACACGGCGTCTCTATGAGGGAGGAATGCTCTCTTTTTTCCCCTCCTTCCTTCTCCTACCCGGGCCTTCGCAAGAATGTGAGGCTGCAAAACGTGACATCTTTCATAAACATTTGCTCCGCCGCTTTCACATGGCTCTCTCCGTCTGTCTGCGAGCGCTGTGACTGCCGCGTCACACACGTACGCGTCGCAGCGCACTCGGGGATAGAGATAAAACACGATGAAAAATAGCCACGAGAAAACGCTGTTACAGTCCAGATCTCCTCCTAAAGACCCCGGAGTAAATGTCAGTCGTATGCTATATTCAACATGTTAAGCCTTTACATGGTCATTGTTCAGAAGCAGAAGTCTTGTTCGCCTTTTTCCCCCCACACCACCAAGTATTTCGCTTTCGTGGCATTTTTAAGAGACGGCTAATAAAGACAGAGAATCACATAACACAGATCTTGAGGTTATAGAGCTCGTGCAGATCCATAGTTTTAAAGCTAGAATGTGTAGATATTATGTCCTTTAGAATAGATGGGAGAGGGGCAGTGTTGATTTTGTCGACTAAAACTATGTCGACTGCGTTCTTTTCACAGACGAAAACTAAATAAAAACGAAATAAAAAGTAAGCTGTGATGACTAAAACTAAGACTAAATATACTGACAATTTTGTCGACAAAATAAAAACTAGACTAAAACGTTAGGGAGGTACTAGTGGAGAAGAGAGTCATTTTATGTTTGGTTGCTAAAATCAGCCATTACAATGTCATCAAGGCCTGCCAAAATACATTTTAGTTGACTAAATCAACTGTAGATTTAGTTGCCTAAAATCTTATGATATTTAGTTGACTAAAATTAGACTAAAACTAAAACTTTTCAGGTGACTAAATTATGACTAAAACTAAATGACATTTTTTTCAAAAGACTATGACTAAAACTAAACCAAAATGTGCTGTCAAAAACAACACTGGAGAGGGTTGAATGCTTCTGTTATACCCGGGAATTGAACCTGCAGGACTCCCGTGTGGGAAACCGAACATGGACCGCTTGTCCAGAGGAGATAACGAGCTACCATAGGGTCTCCATTTCTCAATGGAAGAGGGAGGAGACCACCTCCTCCAACCTCTACAGATGTGTGGTATTTTTCATTAAAAAAAAAAGTCCAGGATTGCATCTTAACTAAGGCCACATAACTTGAGACCTAATCTAAAATATCAATTTTGCCTATTGTCTGTCATATCTTCACCCGAACGCCAAAACCAGTAATGACTCATAACATTTGGTCAGATTTCATGCACAGATGAAAAGTGAATGCCTGTTAAGTGCAGCAGAGCTATAGACCTTTTTCCAGAGCACTGTCTTGTAGCTGCGATGTCACTGTGCGAAGCAGTACCGCTTGACACCACAGAGAGACTGTCGCTCTGAGAAATCGCTCTATAGAGAGCATGATGCCAGTTTTCAGAAATGTGGGTGCTGTGTCTGAATGTTGGCGTCTGGCTGGCTCTGCTCCAAAACGTAACCACTTGAGCCTGATTTATTCTTCATCCTACATTGACGCAACGACAAATAGCAGATCTACAAGCCCTCAACGTGTCTCCATGTGATGCGTTGTGAACTTGAATGTAGATCTGCTATTTTCGCCACTTTTTGAGAATGTGTGTCTAAACTGACCACAAAAAAGAGGAGAGTTCTATAGGGTTCCCAAGGGGGCAAGAATCCAATGCAAAAACTATCGAGGATGCAATGCAAATTGTATGCAAAATAATCGTTGTAATGCCTTCAAACTGTTTTACAACTTTTTTGTTTTAGCAGAAGATCTAAGCCACAATTATTTGTTATTTTGCCTAAACAAAAAGAAGTTGGAGAATAGAGCTGTTTGACGGCATTAAAACTATTATTTTGCATTGTACAGTGGTCTCCCTCCATTACATTACACTGACACTGTCCAAAAATAAGTATGGCAGGTTTAATGTGGTGGTTGAAGATAATGAAACTACAGCTGAACTGCTGAGTCTTCCGCAGTATATCTTCCCTCTGCACCGATGCTGACCTCATTGCCTGTAAATCCCGTTGCTTAGGGAAAGGAAAGACAGTTGCACAACCTCTCACACAGCCTGCAGCTACTATAAAGGCTACTGGAAATCTTGTAAAAGACACAGTTGAAAGCGAGCTGTGAAGTAAGCTTACACAATCAGCTCTCCCGTTTACTTTACCGCCACCTCCACCTGTGTGTGTGTGTGTGTGTGTGTGTGTGTGTGTGTGTGTGTGTGTGTGTGTGTGTGTGTGTGTGTGTGTGTGTGTGTGCGCGCGTGTGCGTGCGTGCGTGCGTGCGTGCGTGCGTGCGTGCGTGCGTGCGTGCGTGCGTGTGTGCGTGCGTGCGTGAGTGCATACACTTAAACTGCCACACATCACCGTACTGTTTAATTACATAGAGATTCCATGAGAAAGATCTTAAGGGCTTTTCAATACTGGAGTGAAAAAGGATGGTTGCTAACAATGTAGCTTTAGTGTACTCAGTGTACTCAGTGTACTCAGTGTGTGTGTGTGTGTGTGTGTGTGTGTGTGTGTGTGTGTGTGTGTGTGTGTGTGTGTGTGTGTGTGTGTGTGTGTGTGTTTGTGTGTGTGTGTGTGTGCGCATGTGTGTGCGTGCGTGCGTGCGTGTGTGTGTGTGTGTGTGTGTGTGTGTGTGTGTGTGTGTGTGTGTGTGTGTGCTTGCACACGTGTGTGTGTGCGTGTGTTTTGAGTCTCTTGAAACAACAACACGCCATGATACGATGTCATATTATCATTCCTAACACAGAAAAGACTGCTAGCTTCTATCAAATACTGTTTTTCTAGCTGAATCAGCTAGGAAGCTACAAATACATGAACCTATTTTAAGCAGGTAGCGTTAACAATTTCACATTCATAGGCACTCAGCTAAAACTCCATTTGCATTACGACTCTCTTGGAGACTGGACGTCACATAATTGACCGCTCATTCGAACCAGTCTATGTTGTTGGTCAAACGTGGTAGCTACTGAATTCGATTACAGTCTCCTTAGTTATTAGTTCACCTAGCCACTCCTAACAAATGTTTGCAGGACAACATAACATATCGTCACTGTCGGGCAGAAACCTCGTATCTATAAGTTTCAAATTTGTAAATTTCTTCGCAAATCAAAGCCCTGCTTCATCATACAAGGCCGTCGCACAAAAGTTGTGAAAACAGCAGATCTACAAGCACACCACGCAGGCGTTGTGTACTTGTAGATCGGCTGTTTTCACTAGTTTAGATAATTTTTTAAATGATAAATACAAAACAAACGGTTTTGGACATACAAGGTTTCCACCCGACAACGACGACATTCAAATCAACACTGGCGCGACAATATGTTGAAACAATATGTTCCGACTGTGGAAACCGTTTTTTTCCTCTTCCACACACACATGGCAATATGTGGCTAGGAAGCAGACTAAAAAACTGGAAGTGCTGTGGCAATCCTTTTAACAAATATTCCCGTGTGTGTAGTGCAGAGCAAGCAGGTCTGCCCCTTTATTGCAGGTTAGCGAACCTCTCAACGATCAGTTTCCAACTGGCCTCTCAGGCTTCCGCTGAGAGGAGATTCCTGTGTGCTTACTCCACATGGGAATGGGCCTCAAATGATAGTCTTTAGGCTGTCGCACGGTTTACCCAGACCCAAACACACACACACACACACACACACACACACACACACACACACACACACACACACACACACACACACACACACACACACACACACACACACGTGTACACACACGCACACACCGCACAGTCAAGGTAAAAGTGTGAGGCGACAGGTGTTATTTATGTCCTTTATCCTACGGCTGCTCACTCGCGCTCGCGCACACGCTCGCGCTCGCGCACACGCGCTCGCATGCGTACGTTCACGTCATGGTGTCAACGGCAGGTGAGCTCCTCTCAATCCCAAGGTGGCCTGTCTGCTGCCTGATTTGTGAGTTGGGACCGTAAGAACGGGCAGACCATTTAGGACCCCCGAGGTTAGATCCCCCCTTTTTAGCGCCTGCCGTAAACACGGCCCCGGCGGTGCCTTTGATCCTCGTTAAGCGTCAGGGCCGGTCAGACCCAGGGGCCAATGGGGGCTTGGGAATCTACTTTGGAGGAATTTAGATTTTGTGTTTGCGTCGCTAGTGTCTCGCACCGACAGCAGCAGATCTACAAATACTGTTTTCAGTACGAGGCATGTGCTCAAGGAAGCCACAGTCAGCAGCACAGTCACAACATGTAACTTGTAACTTCACTTGACGCACACACACGCATTACGCAAATCCAAATACCGTCTATCTGTCTATAAAATGAACTGTCTTTTGGTATACCTGCTAATGAGCAGTAGAACAAAGCTTCGGTCCCAGAGTACTGCTGGTATCCATTTATGGGTTCAATTAGATACCTAAATGTATGCCTAGAACACCTGCAGTGTTAATACATAACACTGTAGGTTTTACTATATGCAGCTATTAGCCAGTACACACACAGGTTAGAGAAGAAACAGCAGTGGGCACTGGTAGTATGTTGGAATGGACACACTGGGTTCTCTTGCCCCTTTTCGACTGCAGCTTTAGCACCACACTACACCACACCGCACCACATAAAAATATCTATTTTCCATTACACCAAAGTACCCCTATCGGTAAGAAACAAATTGACCCTTTTAACTGTGATTATAAATATAATTCAATAGAAATTTGTATTACAACTATCCTAATTGTAATACACTATAATGGATTATAATTGTGATTATAATACACTATAAAGTATTAATGTATTACTATGATAACTATAATATACTATAATAGATTACAATAGTGATTATAACACAATAGAATCTTTTATCATGTATTACAAGTATATCCTGGTGGTCTAAATGAAAAGTCAGTGAGTGATCAGTCATTACGAGGTGTTTGGCCGTGTTACTCTGTATTGGATACTTTTTAGTACCACGTTTAGTACCGCTTTCACACCACTCTACCCAGGTACTTGTAGTGGAAAACCTGGCACAAGTGGGCGGTGTGGAGTGGTGTGGTGTTGGGCCATGTCGGCGGAAAAGGGGCTTAACGTCTCTCTCTGTCTGTGGTCCCTCTAGTGATCGAGGAGAAAGGGGTGAAGATGAAGCTGACTGTGATCGACACGCCAGGCTTTGGAGACCAGATCAACAACGAGAACTGGTGAGTTACCAGAACGTAGAGAGAGACTCTGAAATACTCTATTACTCTCTTCATGTGAGGAGTCATTTTAAACATCAGCAGCGATTGAGATCAACTAAAACCTTCTAATTATGTACGGGTCCTCCTCCTCTCCAGCTGGGAGCCCATAGAGAAGTATGTCAACGAACAGTATGAGAAGTACCTGAGAGAAGAGCTGCACGTCAACCGCAAGAGGAGAATCCCCGACAGCCGCGTCCACTGCTGCGTCTACTTCCTGCCGGCCACCGGCCACTGGTGAGTAACGCTCACATGCTGCTATGTCTGGACTTGTAATGTAATGAACAGGCCGCCGTGATTAGAGCAGTAATTGTGTAATTGTGCACAGTCTGTATCCAGCAAAAGAGAACGGCAGGTGTCAAAACAGCCACCCCCATTATTGTCTATGTATGGAGAAGGCGTGCTCGTTTTTACCAACGAACCTAAGCACAATGGTGGGGGCGCGGGGGGCTATTATTGCATCCGCAGCAGATGCAAGGGAAAGGAGCGCTTGTTTTCCGTGATGACGAAGGAGGCGCGCCGTCTCAGGTGACCTTGATCCATGTGAGCCATGTTGTAGCGAGCGAGTTGCCGTGTCGAGTGTTGCGAAGGTTGCATGAGCCAACTCAGCGCCATTAGGCGTTGTAAACCAGGGGCCAGAATAGTACCTCCGTGCGGTCCAAGTGAACACAGTGCTCCCTACCTCCTTACCACCGGCCTCCACCGTTGTGCTTAGGTTCGTTGGCAAACGCCAGGTTGCGGTCCTTACACCGGCGACATGACTAAGCATAAGCCATTGTGTACTGCAACCCATTGCATCTTTTCTGAGCCTGGCACATTTTGTCTGGATTCGAGACATGCCATCACGTTAGAATCCATTAGCCAAAAAACCTTATTGATGTCCGGTTCTCAATAACTTCAGAACCTGGTTCAATTTACAACCTGGAAGCCATGATGTTTATCAAACAGCCCCTACGGGACTACATCAATCTGACTGACAGCATATTTGACTGTGTGTGTGTGTGTGTGTGTGTGTGTGTGTGTGTGTGTGTGTGTGTGTGTGTGTGTGTGTGTGTGTGTGTGTGTGTGTGTGTGTGTCTGTGTGTGTGTGTGTGTGTTGCAGGTTACGTCCTATCGACATTGAGTTCATGAAGAGGCTGGGCAAGATAGTGAGCATCGTACCGGTCATCGCCAAATCCGACACACTCACCATCGAGGAGAGACTGGAGTTCAAGCAGAGGGTGAGCAGAACGTGCGCGCACACACACACACTCACACACACACGCACACACACACACGGGTACAAGGATTCACTGCGGGCCCCCCATGAAGATCTGCTATTTTTGAGACCACCATCTCAAAATATTTAGTTCCAGGGACCCTCCAGAAGCAAAATTTTAGTCACAAATGTTCGCTTAAAATTTACATATATATTCAAAGATTGGCACACATTGTCACGACTTTTCAAAAATAGCAGATCTACAAGCTCGGTGCCGCGCTGTGAGCTTGTATATCTGCTATTTTTCAATAGCTCAAAATATTTAGTTCCAGGGACCCTCCAGAAGCAACATTTTAGTCACAAATGTTCGCTTAAAATGTACATATATATTCAAAGATTGGCACACATTTTCACGACTTTTCAAAAATAGCAGATCTACAAGCTCGGTGCCGCGCTGTGAGCTTGTATATCTGCTATTTTTCAATAGCTAAAGTTACTAGGGCCCCTCCACCTTGGGCCCTAGTAACTCAGTCCCACTCCCCCCCCCTTGTGACGCCCCTGCACACACACACACACACACACACACGCACGCATGCACACACACACACACACTCTGTCTCTCGCAGGTCCATAAGTGGCTCTGTCACCTGGTTTTTGTCTATAAACATTTCACCGTCTCCTCCCGTAGACCCAGGACCTTCCATACATCATAATCTTTTAAAAACCTAGTCTGATGCACTTTCAACATTGAACAACAGCGTATGATCCTGGGAGACATGAGGCGTCACACACATGATGTGATTCTTACCAGGATTCTTTTACCACAGTGGTTCTCAAAGTGGGGCTCCGGGGACCTCCCAGGGGTCATTCTAGGGGATTCCAGGGGGTCCCCAGCATAATTAGGGAATATAGCCTGATCATTTGACTGGGGGTCCGGACGCACAGGTTGAGAACCACTGCATTAACAGACCTGCACCCATTTCTTGTACACTTCTTACTTACTGTAACACAGCAGTTTTTCACATCCATACTGAAGAGGCCTTGGGTTGGATTCGGTTATGTTCTGACAATGTGATATAATAACCACTACTCTCTGTTCCTCTCTCTGTGTCATATGTCATTTAAACCCTCTCTGTCCAATTACCGTTCATCGGCACTATTTTATTTATAGCCTATTTAATCGGATCTACAATCTATTTAAACACTGTTCATTGTATAAGCAACATTTAGTTATTGATCTATCGTTAATCTGAACGTTTATCAATTACTTCCAGGAAGTGCACTTTTTTTTGCTAAATATAAAGTGAGATAAGTACGGGAATATGTTGTCTTTGTCCCTGTGTTGTTTGATTGTGTTTATTGTATCGTGTCTATTAACTTATTTTTATCGAACGATTGTGACAGAAAATGTCACTTCAATTCCATTTTTTATACTTAGTTGCACGCTGGCGTTGCATGCCATAAATAGCAGATATACAAGCTCACAACGCGTCACATTTGTGGCACGTTGTGAGCTTGTAGACCTGCTATTTATTAAGTAAGACACCATCCGGCACACAACTAAAGTGAGACTTAGCTTCTTGTTTGGGATGTCCTGTGGCCCTCATACCTCCTGACCGTGCGGTGCCCTGACACATGAACCTTTTTGTTGTGAACTCAGCTTGACCTCTTGACTACCCTTCCACAGATAAGACAGGACCTGGTTGCAAACGGTATTCGCGTCTACCCCCAGAAAGAGTTTGACGAGGACAAGGAGGAACGAATGGTCAACGACAGGATCAGGGTACGTTCAGCCTGCCAAACAACTCACACTAGAATATCGTCGTTGTCGGGTGGAAACCTCGTATCTCCAAGTTTCAAATGTGTACGTTCTTTCGCAAAGTAAAGCCCTGCTTCATCATACAAGGCCGTTGCACAAAAGTAGTGAAAACAGCAGATCTACAAGCACACAACGCCTCGCGCCGCGAGGCGTTGTGTGCTTGTAGATCGGCTGTTTTCACTAGTTCAAATCGTTTCTAAAATGATAAATGCAAAACGAACGGTTTTGGACATACAAGGTTTTCACCCGACGACGACGATATGTTTTAAACATGTATTTATACACTGGCCTCCCGATATGAACAGTTCACCTCACATAACAGCTTGTTTCAAATCTCCATGAGCTGCTAATACAGCTTCTCTTCTCTTCTCTTCTCTTCTCTTCTCTTCTCTTCTCTTCTCTTCTCTTCTCTTGCCTTCTCTTCTCAATGTAATACAAAGGCTTTGGGATAATAACCAAAGTCAGTCATTGTAGGTGAAATACATTAAACATTTATGTTAGTGATCATATTGCCAGAGGTGGTGGTTTTGACACTGACATTCTGTGTGCAGGAAAGCATTCCCTTTGCTGTGGTGGGAACGGACAAGGAACACCAGGTGAATGGGAACAAGGTGCTGGGACGCAAAACCAAGTGGGGCATCATCGAAGGTAACAGAGAACACACAGTGTCTGAGTATGTATGTGTGCGGAAAATAGCAGATCTGCATACTCATAATGTTTCGCATATACCGGTAGCGCCATTATCCAAGGCGCTTTACAGAGATTATGCATTACATTCACCCATTCACACACACATTCATACACTGACGACAGAGGAAACCATGCAAGACCAACCTGCTCACCGGGAGCAACTAGGAGTCTTGCTATAAGGACTCTTCGACACTAACTCTGGGGGAGCCCGGGATCGAACTGGGAACCCTCTGTGTTCTAAGACGGCCACTCTACTGGCCGTAAGTCCAGGTGTGTCTGAGATTTTCTGACACCTTGGCATCCCTAATTTGGCCATGTCATTTTTGCCCCGACACAAATAGACGATCTACAAGCACACAATGCTTTGAGATTGCCGATTTATACTTAAGCGTACAAAGATGATATATTTTCAATGTGAATGTTGATGTATTGATATATTACCATGTGCAGTTCTTACTTATTGTATATTGCTCTGGATTAAGAGCGACTGCTATATGCCTAAATTGTAATTATGATCATTAGCATTTACAAGTAGGCCTACTGAGTAACTTCAGTCAACGAAGCTGATCAAAATGTCTCGGTGTTGTTGTTGTTGATTTTTTGCCTCAGTTGTACATTGCCATCTAGTGGTGAGACCGTAAAACAGAATGCTCAAAGGTTGCTAGTACAAACATGACATCAGACATCCCAACTTGGAGATTTTCAATTTCGGGAGGTCCGGGTGGCCACATGTGCACGCTTGCGAAAAAAGAATCAGGGTTTTCCCAGAAAATTATTCATTTTTTAAAGTTAAAAACATTTAAACGTTATAGGCTTAATAAAAGCATGATGTCTTACCTATTTGGGAGAAAGTTCTCTCACTCTCATTTGAATTTGCACTCAAGCTCAACACAACAGCCTGCTATACGGTAGCCTCGTGTAGCCAGGCTTAAACTCATCTCCGAAGAGAAAAGCCTGGTGACAATAGAAAGCAGAAAGCGTTCAACTTCCGCCGTAGGAATTTCACCGGAAGCTGTATTTTTCTCACGGTGCGGTGTTCCTGCAAACGTATTCCCTGCACGAAATTAACTCTGGTCTACGTCTCCTGCTCTGTCAGTTGCGCTCACAATAAACAATATACAAATAAAAACATTGATTCAAGCAATGTTACACCTATTAAGAGTGAGTTAAGAGCTACAATCTATTTTAGTTTTTTCGCTGGGGAATGTAAACAGACCCGCACCGCATGACGTAACGTCCGTTAAACGCAGACTTCCGCTAGAAATCTTGGAACACACCGGAAGGCATATTGTCTACAGGGTGGCTATACGGTATGTCCAGTTGTCCACCACCACTCGGAGCGAAAAAGAACCGACGGTTGTAAAGTACTGTTGTTTTATTCTATATTAAGCAAGACGAATTGTCTTGTCATCACAAGAAACCTGTCTGCGTGTTAGTGTCGGAACAGGGGGATGTCTGAATGGCAGCATGTCGGTATGGGGGGATGCACCCCGTTTACTGTTATCAGCTGATTATCCTTCGTACTGGAGAGACCATGGTCTGAGACCAGTGGTTGGTCACTTTTAGATGCCCACGTCTCCCAAAGCGAATGACAATCATTCATTTGCCAGATTGACAGTTCAACGATGAATGAGAACACATTTATTCGCATCGCGGGACCGGATCCCCGCGATTTTCCCAGATATGGCCCGGAATTTCCGTGAGTTTTAGTGCCACTTGCGGGTGGCCGGGAAGAGACTCCCGCAAGTTACGGGAGACTTGGGATGTCTGTGACATGGAAAACAATAAACTGGGAACGGCTGTGGAAGTTATCTGAGCAAATAACAATGTTGAACACATTTTATCTGAAAGCCAGCCGTAAATAATGAGGCCTGACCTGGGACATTCAAATTGGCGATTATTCAACAACAACAACAAAACATTAGTGCTACTGTGTCAGCAGTCATATAGAATAGTCGTGGGATATAACTGGTAAACTGTTGTGGGGATTCCTGAGGGATAGAGATGAAAGCTCATCATACTGTAATATCTTTCAGTGAAATCGACATTTCATAACATTCATTATGTTTTATGTGATGCAGTGAAACACCACAAATCCCTAAAAGACCCCCTTCTCTCTCTCTCTCTCTCTCTCTCTCTCTCTCTCTCTCTCTCTCTCTCTCTCTCTCTCTCTCTCTCTCTCTCTGTCCACAGTGGAAAATGTGGCACACTGTGAATTCGCCAACTTAAGGGATTTGCTGATCAGGTGAGTTGATGCTTGTGTGTGTGTGTGTGTGTGTGTGTGTGTGTGTGTGTGTGTGTGTGTGTGTGTGTGTGTGTGTGTGTGTGTGTGTGTGTGTGTGTGTGTGTGTGTGTGTGTGTGTTTGAGTGTGTCATGCCTGCCAATCCACCGTTCTCCTGTGTGCTACTTTAAAGGAGGAGTTCACCCCCAACATGACTTTTTTCCATTGATTACTCATGCCATGGAGACTTGAGTTCAATAATATGTTTTTGTATCCGTCGCATTCCTAAGACAATAATTTGAGTTTTGTAAATGTACCCCCATTGATTCCGGAATCATTGGGGGTACATTTATTGTAATCAAATCATTGTCTTAGGAATGTGACAAATACAAAAACATATTATTGAACTCAAGTCTCCATGGCATGAGTAATCAATGGAAAAAAAGTCATTTTGGGGGTGAACTACTCCTTTAAGCTACCATACGCAGAGTCTTACCAGTGGCTTCATTTTCCTATGGTTGTGTCAGGCGTGGGATCATGGGTAGTTTGTGAAAGGCAATAAATGAGGAGTGTTTGCTTCCCTTTGGACATTGTGCACGCACACCTCCCACACACGCATGCGCGCGCGCGCACACACACACACACACACACACACACACACACACACACACACACACACACACACACACACACACACACACACACACACACACACACACACACACACACGCGCACACACGCACACACACTCTGGTGGCATGTCCCTGTTCAAGTAGAATGGAATCTAATGACAGAGCTTGCAGCCAGGGCTGCTTTGAGGTCATCCGGGGTCGCATGCCTCTCCGAGGCCTACCTCAGGCCAAAGGTCAGAGGTCAGTGCCGTGTGTCCGATATGCAGAGCAGGATCTGTCAGCCGGGAGAAGAGGCAGCTGTTTTATGACGAGTGGAAGGTGTTTTAACTCCTGGGGAAGAGTCTCATGTTCCTGCCAGGGGTGTAAAATAATTAAGCACATTTACTTAAGTACTGTACTTAAGTACAATTTGAAGTTATTTGTAATTTCCATACTTTTACTTCTACTCCATTACATCTCGGATCCAAATATTGTACTTTTTCTCCAATACAATTATTTGAAAACTTTAGTTACTAGTTACTTTGCAGATATACATTATAATATTATAAAACATACATTAACAACTTTAGCAGTATTTCATACCTAGGCTATATCAAAATAGCCGATCTACAAGCTCACAAAGCGTCGCATCTTGTAGATCTGCTATTAAAAAAAAAATATATATATATATATATATACTTTTACTCTTGGTATTTGTATAGTTTGATGCCAATACTTTGGCACTTTTACTCAAGAACATTTTGAGATTCTGACTTTTACTTGTAACAGAGTATTTCTATTCTGCAGTATTGTTACTTTTACCTGAGTAAAACATTTTTGTACTTTTTCCACCATTGGGGTACCACTTTAAACGGAATGCTGCAGGGCAAAAATACCTAAATTAATACATTTCCGGTGCGAGGGCATAAATTATGTTTAACAGTACAGAAGTTGTCAAAACATATTATATGTTAATGTGAAAGATATACCTGTGGGAAAAATACATAACATTTTAGCAGCTAGTGGCTATTGTACAAGCTAACTCACAGAGCTTCACTTCGTGCAGGGCTGCTAGCTTGTACATCAGCATTTATTTATTTTTTTAAAGTGTGAGAACTAACTGATTTAGGAGGCATTTGTAGAATCAGCCTCAGGTCTTAATCGTAAAAAACAAAAACAGTATAACTTAGCCCAGCTCCTGGCAAGTTAGCCTTCAACACACGCTGCTGCTACACATTCTTTTAGCGTTATTCCCAGGGGCATTCTCGCCTTATTCACGGGAGAGCCGCAGAGAAGAGGGTGTGACCATGAGCAGGTCATGTGACACAGGACAGGTCATCAACATGTCCGTACGCGACTGTGTCCGTGGCAAGACTTGGCCTTGTCCGTGGCAAATATACTGTAGATTTTAAATGTTTTGATCATAAGACCCCATTGCTGAATGTCACCAGGGTTTCGTCAGAATATGTATGACTCTGATTTACTATGCCAATGTTATGGCACATTAGGGGCGGTCCACTAGTAGGATACAGCGATTCTCAAAAAGAAATATATGCTCACACAGATATTGGCTGTCTTGGCCATATATGGATTCTGTTAGTGTGGTATGTGGCCGATGTGGCCTCCATATGGGCGTTCCCATATGAAGTCCTGTTAGATATGGGCTTAATATTGATGACATCAAGGGATCTCCATGTATGGGCATAAAAGGGATTCTGTTAGTGTGGTTCCCCTGACATCACAGTGACGTCAGAGCATGATGTCAGAGCAGCTAACCCATAGACCGTATCCCTGCTCTGAGGATCTGACATCACTGTGACATCACATGTGACAAAAAGTTCGAATATGGAGATAAGAGGTTTCTGCCCCGACAACAACCATATCAGGGTTTAAGTTGTTAACCAGCTAAATAATACAAAAAAAATCACACCCAATGTGAAGTGAGCGGTGGTCGTGCTTGCATAACATCTTCAGACTAGGATTTAAGTCTAGGATGTACAGGCCATGCAACACACACACGTTTTGCTATGGCAAAACGCTGAGGAAAAAGGCTACAGACATACGACATAAAATCACTAGACAAACATGATGCTACACACACACAGTTTACTATGGCAAAACGCTGAGGTAAAAGGCTACGGACACACGCACAGCCACTTATAGGAGCGCTTTGCACCGCTCAAAAACAAACCTTTTCAGTGTAATTAATCATCTCTGGCTCCCTCCCTCTCTCCGCAGGTCTCATCTCCAGGACCTGAAAGACGTGACCCACGACATCCACTACGAGACGTACCGCGTGCGGCGGCTCAACGAGAGCAACATGACGCTCAACGGCCTGGCGCTCGCCACCCACCCGCTGGCCAACGGGACGGCTCACGACAAGAGCGACTCGGAGAGCCAACTCTGAGGGACCCCTGCCCCGCCGCCGGCGGGCGCCGAGTGCCGCGACGGTGGCCTGCGTGGCCGCCCCCCCGAGGCTTTTAATTCACTCGCCATTTCACGTTTCTTGAGACTGCGAGGCCGAGAGCGGCCGCTTCCCCTCCGATCCCAATCAAGAATGAGAGACAGGGAGGAAAAGGAAGGAAGAAGAAAGAAGCAGACGGAAATCTTTTTATTTTTTTCCCCCCACCCCGACGGAGAAGTGGAGATTGTTCTTATTTTTTATTTTGGGACCAACTAGTGGATGAAAAAAAGAAAGAAAAAAAAAAAGAAAATTTCTATTGAGTTTTAACTAAAGACATTATAATAATAATAATAATACAAATGCATTTAAACGTCAGATATGGATATATTTTTGAGAATGCACCGACATATATATATTTTTTTCTGGAAGGAGCGCCCCGTGTAGGGCAGAGAGAGAGAGAGACAGAGAGAGACAGAGAAAGAGAGAGAGAGAGAAAGAGAGAGGTGGGGGAGAGGTGCGAGACTAGGTGTCGCAACAGCGTTTAAGCACTAAGATCCATCTTCATTCTCTCACAAGTCAAACAGGACCAAACATGGTCTTAGTGCTAAAACTCTTCTGGCGACGCCGCAGATGTCCGCACTGAGATAGACCAGTTGTATGTGAGAAGATTGTACGGTTCTGTCACTGAATTTTGCTGGATGCTGAGAAAAAATTACAAACCGGCCCTATTTTATACTTCGTTGTACGATGGCGCCGACGAATAGCAGATCGACAAGCTCACAACGTGTCATGGTGCGACGCGTCGTGAGCTCGTCAATCTGCTTTGTTCACTACGAATGAAAATCTCGTTTGACAATTTTCACCGATAACGACATATGACCCAAAATCGTGACGCCCAGGTTTTAAACTGATGAAAGTTGTCGGCAATCGTTGCTGTACCAAGTGCCGACCACTTTGTTTTGGATCTGTCTGCCACTGAAAAGGACTCGAGGAGCTTTGGATCTGACATATACTTGTCGACTTGATCGGCTGCAACTTACGCATATGCAACAGGTGCATATGAGTACAGTTTGATTTCAGTTATAGATCCAAGAAAGAAAGAAAAGGATGCCTTTTTGAACAAGTATTGATGCTATTGATACATCCATGTTACATATTTTTGATGTGATGTGTATTATTTACCTATACAATCCTACTGTATGACTCGTCATCGTTTTCAAGCTTTTTTTGTCTGTCCTTTTAACGACTCCACAAAACATGCAAAGTATTCATTGTAGCTGATCCCCTGGCCTAGACCTATGGTCACACATTTCCTGTCCCCACTGCCTGCATTGTGGATGCTTTATTACTGATTTACATTGCCACCTGGAGGTCTTGGTGAAGTAATTACAGAGAAAAAGGGGAGGCAGATTCTCTTCCAAATGTATTTTATTGACTGTTTAATGGTGGTTTCTTACAAAGGATATGACATGGATCTTTCATTTTAGTTCATACCGTCGATTTGCCCTTCATTTCACAAAAGAAAAAAAGGTCGTTTTTGCTCCTCTTGTACTGTAAAGCAACGGTTGTGTTGCATGTTAGCAGCACATCACGAGGGCTCATGGGTTTGAAGGTAGGAGTTTTTAACGAGAAGCTTTTTTTCCCCCACTGTATTGCGACAAGTGCCTGCCAGGGGAAAGAATTGCACTTTCAAGACATTAAATTCAAGACTTTGGGGCAAACGCTATACATCGGCAGCTGCCCACACGACAAAGCATTTCAAATAGCTCTTTTATTAGAGATGTAAACCCCAACCCTCCAAATCAATGCTTTCATGCTACAGTCCACTGGATTATTCAGACACAAATAATCACAAATGCGTTTTCCACTCATTTGAAATCTTAAGTCTTCCCACACGGCAAAGATACTGTGGGGTACTACTGAGTCTACTCCTTTAGCTTACCTGAAAGTCTGTGATTTGGATCATTTGAACCACCTTGCATCGAGGGCTAGACTTGACATGCAAGGATTTGTACATGTATTCTCCCATACCGCAAAAAGATACATGCATTATGTATTCATTCATTCATTCATGTCTCCAACGGGGGCAAAGTAAATAGCTCAGTCCATTTCTATAAGGTTTGAATGCATGAGGCTTTTGCACACATGTAGAATCACCAGTGTTCATTAATGTTCCATTTTGCAAACTCTAAATTAAACAATGAGGGTTTTACTGTGTATTTGTATATCGTCGCTGTCGGTTGGAAACCTCATAACGTGTTCAGGATTCAAATGCAAAAATAGCAAATGCAGCGGATGTACGTAAGCTCTTGCGGATCTGCTACTTTTGCTGCTTTTGTGTGACACTGTGTAGTGTGATCGAGTAGGACGTTAATTTACTCAAAAACACAAAACAGTTAGAATATGGAGATAAGAGGTTTCTGCCCGACAGCTGTGTCTTCTCTCTGGTTCTGCTCTGTATCAGTAACAATACAATGTGTTCGGCCATTTGTGTTTTATATTTGTCATTATACTAACAGCTCCAAACATCTTGTCCTTCGCCTTTTATATTATTAATAATATACAATGTAAACACTGTTGATTTACAATTAAATGATTGTCACTTTCTCAATGTCTGGTGTGAAGTCATTGTGTGAAAGGGCTACTAGTGGTGATCCAGTACCTGGCTTAAAGTCCTGCTCGCAATTTGGTGTTAGGGGAGTTTCTCACCTGAACTGAGTCAGTGGGTCCCTAGACATGAAAAATCACAGAGGTGCTCGTTAGCCATAGTGGCACGAATGGCGCAATGGCTGGATCAAATATGGCTGCCATCGGCTATGATGAAAATCCAACTTTTCTGTTTCTGGGTATATATGCACATGTAATACCTCTATTTGGACTAATTGGGGTGTGGGGAATTAATTTCTGACATTGTTTTGACCATTTTGGGTGATTTGGACCTCGAAAAGGTCATGGTCAAGGTCATTTTGCTATTCCGAAGACCGTGGTCATAACTTGGCCATTGTTAGGAGTAAAAACAGGTGCAATAGGTCTAAATCAACTAATTCTGACATGTATAATTCATTTCTGACAATGTTTTGACCATTAAGGATCATCTTGTCTTTGAAATATCAATGTCAATGCCATTTTTCAAAAACGATCGCCAGAAAGTGATTTTGGAGATTGTTCTTATTTTTTATTTTGGGACCAACTAGTGGATGAAAAAAAGAAAGAAAAAAAAAAAAGAAAATTTCTATTGAGTTTTAACTAAAGACATTATAATAATAATAAAGTAGGCTGAGAACATGGCAATAAGGCAGGATGAATCAGCAGTGATATGAGAGCATTAGGCAGATATAAATAAAGACAGCTGAACTCATCTAGGTAACTTAGGCAGAAGTTATGTGTGGCGATGATGTTAAAGTTAAAATGTCACTGTTTCTGTCCACCACTCATTCTGGGATGTGGCCAGTTCACGAACCATGATCCTATACCAACAAGGATATCATCAATGTGGATTCCAAGCTATGAAGCTAATACAAATTACAAGCCTTTTATTTATCTTACTGGAAAGTTAGCATGTGGGAATAGAAGCCAGTGTTCTGTGTCTCAGAGGAGTTCTGTGTGGACAGCTCAGAAACCTGCCTACCAGTGTCATCATCGGCAGGCAATGCAGGGTTGGTCTTTTAAAACTAAGAGAAAAGGAAAGTTTGCATTCTGAAATAGAAGCCATGGTCTTTGAAATTACCAAATCGGCCTATCTATGAGGTCGTTGGTAGGCAAGTTGCAATAACTGGCACATACCAAATGAACCAGGGCCAAGGGTCTTCAAGGCTTTTCAGGACAAGGGCCCATAAGTGAGAGCGATGAAGTATGAAGTACAACATATTGTATAAAAGTATGTTGCAGATTAAATTTTTTCATGGGTTCATAGACTTGTTTGACAGCACTATCATCAGTGTTGTATAGTGTTTCTTTTCTTTACACATGATCTTTTCATTTTCTATAGGGGTCCTTGAGGGGGTTCCAGGGGGTCCCCAGCAAAATAACTTTAACCACTTCAACCCTATGTGATACTTCATAAATTGAAGAATTTGGAACAAAGCTTGAGAAGCAGTAGCACCATGGGAAGCACGTGGACTTGGTGTGATGTGTGAGGCAGCTGCCACTGGGTGGTGGGGTAACTGGGGTTACCCAGTGTCACTGGCACCTTCAGGACATTTGCAACCCGTGTTCGCCATCTAGTGGTTGATAACCACAAGTGTCACAAGGCTTTCACTGTGGGGAGACGCACATAATTTGAGTGAGTGAGCACAGTTATCAGTAGCGTAGCCTAAGCGCTCAGCTGTGGTTCTCAAACGTTTTAATAGCTATGTTCAACTCAAGGACCCTCAAGTTGTATACAGTAGTATTATTCCACACGGACCCCCATAACCATAATTCTGAGAGTTATATCACCGTGTCACCTATTATAGCCTATATAACTTTATGCGTGGCACGCAAAGTTCAAAAAATGCTTCTCTGTATTCTTAAGTGCACAGATAATAATAACAACAGCTAGTGGTGGTGGAAAAAGTACTCAAATGTTTCTCAAAACATTTGTTTTGAGAAATGTGATAGGCCTACTCAAGAAAGTATCAATACAGCAATAGGCCTATAGAAATACTCTGTTAAGTACAAGTAGAAGTATGGAATTCAACATTTACTTGAGTAAAAGTACAAAAGTATTGGCATCAATAAGTACTTAAAGTAGGCTACCAAAAGTAGAAAGTACAAAATGTTTGAAAATAGCCAAGGTATAAAATAGGGCTACAGTGGTTTATGTATGTTTTATAATATTATAATTTATATCTGCAAAGTAACTTGTAACTAAAGTTTTCAAATACATGTAGTGGAGTAAAAGTACATTATTTGGATCCGAGATGTAGTGGAGTAGAAGTAAAAGTATTGGACATTGGAAATACTCAAGTAAAGTACAAATACCTCAAAACTGTACTTAAGTACAGTACTTAAGTAAAAGTATATAGTTACTTTACACCACAAACTACAGGTATTTCACAATGGATGCTCTTGTTATCATCCTGGAATTTCTGGTGCAGTATCCGTTGTTTACCGCTAGAGGGCGGTACTGTGTCGTACCATGATATATTGTCCAGAGAAGAGCACTGTGGTAAAGACAGACCACTCCTCAGACCCTCCTCCAGGGAAACCTCCTGATTAAACAGCATAACATTAAATAGCGAACAAAAATTTAAAATAAAATACGCTCTTGTTGTTGTTAGTTTCCGGATGTAAGTCTACAAAGCCGTGGTTTTGCGACTCGAGGAGTGAGGAGTCAGTCTGCTGGACTGTGGATTCTCCAGTGAACGGTATTATGAAGAAGTTTTGAGAGTGAGTGAGTACCGCATGCATGTGCTTCTTCACAGTCACACAGCGACTTTAGTAGCAAATAATACAAACCTGTCATTTGTCAAGGAGGTCCAGGGACCCCCAGGGACCCCCTCCACAAGGTCCTTGTGGAGGGGGTTTCCCCAAATGGACCCCTTACACACAGCCAGGTCTGTGACTCTGAGACTATACACATGGATCTGTGCACTCTCAGAGTTGGGAGTCCTTGATCATTGAAACGGTTAGAGAGTCAAAAATATAGCCTGGTTTCTACTGTTCTGTGATCTAGCGTTTATTGAAGCCTGAGCCTGAGTGGCAAACCTACTGTGATCCTCACAGCGTGTGTGTGTGTGTGTGTGTGTGTGTGTGTGTGTGTGTGTGTATTGGGGGGGGGTCTGAACTATCGATTGTGTAAGTATTAATCAATGATTGTATGGTTAACAACATAAGCCCACAGGATCAGGGCAACACCAATAAGGAGACAGCATTCACTCACTGGCCATTCATTCAGATAGTTTCATGTGGCACAGTGTGTTTTCATGTGTTGTTCAAAGAAATATTTGAAAAAGAAACTAATAATCCCAGAGTTTTATGATGAGGGGGACTTAAAACACCGGATGTGATGATCAAACAGTGCGTGGGCCATGGCGTGGGAAGCCAAGATACAGTTGTATTCTTCTGTTAAAGGAGTAGTTCGCCCCCAATACTTTTTTTTGTATTTGTCGCACTCTTAATACTGTCAGAACCAGCACAGCTTGTCCGTATGTATACGTGTAACGCCTGACACTGTGACCCTGACACATCACTGTGACATCACAGGTGACATCACAGTGATGTCAGATACTCAGAGCAGGTATCTCCATATATGGGTATAAACAGGTGACATCACAGTGGTGTGGCTGGTTCAGACAGGGATCTCCATGTATGGGCATAAAAGGGATTGTATGTTGTGATGTCATGGTAATTGGGAACCACTGCATGCCCATATATGGAGATTCCTGATGTCTTACTAGTTATAATAAATGTACTCCCATTGATTCTGGATGGGGACCCAAATGGATTTGTCAGGAATGCCAGCCTACCTTCAGAGGAAGACATTCTATTAATAAAGATTGTTTTTTATCTTTATTGACCATCACCCCGCTTCTTCAAATACAGTTGAGCTTGGCACCCTTTGCTCTTGCCTCATAAGCTACTGCAGTTGTACCTCTGTAGTTCCCAAACTGTTTAATGCCAAGCACACTCACATTGATATGTGGGCTATTTGCCCACGGACACCCATCTCTAAATATTTTGTGTCAGGGACCCCCAGAAGAGAAGATTGTATGTCTTTCCTCACTTTTTATATAAAAAACATATTTTAACAACTCACATCTTGTATGAGGTTGGCACAACATATTTTCAAAAGGGGGTCTGTAGCAAAATTCATAATCATTTGGGGGTCTTTGATGTGAAAAAGTTTGATAACCAATGCTATAGTAATCTCTCAAGTCTTGAGAGATTTATTAGAGGCAGAAATTATGATAATAGCAGATCTACATGTAGCTCTGCTATTTTCACAATAGAACCGTGTTATACAAAATATAATGGCTCAACTCAACTTACAAATCCAAGTGCTCGTAGGGTGGGGACTGGGAGGTCCCCAGTTCAAATATGATTATTTTGGGGGTCTCGGCCTGAAGAGGTTGAGAACCACTGCTATAGCGGAGCATGTGCAAATCAACGACAACAAGGACACAAGAAGTGAATTGAAGTACGGTAGTCTAGACCAGGGGTTTTCAAAGTGGGTGACGGGGCACCTTGGGGTGCCGCGATGATCTACAAGCACACAAGCACACTGTGTGCTTGTAGATCTGCTGTTTTCACTAGTTTAGTACATTTTATAGATGATAAATACAAAAAGAAAGGTTTTGGACATACAAGGTTTCTATAGTGTGGGGATTTAGGGGAGCAAATGCTAATTTCGTGCAATTTTGACTTAAAGCGCGAAATTTTGCACAAATGATTTAGCTAGGGCGCCCGAGTCACCACAGCACCAACAAAACTCTGAAAAGTGATGACTCATCACTTTTCATCACTAAAGTCGATGGGAGCCCAACTTGATTTGGCCGCTGTGGCGACCCTGAATGTTGCAGACTCGGGCGCCCTAGCTAAATCATTAGAGCATGCCCTGAGCTACATCTGTGCAAAATTTTGAACTTTTAGACTGATTAGCACGAGAAAAAAAAACCCTAAGGCCTCCGACTAACATGAATACTCAACCATACGTGTATTGTTTTCTGAGGCCATTTCTTGCCCACTGAATGTTTTTGTGCAAAACAAATGCCTGCAATGGATTCAGCATCATGACAAACCCCTAGTTAGACCCCTCAGATCCTCCTTAAATACCCAGAAAAAAATTATAATTCTGGGTATTTTCCTCCTGTATAGAAAGTCAATGGGAGCCCAACTTGATTTGGCCGCTGTGGCGACCCCGAAGGTCGCAGACTCGGGCGCCCTAGCTAAATCTTTAGAGCAAGCCCTGGGCTACATCTGTGCAAAATCTCGCGCTTTAAGTCAAAATTGCACGAAATTAGCATTTGCTCCCCTAAATCCCCACACTACTACCCGACAATGACGATATTCTATACATTTAAGGTGCTGGGAGGGAGTGAAAATTATAATGTAGGGGTGCCTCGGATTAAAATAATATTTATAGGGTGCCCTGAGACAAAACAGTTTGGGAACTCCTGGTCTAGACTCTGAAATGACTATTTAACACTGTATGTGGGTCAGATTCCTCTATTACCAGTGGTTGTCAAAGTGGGGTCGAGGTAGGGACCCTCACGGTTCCTTGCGGGTGTTCCAAATGGACCCTTACTTATGGTCTGTAACTCTGAGAGCTATGGGGGTCTTTGAAATTAAAAAAGTTTGAGAACCGCTATATTACTATCTAACTTTATTCCATACGGTTTCTTCCAGCCACCCACTGATGGATTTGCCAGCGGGGTTTACATGACTCTGTCCCGTGTGTTTATGTAGTTCACTATGCTGACGACGAGCTGGATGCCTGCCCAGCCCAGATTGAGTTGCTGAAGCGGGGCTGACGCTGAGAGAAGAAGACGTCATGCTTCTCAAGGAATACCGCATATGTATGCCCCTCACGGTCCAGGAGGTGGGAGACTGCTTTTACTCTACACAGCATGAAACTTACCGCCTTGCCTTCACTGACACATTCTCCGAAACGTGGCAGCGAATCAGAATCATGAAGCGAAGCGAAGTCATGTTGAGAAAATCTCAACTTTTACGCTTTTACGGTAGCGACAAGCCAACCAGAAGTGCACTGTGCTGTAAAGTATGTTTGGAGCAGGGATATATTGACACCACGGAAAAAGATGGCCATATATTATCTAAAATGAATAGGTTTGTTTAAGCCGCCAGAGACGAGCATCCAGTTCTCCAAAGTCAGCAGTGTGCACAGCTGAGGAACTCAGAGACCGAAGTACATCCTTGCTTCATGCTCATATCTCTGGCAGCTGTTTTCTAAACAATTTATACATCTTAAGCTAGCCTTACACCTAACAACTTTGAAAAGATTTCTCAGTCGTAATAAAATCGAGACGAGTCGCGGCACGCTCCCGTGATTCGGTCGTAACTTAATCGTTAAATGTGAGGTAGTGGTGCGACTCGATTTTTACCCCGACTTGAGACCCAGATTCTGTTACGAGAATATTAAACTGGTTTGATATTTTCACAAATCGGGGCTGAGTCTGACTAGAGTACAATGACGTAACAACCAAAACAGAATGCTATAGTGAGCCAAAAGCCATTCATTCCCCAAACGCTGGCCACTACTAGTAGCTGTTGGTGCGGCTTTGGGGAGTCTTTTTCAAATCTTTTAGTGTGAGAGGGTAGTCTTTTAGAAATCTTTCCAAATCTTTCCAAAATCTTTTCAAAGTTGTTAGATGTAAGAGGGCCTTTAGGCAATAAATAAGCCATGTGGTTGCTTGTTTCTGTCGCATCTACAGTACAGCTGCTAGTTTAAAACTTTATTACCGCCGGTATTCACTACTTCCAGTCTTTCATCTCGGGCATGCACGCACGCACGCACGCACGCACGCACGCACGCACGCACGCACGCACAAACAAACACATGGTGACAGGCTGTCAGTCCCATTCATAACCTCGAACGCCCAAATTATTACTTTTTACAAATGTCCACTCTGGGTACTACTATTGGCTTGTCTCTGCTCTGTGTCACGCAACCCACATAAGATATCACTTAACATCTCCTCTGCCCTTTTCCTCCTCACGTGTGCTTTGAAGAGCCTTTGCTTGAAAGTTTACATGCAATTATGCTCGCCTGCACGCAATATATATCGTCAATTTATGTCTCATATGCATATGTATATATGTTGACGTGTTTCTTTTTTGTATTTTCTTTTTTTAAACTTTAGGTACCGGTAAGTCTAAATTATAGTCAAATTAGCTGGCACTCCCTGCGGCCGCTACTCGACCTTAGGGAGTGTTATTTGTGATATCCTTGGTGTCGGGCAGAAACCTATTATCTCCATATTTAAACTTTTTGTGTTTTGTGTTTTTTCGTTAATTAACACCCTACTTGATCACACTACAGAGTCACACGAAACAGACAAAAGTGGGCGCCCGCTGGCCTACCGGTCCGGGCGCGTGCCGCGTGGGCTCTGGTCCCTGGCAGCGTGTTGCGGGTTCGAGTCCCAATCCCGACAACCTTTGCTGCGTGTCCCTCCCCATCTCTCTCCCCATTTCCTGTCAGTCTACTGTCCTATCAATAAAGGCATAAAAGCCCCCAAACAAATCTAAAAACTGACAAAAGCACCAAAAGTAGCAGATATTCAAGCTCGCACCATGTTTCAAGCTTGTAGATCTGCGACTTTTGATGCTTCTGTATTTGAATCCTGAAAAGTACGTTTTTGACATATCAGGTTTCCACTCGACAGAGACAAAGTTATTTTAAAACTTTTTGCCTGACATGCCGAAAATAGACATCCGTTATTGATCGATCATTTGGTAAACGTATCGTTTTTATTAAATTTTTTATAAGCAATAAGCCTTATTCACGGCCCGCCCACTCAGCAAATTTCTCAGCATCCCCTGGGTGCTGACATCAATTTAGAAGGGGAAACTATAACAGAAATAGCTGGACTTAAAGCCAACAAATCATTATTTCGAACGGTAAAGTAAATTATAATGCTTTGTGCCTTTTACTATCTTGTGTTCTTGATCATGCTAGCCGTATTTTATACTTTACTATTCGGAAATTGCATTAAATTTGCGATTTCTGTGTTAACTCTATAGGCTATAGTAGGCTTTTCCCTTTCAAAATGTGACTTCAGCACCCGGGGGATGCTGAGTGGGCGGGCCGTGAATAAGGCTAATTACATGGATTTAGTTTGATCGTTATGTCCATAATTGACAATCCCTGTGTCTTGGTCCTCCGCCCTGCGTGGACCGTGCGTGGTACTCTCTGCAGTACAAGATAGGCCAGCTGTACACCATCAGCAAGCACAGCCACATGGAGAGCCAGAAGGGAGACGGGGTGGAGGTGCTGGTCAACCAGCCCCACTATGACCCTCTGCACGGCCAGGGTCAGCACACAGAGAAGAGACTGCACTTATCCAGGTCAGTTCCATTCACACTAGGGACGCAAGCAGGGACGTGCTGGCCATTGGGAAAAGCGGGACAACTCCCGAACGGCTGGTTCATTCCCGGCCGGTCCAGGCCGGCCATTAGGATAGAAATGTCGGGCAGAAACCTCGTATCTCCAAATTTCGCATCTCCAACCTTTTCGCAAAGCAAAGCCCTGCTTCATCATACAATGCCGTCGCACAAAAGTAGTGAAAACAGCAGATCTACAAGTACACAACGCCTCGCGGTGTGCTTGTAGATCGGCTGTTTTCACTAGTTTAAATCATTTTTAAAATGATAAATAGAAAACAAACGGTTTTGGATATACAAGGTTTCCACCCGACAACGACGAAATATAACTCATGTAATTGGCCCACTGGCTTGTCACTTGTCATGATCTGAAATGGCAAATCTTTGAGTAGCAGCAGCTCTATAGCGCGCAATGAGGGCCTCTCCAACTCTTTTTCCCAGGCTGAATCAGGGGCCCAGCACGTCCCTGGATGCAAATGATCGATTCATTAATCAATTGAAAGTTGATAACCTTATAGAGCGATTGACCGATTCATTGATAAGCTGTGTTTTTTAGGACAAAAGGAAAATTCTTGTCCATTACCAAAAATGAGTGCCGAAACATAATTTGCCTTAATGTATATAACATTAACGAGCGTCAATGAAGTTTAGCTGGACACACACACGCACACGCACACACACACACACACACACACACACACACACACACACACACACACACACACACACACACACACACACACACACACACACACACACCCCTCCCCTCCCCTCTACAGTGCTCTATAGAGTCTCATTTCTCTCCAAAAGCCCTTGAATATGAAGGAAAATTAGCAGTATATCTTCTACTGATCATCTGAGGTAGCGTATCTGGTGTGCAGGAGATGGGGCTGGGGGCATGTGAACTTCAAATAGCCTTTCAGGTGATAATCTAGCGTCCGAGCTGAATGCTTATGTGTAGCTATTGAGTTGATAATTGCCGCTGGCCACGGGAGTTTCAAAGTAGTTAACACATACAATACAGGTCATTCTGGTTAAGAGGCACGTATTCTGGCACCCGTGAGCCTTCAGTAAGCACTTTATTATTTTAAATCTGAACATTTGTTTAGCATGCCGTGGCAAATTGGCTAGTCTGCTCCAAACCAGGTTGAGGTAGGGCTGTCACAATTATTACATAATCGTCTAATCGTGATTATTTGACATTATCGCAATTATTTTGTCATAATCGTCATAATCGTGAATGTTGAAAAATGACAGAAATAGTGGAAATAGCAGATCTACAAGCTCACAACGCGTCGCATTGCGCTGTGAGCTTGTAGATCGGCTATTTCCACTATCAATGTTATTAGTAGTAAGTTGTCAAATATGTCAGTAATGTATTTGTATATTTAGGTTATGTGTCATATCTACCATATGCAACTTCAAAGCCTAAAAGCCAAACAGAAATGTAATTATCAACGACAAATACACAATTAAATCGTTAATCGCCAATTATTTGAGTGACAATTAATCGTCATGTAAAATGTCATATCGTGACAGCCCTACCGTGTCATACGATATTCTGTCATACGACCGTCATCTTTCAGGGCTAGAGTCGGCCAGACAGTGTAACTGTGTGGGGCGAGTCTGTGTAAATGTATTTCATATAAAACTAAAAGGAAAATAAAAGCAACAAATTAACAATGTTAAGCTAAATAAGAAATATAATTAGACTTCATTAAAAAAGTTTTCCATCAAGTGTGTTGAATACAGTAACAAGCAGCGAGTGCCATGACGAGCACGTGACCTCATGAAAATAGAGTACCTCTGCTTCAAACATCCACGTCACACCACTGTTAGACCTCATAGTCTGAGAGGATGCAAATTGCAAACACAGGCGGAAATGGTACTGAACAAACCGGTGAAAAATATCCATTGAACGAAAGCCGTGCATGGATTAAAGTTCTCAGTCGCCACGACTGATTTCAGTGATTTGGATTCCATAGAAGCCTTGCGTGTCTTCTATGGAAACTGAAAATAGACGCATGTCTGTGACTCATTATGAGCTTGTTGATGGGCTATTTTCAGGTTTTTATTTTAGGATTAGGGCATTTGAAGTGGTCAAACTAGCAATATGTTCAGAAGCATCTGTCATAAAATCTTATATTTTTCATGAAAGCAAAGGTTTTAACCTGTGATCTCTTTACAGCAGGTACAATGTTACTTAAATATCCTCATTTTTGGGCTCCACAGGCTGTCTGTCCGTCCGTCTGTCTGTCCGTCTGTCCGCCACGTCACACTTTTGCCCTACACTTATCTCCGCCACCGTTGGCCCTATCGATGCCAAACTTTGCCATCCTTGGATGGCAAATCACAACCGCCCCTGATTTCTCACATGGCCCTCCTCTAGCGCCACCAACAGGCCGCGTGGTCCTTTCACACTGTTTCACAAATCGCAGAGTAGGACAAACATTTCCAGACGTGAGTTTTCATTTTGCTTTAATCCATGAAAGAAACGATGACGTTCACATGTGGATTCCAAGAGCCACTAGGCCTGTCAAAATTTGCCAAAAATGGCATTCGAATATTCGGTTTAAAATCCACCGTTGATTCGAATAAATTCGAATATTCGAATAAGTAGAGAAATTCGAAGCATTCGCACATCGGAGCTTCTGAGCTTTTTTTTTTTAACATGTTATATTCACACCAATACAGCCATTGTTGCCGTTTTCTTCGGTTGCGCGTTTTAACAAAGAAACAAGCCTATATGCATATGAATAGACTTGTATTAGGCAACGTTCGCGAGCCCTCAAACCTGAAGCTGTTTATTCTAGACAGCCGCTTCTATCGCTTTACTGGTGGTCGTGCAGGTCCGCGTTGGTCAGGGACGTGCAGAGAATGTTAAGAGAGGCAGGGGCTGACATTTCTAAAAGGGCCTTTTGGTGGACAATTCTCTCTTAAAAGGGCAGGGGCTCAAGCCCCGTTTGATGTCTGTGTGCACGTGCCTGGCTTTGGTAAAAGCAAGCGCAGCATCGAATCGTCGAGCGTCACACCAGCTGTGATGGAAGTTGGAACAGCCACGACTTTTTTGCTTTTTTACATTGTATTTTCGGTGGAGAAGTCTCGTTGTCTGCCTTCCCGTCACTACCAAATGAGTCGCCCGTTTCAGCTTGACTCGTTATCATTCTGAATCAATTAAAGTTACATTGTGTGATTAAACGTGAGCACGTTTAACTCAAGAGGCAAAGCACTGTGTCTGCTAGGCGGAGGACGGACGGTCAGTGTGAAGGGAAAGTTAAGTAGCTGGAGGTTTATTCTTCGCTGTATGTCGGTGTCGCTAAACATGCACCCTTAATCTACAAGCCCACAACGTATTGGATCAGCGACGCATTGTGGATTTATAGATCAGCCCACTTTTGCAGCGGCGAATGGAGACTTCTGCCTCGCGAGACCAGCCACCTTTTAACGTTACATGCGCCCAGAATCTCGCGAAAAGTGCGGCAGATTTGTTTTAATTAACTCTCCCGCCGCTTCGAACGTTCACGTTCGCCCCATTTTTTACAGAACCTCGATGCCAATACGGCGCTCGTTCGGTTCGTTCGTCTGATGACTGTAAGCTGATGAGGCGTCGCGCGGCCGTCTACTGTAAACACATTTTCCGCGGTGATGGTGTAAAAAATCCATTATGCGTTAACATCAACGGAGAACAATTCACTTCCTTGTTGATTTTCTCTGGCTCTGAGGCTCTGTGGCCAGTGACTGGTCTTCTTCTTCTTCAACACATAACAGGCAAATTCACATTCATTCTCGCATGACGCCGCCCTCTGCTGCCTGGCAGACCAAAGTGCACTATTGCACAACCAAAAAAAATAAAAAATAAATAAATAAATGTCTGTCTGTCTATCTACTATAACGTCGCAAAGGTAAGCCGCTTTTTGATGGCGCCAGACCCAATAAATAAATAAATAATCTGGCAGTAGGAGAGTTAAATATAAATTAATTCGAAGCTCAATTTTTTACTTTCGAATATTCTTTTATTGTTAACATTCGAAGGAATATTCGAATATAGAATATTCGTTCACAGCTCTAAGCCACACGATTCCTTTTTTTTTTTACTCCTCTTCAGCTCATCCTTGTCCTGTAGTTGAAGTAAACGGACTTGGTGGTAGGATGGCTCACATCGGAAGCCTGTGAGTTGCTGTAGTTCAGGCATGTGATCCACACTTCACTCATTGCGTCACACCGTGCAACCTGGACTAAAAGGCAGTCTATTTGCGGTTGTTGCGGCTGCTTACCATTCCTGCGTTTCATCGCCCCCCACTCCCACACACCCCGGGCCGCACTCCACCTGTAAGCTGTGCCTCTACTGTACACGTCCCCTGGGGGAAGGGTTACTATGAGCACATATTTAGACCTGGAAAGCCTGTCCACGAGCTTCCAGTGTCCCATGAGGCCTTAGGTGAATTCTGGGCTATCGCTTCCTCTTGTCAGTAGGGAATCTAGGGATGGGACGATAGGAAAATTTCATATCACGGTTATTGTGACAAAAGAAATTGCGATTTACGATATTATCGCGATAATCAAAATCTATTATCCTGGGGTGGAACATTTTCACAGAGTGGGAAAAAAAGACCTCAAATACATATCGTCGTCAGGGACGTGCTGGCCATTGGGAAAAGCTGGACAACTCCCGAATGGCCGGTTCATTCCTGGCCGGTCCAGGCCGGCCATTTGGAAAAAGATTAAAATAAAATGTCGGCCTTTGTTCCATTTTGGGGGCTGGGCGGCAAACAAAGTAAATCGTCACTGTCGGGCAGAAACCTTGTATCTCCAAGTTTCAAATTTGTACATTATCTTCATGAAGCAAAGCCCTGCTTCATCATACAAGGCCGTCGGGTTTCCACTAGTTTAAATCATCTTTTAAATGATAAATACAAAACAAACGTTTTGGACATACAAGGTTTTTACCCGACAACAACGAAATATAACTCATGTAATTGGCCCACTGGCTTGTCACTTTGTCACAAATCTTTGAGTAGCAGCAGCGCTATCTCTCTCTATTTAAGTGGTACTGGATATGCAGCTCTGCAAATAAAAGATCCCAGTGCATGACGGCGGATGAAATTAAATCTCTACGATACGATTATCGTGAGTGTTTTTTTTATCACGAGTCATTCAATTCATTTCAGTGATCCGTCATACAAGATCTACAAGCTCACAGCGCAGCACGAAGGGACGTGCTATGAGCTTCTAGATCTGCTATTTATTTTAAATGTATTTCTCTGAGATCCTTGCTGTGACGTAGCTCCCTCCATAAAAAGACGACGGAAATGTATTTACCCTTGATAAGGATCGTTTATTAAACTCTCTCAATGACTAACTCCGAGTGTCAAATAAATCTCTGTCTCTGCAAGCCTGATATCCGGTCTCAAAACCAAAACACACGCAACAATCCCTCCCGCAACAACCATTAGCATAATTCCACTTGTGCGAGTTGAAGGATCGCCCAAGCCTATTGTGAAGTACAAAGGACTATTTCTTATTTTTTTTGTTCATGTTCTGTCAAGAACAAAGTTTGTTCAAAGTGTTTGTTCAAATACTTTTTCATATCTTAAAGCACTTTATATGCAAAGTGATAAAAAAAGGGAAAAGGAAAAAAAAGGACAGTTTGAATGCCACAGGGATTTAAGACGTGCATGATTAGAATAAAGAATGTTTGGGCAGAGGGGACTTTATTTTTGGCAGGTTTATACTTTATCTCGGTTTGTATCAGCTTGTGAGAGGCAGGGAACCAAGGTCAGAGAGAGAGAGAGAGAGAGGGAGTGTGGAGGCTGGGGGTTTGAATTAGAGTTCTCAAATTCTGCCCGAACCCGACCATACCCGAACCCGACCCGACATTTAGGGTAGGGTAGGGCCTAAATGTATGCTATTTAGTCGGACCGGGTAAAGCTGGTTGCACACTGCTGCGTTTTTCGGGCCGAATATCGGAGTGAATTTCGGAGCACGCAAATAAAAAAATCAACCTCACGTTGTGTCAGTCACGTTTGCACACTGCCGCCCGTTTCGCGCACCACTCAGTCCCTTGCTCTCTCTATCTCCCTCTCTCTCCTTGTCCTGAAAAACGCATTTCGCAATGAAAAACGCAGCAGTGTGCAACCACCTTAAAGGGCCTACACCATGCTTTTAAAACTATATTTTTTGTATAAATATATGCTCAAAATTGAGTCTTAGACAGGTTTTAACCCTCAACAAACACTCTGACCATTCTTTTTGTTTGTTCTAGCTCTACTATAATGAGGCTCTCCAGCTGCAATACCAAAACGGCCTCTGTTTGCTCAGGGGCGCATCTAGTGGGGTTTTTCCAGAAAAAAAAGAAGTTTTTTGAAAAAAAAAAGTGTTTTGAAAAAAAAAGGTGTTTTGAAAAAAAAAAGTTTTTTTGAAAAAAAAGTTTTTTGAAAAAAAAAAGTTTTTGAAAAAAAGTTTTTTGAAAAAAAAAGTTTTTGAAAAAAAAAAAAAGTTTTTGAAAAAAAAAAAAGTTTTTTGAAAAAAATGTTTAAAAAAAGTTTTGAAATTTTTTTTTTGAAAAAAAACATTTTTTGAAAAAAAAAAATTTGAAAACATTTTTTTTTTGAAAAATTTCTTTTTTTTGACTCTGAAAAAAAAACAGGAAACGCGTGTGACGTCACATGCGTCAACTCTCAGAACAGCACTGTTCTGAGAACCCGTGGAAAGCTTTTCATCTCTGTCTTCCCAAAACCAGAGAAAGACACAATGTACAGAAATAGGACTTTGTGAGGATAGAAGGTGCCAGTGGGACCCCAAAAAAAGGTTTTAAAATAGAAAAAGTGAAAATTCATGGTGTAGGTCCTTTAAGGCCTCGGGCTCAATGAAATTTTCATTATTTTATTACTTTTACTCCGTTAGTAGAGAATTATTTCCAAGCCCGACCATACCCGACCCGACCCGATGTTTTCAGGCCGGGTACGACCTAAAATGTATGCTAACTAGTCCTGCAACTCAGGTCTGTTTTACTAAGTACAAGTGGTTAAACTGAAGCGATATTGATCAATTCCAGGCACTTTAGGGTGCCAGCAGAAACCCTGGTCTACACCAGTGGTTCTCAACCTTTTCAGGCTGCGACCCACAACATAATCATATTTTAACTGGGGACCCCCGACCCTGACGAGCACTTGGTTGTTGTAAGAGTTGAGGCATTACATTTTGTTTAAAGAGGTGGTGCCATAGTTTTGTACTTTTTCTGTTTTTCATGTGTCTAGGAGGTTGAAAGTACATCATTGGACCCCCTGGTGTGGTTTTTATGAGCAATTATGTATTCTCTTGGTATTTGTTTGTTTTCTCTTGGAGGCTGCCACCTTGTGGTCAAAAGTGTCAGTTAAAAAACACAGATACTTTTACATCACAGAATCAACTCCTCCCCTAATTACCATTCACCCAACACTGTGGGGTGTGGCTAACTTCAGCTGGGTCACCACCCACCATGACATCCATGCATACTTAATGAACTGGGGGTGTGGCCACATAAAAACCCAATTTTAACTCTTTCTGTATACTTTTTTGGAAAAAATCTTCCTCCTAGTATAATCTTAATACCTGATAATCACGTTTTAGAGGGGGGAAAAAAATCATGGCACCACCTCTTTAACACGGTTCTATTGTGAAAATAGCAGATCTACATGCTCACAACGCCTCACAACGCGAGGCGTGGTGAGCATGTAGATCAGCTATTTTCACTATTTCTGTCTTGACAATATGGCCAATGTAATTTTATTTTATTTTCGAGGTATTACAAAGGTCTTAAAAGTCCTTAAATTGTCACTTTATAAGTGTATAGACTCGGGTATCTGCACATTTCTGCTGTACTGTATGTTGGTTTATTTACTGTTGAGTGAGAACACAATGTTGCACATTAAGTTAATAATCTGGGGACCCCCCAAAATAATTTGGGGACCCCCCGGTGGGCCCGACCCACAGGTTGAGAACTACAGCCAATCAACGACACGTCACGGACCCATGTGAGTGAGTGTGACCCATATGTGTGACAAGGCATTAGCGTCACTCTAGGACATGAGCTGGACGTTTTCGTACTAACTGCGACCTCTTCCTTTTCTCTTTTTATGGAAATAACAAAAACGACGGAGCTCGCACATAATCGGATTCGCAAAAAACTTTTTGAAATTCCCCACTGCAAGAAACTGATACTGAAAATGTTGAGAACCACTGTTTTACAGTATAGATTGGGGCTGCAGAGATAAAAAATAAAGACGAAAGTGTTCCTGTGGGACTGTGACTACGATCTTTGTTACGTTAGATGGAGCTCTTCGCTAACTTGTGAAAAATCAAAAATCAAAACATGTGGTTGGAGGTAGGGGTGGGTGATATGGTGATAAATATCGTTTAGACAATACAATGTCTCCATGATATGCCTTTTCAGAGATATCATATATATATCGTGATACAATGAAGGAGCCTTATGAATGAATCCTGTTGAATTGTAATACAGAGATTCATTGCAGAATTCATTTAAACCTGCATTTTACATACTTTTAAGGGTCAATTGACCTTAAAAGTATAAAAAAAAAGGATAACTGGTGTAAATGGTCTGTTACTCCTTTTTCTTTTAGTTTTAATGACCTTATACGTGGTTGTACTGTTAGGTAACTTGAAAAATAACCATAAAAACCGACATGAAAAAGAACCGTGATAAGATTGTGTATCGTGATACCACTTGGAAAAATATCGCAATATTGTATTTTTCCATATCGCCCACCCCTAGTTGGAGGTGTGGGCCATCCCACCAATAATCTGTGGAAGTACGCGATTGGCAGTGAATGAGTAGGAGAATCGGACTCGCTAAAATCCTAAAGGATCCCAGCCCTACTCTTAACAGGGGTCCCGTGGCCTAATGTAACAAACTGGAGGGTCCTTGGAAGGAAAACGCTTGAATAGAATCACTCGTATTGTCTGTAGTGTGACCTTTATACGGCCCGATGATTCTGCAGTTGTCTGACATTGTTAAAAGTGCTGTATTGGGGGCAGGGTGACCGGAGTGGTCCACAGTAGCTGTCCCGTAACGGAAAGGTCACGCGATCAATCCCCGCCGCAGCGCAGGCATCATGAGTCCTGCCGGAGCGACCTTGAGGCACACACACACACACACACCCAGTGGGGTAAAGTAGCTAAGTACATTTATTTAAGTACTGCACTTAAGTACAATTTTTAGGTATTTGTACTTACTACTACTTGAGTAGATCCAATTTCCAATACTTTTACTTCTACTCCACTACACTACAGATCCAAATATTGTACTTTTACTCCACTACATTTATTGGAAAAACTTTAGTTACTAATTACTTACTGTAGATTTGGATTATTATTACAAAACATACATTAACCACTTCAACCCTATCTACATTTCGTCCACGCGATGTGACGCATTGTGAGCTTGTAGATCGGCTATTTTCAAAAGATTTCTTTATACATTTAAAAAGTAAAACTGCATAACAGTACTTTTTGTACTAAGTGCATTTTGATACCAAAACCTTTATTCTTTTACTCAAGTACATTTTGATTTCTGGACTTTTACTTGTAACAGAGTATTTCTAAGTTGCACGGTTGCAGTATTGATACTTTTACTTAAGTAAAACATTTGTGTACTTTTTCCACGACTGCAGTGACTACACACACCAAGCCTAAAACCTCACCTGCCACCTGTGTTCATTTCGTCGACTAAAACTATGACAAAAAATGCCCGTCGACTACTTTTTTTAACTGACTTAAACAAAATAAATACCAAATAAAAACTAAGCTGTGATGACTAAAACCAAGACTAAATATATTGACAATAATTGAAAATTTTGGTCAACAAATAAAAACTACACTAAAATGTTAGGGAGGGACTAGTGGAGAAGAGAAACAGTAGAATTAAAAAAAGAAAGAAGAAAATGTTTGGTTGTGCTCAGCGTTGGACTCTGAAAATAGCAGAACTGCAAGCTTGTAGAGCTGCTATTTTCAGCATGCAACCAAGTGTAAAACTAGGCAGTACGATAGCATCAAGGCCCGGAAAAGGGGTAGACCGTGTATTGAGGGATTAAGTGGTTAAATGGCTGAAAGTACACGTGAACAACACAAATCCAACATATGAACAGAAAAGATCATGTGTAAACAAACACGACGCTGATGATAGTGCTGTCTAACAAGTCTGCTTGTCTATGAAGCTGTCAATGAAATCTATGAAAATGTGTAATCTGAGACTGCAACACATTGTTATACAATATGTACTGTAGTTGGGGGTGTCCCTGCTTCACCTCCCTCTCAGCTAAGGGGGTCCTTGGCCTGAAAACAGTTGAAGGCCCCCGCTGTGTATAGTCCCATCAGGGGTGTCGCGCCAAATTCTGGGCCCTGGGTACAAGGATTCACTGTGGGCCCCCCATGAATGTTCTAACCCATTTAGATTAGAAACACATTATTACGCATTTAATGCTTTAACTATCGGTGCCGCGCTGTGAGCTTGTAGATCTGCTATTTTTGAAAAATCGTGAACATTTGTGCAAGACCTTGAATATTTTTGACCTGATTCTATAAATGTCTTCTAAATCCTTCTATGTTTTTTTGATTGATTGATTGATTGAATAATTTATTAGAAGTTTGCAATAGAAAAAAGTACAGTTTCATGACAGTACAAATCACTGGTCAACTAAAAGGAGATCCTAGAAAGCCGAGGCTTATTTCCACAGGAACCACACTTTAAGTATCTCATATAACATTGAAAGACAGACGGTCTACTGAAGGACCCCCAAAATGATATATATTTGGCCACGGACGCCCCATCTCAAAATATTTAGTTCCGGGGACCACCCAGAAGCAACATTTTAGTTACAAATGTTCGCTTAAAGAATACATACGTTCAAAGATTTGCACACATTTTCACGGCTTTTCAAAAAGAGTGCCGCCCTGCGAGCTTGTAGATCTGCTACTTTTTAATAGCTAAAGTATAAAATAATTAACCCATTTAAGGCCTAGAATTATTGAATGCTTTAACCAGTGAAAAATAGCAGATATACAAGCGCACAACGCGGCACCGAGTGCCGCGCTGCGAGCTTGTAGATCTGCTATTTTTGAGAAAGTCGTGAAAATGTGGGCAAATCTTTGAATATGTATGTATTTTCAAAGCGAACGTTTGTAACTCAAATTTTGCTTCGGGGTGGTCCCTGGAACTAGATATTTTGAAATGGGGGTCCGTGGCCAAATAAATATCATTTTGGGGGTCCTTCACATGAGAAGGTTTGAGAACCACTGACATAGTAGTCTCTCAAGAACAGACTAACTGAGCTCCAGTTAAGTGAAAAGGACCTTTTCTTTGACGATGGCTGGCCAGATTGCTGACACAGAAACATAGGTTTTCTCCAAAAATCTTAGAAGGATTCAAAAGACACTTATAGAATCGGGTCAAAATTCTAATTTTCACTGATTTTTCAAAAATAGCAGATCTACAAGCTTGTATATCTGCTATTTTTGGAGCTGTGTGGAGCTCCCTATACGTGGCCGTGTGTGTGGGTATGTCTGTCTCCGTGTCTGTAGCCTGCAGTAACCTTTTCTGACCACACATGTTAAGGGAGGGGCGCTGTTGCACACACACACACACACACACACACACACACACACACACACACACACACACACACACACACACACACACACACACACACACACAGCTCCACTTCGAACAGAGGTTCGATTTTTTTAATATTTAAAGCATAAAATATTGCGTCATAATGTGTTCAGGCCAAATAGGCCCCTCCACCTTGGGCCCTAGTAACTCGGTCCCAAGTGTGTGACGCCCCTGAGTCCCATACTGTACGAGGTGCCCACGAGAGGCGTGTAAATCAACGCTACTAGTAGCGTATAAAATGTAGAGCACGGCACATGACCCTCCCCTCAAATACCAGGACCCGAGTGCCAAACGTAACCAAACGCACTGGTACTGGGTTACACAGGCTAAAAACTGCCCATAAAGCTATCAACATTTCTCAACACCGCTTAGGGCACTTCAGCTATAATGGAGAAGCCCTGGGGGCAGGTCCCAGCTGGCTTTGCGGTCAGAGTCGAGTCACAATGTAATCACAAGCAAAGATGAGGTCACTTATTCGGGTTGTATTTTTTGGATAAACAAGCTTCCCCGTGGAAGAAATGGTATCTAGAGACGTGCGTGTGTGTGTGCGTGTGCGTGTGCGTGTGCGTGTGCGTGTGCGTGTGCGTGTGTGTGTGTGTGTGTGTGTGTGTGTGTGTGTGTGTGTGTGTGTGCGTGTGTGTGTGTGTGTGTCTGTGTGTCTGTGTGTGTGTGTGTGACGGAGGCTTAACAGTGACTTAACTCACAGGATTTTATAGTGTAAATCAGGGGTCTTCAACGTTTTCAGGCCAAGGACCCCTTAGTTGAGAGAGAGATGAAGCAGGGACCCCCCACAACCTTTTTCATAGTGTCCATATAGTTTCACCACTTTCTTCTAAGTCCGGGGTGGGCAATTATTTTCTCCATGGGGCCACATGAACAACAGAAATTATTGAGGAAGGCCGGTCCAAAAAGCAGTGCTCCCCGCAAACTAAACACACGGCTTTACCCCCGACTTCAGTAAATAAATACTTAACAGTCCAATTTTTTTATTGAGACAACATCCAATGATCACGCACACGTGCCTTTATCTATCTCATACAACATTGAAAGACAGATGGATAGAACACAGTACTATGCATATCTATCTATAAATGCGACAAATCTCTGTCTGTCTGTGTGTATGTAATCCGCGTATCTCGAGAACCGTTCGTCCCACCGGCTTCAGATTCGGCACGCACGTTCCCCGCCGCGGCGCGGAGTGCAGTGCCGGGCCTCGACCCGACCCGACCCGACGCACGCTTTTTTCGAACCGGCGCAAAACGTTCGGAATCTCCTTATGCAGAGCTGATTGTTGACATCAGGCTGTTCCGGAGGAAATCTGCGCAAGCGCTGACTCATTGTGACATCACTTCATAAAAGGCTCTGACATCACGTAAGCCACATGAGTCAACAAAAAATCTCTGTGAATGTGTATGTATGTATGTAATCCGCGTATCTCGAGAACCGTTCTTCCCACCGGCACGCGCATTCTCCAGATATGGGCATAAAATGAATGCCCGAATGCGGAGCTGATGTCTGACATCAGAGTTTTCTGCAACCGGTACTGTGTGTGCAGAGATCTGCATATATGGGCATAAGGGGACAAAGGCAAACAGATGGTCAAAACGGGTCCTATGACAACAGGTATTTTGGGGTTTGCGGGGACAAAGGCAAACAGATGGTCAAAACGTGTCCTATGACAACAGATATCATCAATAACAAAAGGGGGGAAAAGCAGTCATAAAGAAGAATAAAATAAAATAAAAATAAAGCATATCTGTTAGATGTCCTGAAGCAGTCCAAAGAGCATGTTTGGAGAACAGTGGCTGATGGATTCATGAACTAAATTAAAGAGGTGAATCTGCTAGGTAAATACATTGGACAACTCTACGGTATCCCCAAGTAAATCGTTGGCTAATAAATAGGCCTGTCGGGTGAAGCGTTGTTTGATTAAAGGCCTATCCATACTTTGACCGAAACCGCCGTTTTCGGTCAAAAGGTCCTTTTCTACCATAAAATGATATCCCTCGGGACTTCTGAAAAGCATTGGACTGAACGAGAGTTCGGAAATTTGCACGTCGGAAAACACAACTCACCGAACATTTCGGTCGAAGTATGGAGAGGCCTTTAGAAATAAAAGAGAATATAGGAGAGCATCATTATTCAGTGCGGAAATGGAATTTTTCCCCAGCTTTTTTTTGTTGTTGTTTTTGTTTTTGGATCCAGCACTGTGTAAAAGGTGTGAGGATGTGAATATCCTTTTGTTCAGGTTTAATAAATAGGCCTACACATGATATTAAAGAGGTTATTTCAGTCTGCGATCACTTGTGTGCAAGTACTGTAGGTCGGGAGTGGCTTATTGTCGGTATCAGCCGGTAACATGTGCACATGATGCACATGGTGCACATGATGCACGTGATGTTAATAGTGCATAGTGAATCCACATTACACCCCTGAGTGGGAGGGAGCGTGTCGATATTTCGACATAACATTTGTTCGACATTCCATTTGTTCAACGCGTGTGAATGTTAACCTGGTGAAATGCTAACCTGCCAACGCTGGAGAATGCTAACCTGGTGAATGTTAAAGGTGACACACCATGCATTTAAAAAGTATTTAAAACATTTTTTGGAAAAAAAAAATATATATATATATTTTTTCTTCAAAAACGGCCGTCGATGACGTCAGCGACGGCAGCAAATCTGGACAGCCTGTTTTGAGAACCTGTGGGATGCTTTTAACCTCCACCTTCACAAAACCAGAGAAAGACACAATGGTCAGAAATGGGACTTTGTGAGGATAGAAGGTGCTAGTGGGACCCCAAAAAAAGGTTTTAAAATAGGAAAAGTGAAATTTCATGGTGTATCACCTTTAACCACTATGCCTAAGCCTAAACCTAAACCTAATCCTAACCCTAACCACAGTAAAACTATGCCTAAACCAAACCCTAAAACAGGGGTTTTCAAACCCTCAAAACTCAGAGCACCCCTGTAAATAACTTTTTCATCCACGGCACCCCTGAGTTACACTGTTAGAATCATTATATTGGAGAAATATCAGTTTTCCATCAGAACTGACTGACAATAACATTCTACTTGACGTTTAACCACTTGAACCCCAGCATGCCTATTCTGGGGGGAAGGTTCACCAAAAACAGCCGATCTACAAGCTCCCAACGCGTCACAACCTGACGCGTTGTGAGCTTGTAGATCTGCAATTTTTGGTGAAGAGAGTTGTCGTAGATGGAAAAAAGAAGTCGAGTACAGTGCAAATCAGGTCTGTTTTACTAAGCATAGTGAAATGATATTGACGTAGTGATATTGATTAATTCCAAATATTATCAAATGATCTCGTGGCACCCCTGGACTGGCGTCACGGCACCCCAGGGTGCCCCGTCACCCACTTTGAAAACCCCTGCCCTAAAACATAACCCTAACCCTAACCCTTAGTCGAAATAATGACACGTAGAAATAGAGAGAATTGCCCCTGGATGGAAACTATAGGGCATTAGCGAAAAAGTCGACAAGTCGACTTAGTCGACTTCATTACACAAGTCGACTCCCACCAGAGAAAGTCGAAAGTCGAAGTTGAAAAAAAAAAAAGTTTAATTTGCCATTTTAGAGGTATTAAAAAGTCCTTAAATTGGCACTTAAGAAATGTGAAGATACCCCCTATACACTTAAACTTTACGTTGGTTTGTTTGCAGTTGAGTGAGAAAACAATGTTTCACATTAAGTTAATCATCTGGGGTGTGATGTGATGACTTCATCAAACGATAAAGTCGACTTCAACTCAACACTTTTTACTGAGTTGAGTCGTTAATGCCCTAATGCAGGGTTCTTCAACAGGGGGTCCGGGACCCCTTGGGGGTCCTCAGAGTTACTACAGGGGGTCCTCCAATCTTCCAATCGTTTTTATATAATTATTAACTTGAACCCTAGTGTCCATATTCTGAGAACTGTAGCCTCTACAGCAAATAGGTTTGCTGTAGAGGAGAAAAAGAGCAGACTAAGTACAGAGTTAAAGGTGAAGTTTATTAATAATTATTGACGGTTCAAGTGGTTAAATAACTGAAAACACAAATTGACATGAATCCAAAATACACTGATGATTGTGCTGTCAAACGATGAAACTGTATGGTATCTATGGGTTGTGGGGGTCCCTGCTTCATCTCTCTCTCAACTAAGGGGTCCTTGGTCTGAAAACGTTGAAGACCCCTGCCCTAATGGAAACCAAAGTAACCCGAACGTTTCTTCTGCACGCTGCCGGTATAGGCCAAGGATGCGGGGCACCGAATCTGTTTTGTACTTTTTGAAACTTTGTTTACTGACTGTAAGTCAGACGGAGGGCGTCCCTATAGGCACGCATGGCATGCGCTGGGTGATGCAACGTTCATTGGAATGAGTGAGGGTAGAGGAGAAGCTGTCCTTCCTTCAGATATTATATCGCCGCTGTCAGGCAGAAACCTTCAACCTTGTATCTCCATATTTCAACTTCTTCACTTTTTTTTGTTGTTTGGTAAATAATTGATGCCATATACTTTCATCATACGAGAGTAGGGATGGGACGATATGAAAATGTCATATCACGATTATTGTGACCAAAGAAATCGCGATTTACGATATTATCGCGATAATCAAAATCCATTATCCTGGTGGCGGAACATTTGCCCAAAAATAGCAGATCTACAAGCTCACAATGTGTCGCGTTGCGAGTCTTGCGGTGCGTTGTGAACTTGTAGACTATTTTTTGGCACAGACATTTGATGGAGAGAAAAAAAAGACTATCAAGTATGTATATTATATTAGTACCTTTTACCAATTATGGCGAGTTTAAGTGGTACCGGATATATGCAGCTCGGCAAATAAAAGGTGAATTGATCCCAGTGCATGACGGAGGACGATAGCACGATAAATTAACACTTATGCTGCCGTTGACGAACCACCTCGTCACTGTTACTGTAAAAATATTAAAACTGTTATGACTCACTGTATGTCTCTGCTGTCCGTAGCGCATCCGTAATGGCCGTGGTTTGTTGCGACTGTCAGGTCGCATTTACTATCAAAACCTCGACCAGCTGTCTGTCTGTCTGTCTGCCTGTCTGTCAGTCTGTCACACGTCACACTTTTCCCCTGCTCATATCTCCGCAACCCCGATGCCCCGATCCATGCCAAATTTTGCACACACACTCCTTGCCTACCAAACCACAACCACAACCCATCAATCCTCACATGACCCTCTTCTAGCACCACCATGAGGCCGGTTCTTGCAAAACACATTTATGGACACAGCTCCTACAATTTTTGGCCAAAAATTACGCAAATCGGCACACAGTATGTCTACACTCATGTCATCAACATGGATCTGTCCCATTTAGCGCCACCTTAAGGCCGATTTTTTAAAACCCATTTTTGAACACTACTCCTACAGATTTTGCCCTAAAATCACGCAAATCGCTACACAGTATGTCTACACTCATGAAATCAACATGGATCTGTCCCATATAGCGCCACCATCAGGCCGATTTTTTTCAAACACATTTTTTGACACTACTCCTACACATTTTGCCCTAAAATCACGCTGCGACCTGGCGGTCGCTTATCTCCCGATTAGGGAGTCTTACTGGTTTACTATACACGTTGGGCGTGCACTCAAAGTGCTAATCCTCCATAGAAATCCATTGATCTTCCCATAAAGACTGTTCATTTACTCAAAAAAATACATTTTGATCCCAAGGCTGGCGTGTTTCGAGCTAAATCTGCAATCATGTGGTGGCCGCCATGACACCTTCATGTTTTCACACTGCCCCGTGACTGGATGGGGTAAACGTTGAAGGAAGTAAAGTGAATAAAATTAGCGCAAAAGCCCCGCCCGGCCCTTCAAAATAAAGCGGCGGCCTATGGAGGAAGTGGCGCGGCAGCAAGGAAAATTCTTCCCTTCAAAGTAAGAGGCAGCAAAAGTGTTAAATCTCCACGATACGATTATCGTGAGTGTTTTTTTATCACGATAAACGATAATATCGCTTATCGTCCCATCCCTATATGAGAGTGTTGATGCAACGCGCTGAGAGCTAGTAAATTGTCTCTTCTCACTATTTTAACCCATTATAACTACAGTATTTTCTGGACTATAAGGCGCACCTGACTATAAGGCGCACTATCAATGAATGGTCTATTTTCAAACTGTTTTCATATATAAGGCGCACCTGACTATAAGGCGCACATAATAGACGCTACTGTTGCGTTATGCATCCAACAGATGGAGCTGTGCTAAAGGGAATGTCAATGTCAATGAATGATCCATATATAAGGCGCATTGGACTATAAGGCGCACTGTCGTTTTTTGAGAAAATTAAAGGCTTTTAAGTGCGCCTTATAGTCCGGAAAATACGGTACCTTTCTTCAAGAATCTACACTTCCCAAAAAATAGCAGATTTACAAGTTCACTGTGCATCAATTTCAGGAGCTATCTTTGAAGTGTTTTCGATTTTTTTATTTTGTAACTTTTTAACACAAATCTTCTCTTCTGGGGGTCCCTGGCACTAAACATTTTCAGATGCAGGTCCACGGCCAAAATGGCATGGGAAAAGGTTGAGAACTACTGACTTAGAAGGCATTTATAGCATTGGTTCCCAAACCTTTCAGGTCGAGACCCAAAAGAGAGATTAGACGTTTGCTCGGTACTCAAACTAGTGACAATAGAAGATCTACAAGCTCACAACACCAAGCGCCGTGTTGCAAGCTTGTAGATCGGCTATTTTCACCACTATTTATTTCTTTGACGATAATATACCTCCAATGTGCACGGAATTCCAGCCACAGTGTCTTTCAACCAGTGTTGATTTTGACAGCAAATTTAGATTTACTGTAGATTTTAGACTTTTTTTAGTCATCTAAAATGTTTTACTTTTAGTCTAGTTTTAGTCGACTAAATATAAGATTTTAGTTAAATAGTAAATATACAGTTGATTTAGTCTTCTAAAATATATTTTGGCAGGCCTTGATGGTGTCGTAATGGCAGATTTTCACTTGGCTGCATGCTGCCAATCAACAAGCTCACAACGTGTCGCGCTGCAACGCGTTGTGAGCTTGTAGGTCTGCTATTTTCAGAGTCCAACACCTGAGCACAACCAAACATAAAACGACTCATCTTTTAGTTCTCCTGGATCACTTCTCCACTAGTCCCAACATCTTAGTCTAGTTTTTATTCGTTGACGGAATTGTCAATAGGGTATATTTACTAGTCTTAGTTTTGTTCGGCATAGCTTAGTTTTGAATTAGTTCAACTTCTTGTTTAGTTTTCATTGCTGAAAAGAGGAGGTAGTGGAAGAACATCAGCAGCAGTCAACGCTACATCAGACCCGCCCCCGTCTTGTTGACGAGGGAAAATGTGTTGTTTACAGCGACGACGCACGTCCGCTTGGACACGTTGTCGTAGCCAAGGTCACCAAGCAGCCTGTTGTTTACAGAGAACATGGGCTCCCGCTGCGCTGCGAGGAGTGGCGTCAGTTCAGAAAAAGCTAAGGTATGGCAACATGACTGGTGTCTTGCACGCACGCCTTCGCGCGCGTACAAGACACCAGTCATGTTGCCATACCTTAGCAACAGGCATGATACCTTTATTTTAAGAAGTACATTCTATTCACCCCACCCCTCAGTTTCTACGGTTTCTTGGGCTGGATATGGCAGCCTGGAACCGTTGTTCAAGTGCAGCTAAACTTGGCATGTTAGTAAACGTGCCACAATTTAACAATAATGCATTGCACCTGTGCAGCTGACCTGCGGAACCTGGGAATATACCATTTTGTCAAGATGGGGAGAATACAAGTGTGGACAATATAATTATAATACCTTGTTAAAGTGACCATTTTGTTACATTTTGCATTTGTAGTTATTTTACTGTAATTTAACAACATAAATAACCAGAACAGATAGACAAAGAGACGTTCATGGATTTATATTTAAAAGTAACTTTTATTTTCCCCCCTGGACCCAGGGTATGGCAGCTGCATACCCCTGCCATACCCAATTGACGCCCCTGGGGAAACACGATGCAGACTTCATGTCTTCTCCTGATGTCAATGCTATATTGAGGAGGGGGGTGTGTGTGTGTGTGCGTGTGTTACGTGTCATCAGACACACAGACGACAGAGAGAGAGAGAGGCATCGCATGTCTTACGCGTCGTGCACACGTTCGGGCTAAAAATACTTTTTTGGTGTCAGTTTTTGACATCTGTGTTCCATGTTTGTGTGTAATCGTCTAAAAGGTATTGTGTGGGCGATTTGTGTTCGTATTTGGTGTTCGTGGCCCCTGTTGTTTTCAAGTTTACACTCTTTTAACAAAGTTGTATGTGTGTGTGTGTGTGTGTGTGTGTGTGTGTGCGCGCGTGCGTGCATGCGTGCGTGTGTGTGTGTTGTCTTGCAGCAAGCTTCCATCCTGGGCCCAGGCAGTAGTACCTCGTATCTTCTACATAACGGAAAAGTCGTGGAACTACTACCCCTACACCATAACAGGTGTGTGTGTATTACTATGCTTGTAAGGGTGAAAGGACCCCACATGTATATTACTAGAGGGTCGCGGCCCTTTGGGCCGCTCACATCTATTTAAAAAAAAAAAAAAAAAAAGTTAAAAAAAAAGTAAAAAAAAAAAAAAAAAAAAAACCTAAAAAAAAAAAAAAAACGTTAAAAAAAAAAAAAAAAATTGGGGGGGAACTATTGTGGCGGAACTATTGTGCCGCAGCGCACGTTTCCGGTCGGACATATTTGACCGGCGGACTATTTTATACAGAGGCAAAATATGAGGGTAATAACGAATAGGCCTACAACTGTATACAGAGGTTTGGAAACGACATCTTGCAAAGGTGACATGGGTGTTTGAATTTTTAAGCTATATTTAGTACATATGTAGTACATCTTGGCCAAGTGGTTTGGTATTTAACTCATATGCTGCCATTTAACAATACCTTCGTACTCTTTAACTGCCATTCGTCTCCATAGACTTCCATGTAATTCATAGTGCACGGATCATGCACACCCATGCCTAGATAATGCACCACGTGTGTCCACATTGCTCACAGCTTTCAAACAAAAAAATCCGAATGGAAATCCGTTCAGGCATTCATGAGATAGCAGCCATTATGTTTTACACTGTTGTGAGCTTGGAGGTCTGCTACCTGAGTTGTATGGGGGTTGTATGGGGGTTAAACAAGCAATTTCGCGATCGCTATCATGCCTACTAACGTTTTTGGGGTCCCAAAACATTTTTTGAAAAAAAATCTTTTTTGAAAAAAAAAATTTTTTTTTCTTCAAAATGGCGGAAATTCTCGGGTTCCTCGGGCGTGGCAGGGAGGGACATCGCGAAATTCTCGGGTTCCTCGGGTTTGGCAGGGTATGAGTTAAGTTGGCGATACATGACCCGGAAGTAGATCACTTACTCTTTTGTAATATAAAGATAGTAGAATTTGGGAAATACACTTTGTGAGGACTGTTTTCCTGGTCCCCTCAGGAGATTATTATTTTTTTTGTTAAATTATGCTTACAATTATTGCCCGGTTAGGTAAAATGTTGATGCCAACTTGCCACAGAGGACGCGACGACAACTTTGACAAAACTATGACATCATTCACAATATAAAAGAGTGCCGCAGAGAACGTGACGACAAAACTATGACATCAGATGACTCTTCCGAGGTGCCAACTTGCCGGAATGCCGCAGAGGACGCTACGACAAAACTGAAAACAGTACTTGCTTGGGCATTCACCAAATATTCGAATATTCGAACATTCGACGTTGTTCACCGAAGTCGAATATTCACATTTTTTTATTATTATTGTTTTCTCTTTAAAAAATATATAGCTTATACAGCTTGGCTAGATAGGAAGTCATGAGAATGAGTTGTCAATGCCCCTGGTGGATGTTAAATACCAGGGGTTCTCAAACCTTTTTAGGCCGTGACCCCCAAAATAAACATATTTGAACTGGGGACCCGCACCCTGACAAGCACTTGGAAATGTAGGTAATACATTTAATGTGACTCGGTTCAGATAAATATTGTGAAAATAGCCGATCTACATTGCGTTGTGAGCATGTAGATCGGCTATTTTCACAATGTTGGCCTCTTGCTTACTTAATATTTGACAGTTTGGCCAGTCCTGTCGAATATTCGACTATTCGAATACTTTGAGGTCGAATAATTAGAATACAAAAAAATCACTGTTCGTGAATGCCCTAGTACTTGCGCCTTGCTTCATTGGCTGGCACAAGTAACTGTTTCTAAATCACCAAAATCACCCTTTGCGTTCTATGAAAAAAAAGGTTGATAAATTGGTTGGGCTCACAAAGCTATGACTTGATGACATGTCTCCTCTCTTTCATGGTGTGCTGATTGTGCTCTGGGCTTGGCTGTACCTGAAGAATTCACAGTGAGTGTTGTTTATATAAATTGGGTTTGCGGGGAGACAAGTGTATTTATTTATGTTTTGTCTCAAGCTGAAAGGTTTGGGAATCCCTGCCTTGGGTAAAGAGCTGGTGAAGCTGTGTTCGAGGTTGGATAAACACAACTTTCACCTGCAAATCTTCAGACCTTTTCGCTTGGCCTTATTTTTTACAAACAGTATCATTATTTGAAATGTCTGTAATGATGAGATGTTCTTTCTTTCTTTCTCCACCCAGTGTTCCTTCTTTCCCAAGTTCTCCATCCACATTGAAACCAAGTATGAAGACAACTGTGGAGACAACGAAGATGTAAGGATAAATATATATTTTTTTTAAAGTCTGCGTCTTATGTGTGATTTCTCGGTTCAGCCTTTGTTGTTATCGTTTAAGAGGTATTTATTTACTCTGTAAAATAACTCTAACCACTGTCCACATTAGAGCTGGGATCGGGTCGAATTGTTCAGTCCGAGCCCGAAACGTGTCCGACAGTTTTTTGTCCGGTCCGATCGACGCCCGACCAGTAATAATTAATTAATGGTCGCATAGAGGCCCGACCCTAATATTTTCCACCGCTTTTTCCCCCTCCTTTCTTTTTCTTTGAGGAAGCCACTGACTACTGACTAGCAAACTTGTTCTAATGTGCATTGCTTGCAGCGTGCCTGCTTGTTACGATTAATATGAATTTTAAGCGCTTGTGAAAGTGTTTAAATAGTATGTTGATTATTAAATAATATAAATAATATACGTCTGAACTCGCTTGCTGCACACTCAATCCTGCAAGTTTCTGCGTCTGGAAAATAGCCGATCTGCAAGCTCACAACGCGTCGCGGATGCCAGGCGTTGTGAGCTTGTAGGTCAGGGTTCCCCAATTAGTTTTCCCCAAGGGCTGAATCATGTCTAGGGTACCAAGCCGAGGGCCACAACATTGCAGGGGCGACGGTGGCGTTCCCTCTACTCCAGCGACAGTTCAGATATCGTCACTGTCGGGCAGAAACCTTGTATCTCCAAGTTTCAAATGTGTACGTTTTTTGGTAAAGCAAAGCCCTGCTTCATCTTACAAGACCATTGCACAAAAGTGACAAAACTAGTGAAAACAGCAGATCTACAAGTTGTGTGCTTCGGCTGTTTTCACTAGTTTAGTAATTTTTTTAGACGATAGATACAAAACAAACGGTTTTGGACATACAAGGTTTCCACCCGACAGAGACAATATACTAGTGTTGTTGCTGCTCTTATACCACCATTATTACAGTGGTTGGTGGGGGCCAGACAGTAGCCTCCGGCGGGCCGCAAATGGCCCGCAGGCCGCCTATTGGGGAACCCTGTTGTAGGTCATCCACTTTTGGCACAGAACACGCCGTGACAACTTTACTTGGTAATGTGTGTATGTTGGATGGACGGGCGGACGAACGAGGCTTGCACAGTGCACTGACTGCACTCAACCGTCGCAAAAAAAACTTCCAATTCAAGGGACAGTAGTGGGGAACACGGTGCCAACAAGCAGCAAGCCCCCCTTCAGCACAACAACACGTTTCCTTCGGCGTTTGGGCGTTCTCCATGCTTAGAGTTATGTCTCCAATCCATGCCTGCAGCATTAGCGCGAGCAGCACACACACACAGCGCCACACACACCGGAGTTGTGCACTGCGCACATCATCAGAGAGAGTGCATGACACATGTTATAGGTAGTAGGGGTGCAACGGCTCAGTCAGCCCGCGGTTCGGTTCGTATCTCGGTTTTTGGCTCACGGTTTTTGGTTCGGTTTCGGTACAGTACAAATTGAAAAAGAAAAAAAAAGAAACGCAATGGTATCTTCGGTCAATGAGGTACTGTATATATACAGTATAGGGCAGGGGTCTTCAACGTTTTCAGGCCAAGGACCCCTTAGTCGAGAGAGAGATGAAGCAGGGACCCCCACAACCTCTATATAGTTTCATTGTTTGACAGCACGATCATCAGTGTATTTTGGATTCATGTCAATTTGTGTATTCAGATATTTAACCAGTTGAACCGTCAATACTTAATAAACTTGACCCTTCACTCTTATTCTGCTCTTTTTCCCCTCTACATCAAAGCTCTTTAGCCGAAAATAGCTGATCTACAAGCTCACAACGCCTCGCAGCGCAAGGCGTTGTGAGCTTGTAGATCTGATATTTAAGGCGTTGTGAGCTTGTAGATCAGCTATTTTCGGCTAAAGTTCTCTGAATATGGACACTATAGAAAGTGAGCGTAAGGCGGAGTTTCGCTCCAGATGACGTATTTCCCGTCGCCATCCTCGAGGGACGTCACTTATAATAATAATAATAAGTGCACTACAACGTTTACACAACCTCCATGACGATCCTATTACTGTATGTATTGAGATAGATTGTTGTAGGCTACAACAGTTATCATCAAAATAAACCATATCAAAGTGTGCGGGACATTTCTCTCTCAAAATAACAACTTTTCTAGTGTTATTTCTTATCCTGGTAAACATCATGGGTCTGTCCCTTGTTCAGCCATGTCAGATATATTTTCTCTTTAAACAAAACCGTTTGCTCAATCTCATTGTAGGCTATATCCTATAATATATTCAATAGATATATTTTTATGACAGATTTACTGGCCTCAACCTCCCGTGTAATATGTATTAGCCTAGACACTTCAGTCAACTCTGCCACTTTACGCAGATCATCTGAGAGAGAACATTGTGGTCAAGCAAGGATCACTTTGTATTGAGAGAGAGAGGTGCGCTTTCTCTAATTATCCAACAGAAGAGAGAGAGAGAGAGAGAGAGAGAGAGAGAGACATGCTCAAGCCTATAATATATTAAATAGAAATATATGTGTTATGCCAAATTACAAAACCAAACCCGAGTGGCCCCGTAATGGTCTTGTCCATTTCCGTCCCGTTCTGATTCCTTTTTTTTTTTTTTTTTGAGACTTGTGACATTGTCCTGAAATCCGTTTATTTCCGAGGTTCAGAGAGACCCGAGCATTTAGCTTATTATTAGGCTATTAAAAGTCCATGCGTGCCTCTGCCTTTCATGTGGTGAGGTCTACTCAATCTAAAATACTGTCTGCAGCTGTGTGAACTGATTGACAGGCACTGTCAGAAGTCAGAGCGGTGTAAACTTTATCATAAATGTAGACTTATTATTGTCAATGCTGCTGGTTGTTTGCCTAGGAATCTATAATATTAACATTGAAACAAAAGCCAGGGAGAAAGGAATGCTTTTAGGCTATTTTCTATCTACAGAGGTAAGTCATTTTCCGTTTAGAGAGAGAAAGAGAGAGCGAAATGGTCGAGTGAGCTTCACTTTGTATTGTAAGACGGGACCTGTGTTGCATTGCCGATTAAAATATAATCTCTTTAGGCCTAAGCCTATTTATTAAATCACAATCGAATGTTGTTTACTTGCATAATGGGGACACTTTTTTTTTAAATTGTAGGCTATTTTATATGTAGTCACTGGAAAATGTTTCAACATCTGATCTCTCAGTACTGTTGCTTAAAAAAAAAAAACCTTTTTTTTACTGGTCCCCCTCGGCAATGGCGCTGGTTTTGTAGGCCGATAACTCCAAATCGGCCTACAAAACATCATACGCACGTTCCCCATAGGGTTCAAGTGGTTAATATAAAAAGGAGAAAAGCACTTTCTATCACTCAAAGATTTGGAGGACCCCCTGTAGTAACTCTGAGGACCCCCTAGGGGTCCCGGACCCCCTGTTGAAGACCCATGGTATAGGGTTTAAGTGGCTATAAATCTTTACCAGTTCGCATAAGAAATAATCTTGTAAATAGTTGGTGACAGGCTCACAGAACAGTTTGGAAAGTGATAAGTAATTGAGTTTGTTGACAGCAGGTCTCCTTCATGCTTTGGATGTGTTATTTCTTCAGTCTTCAGTACCTTTGAAGAGAGACAGCAGTGGTTGGCAGGAGTTGTGGATATTGCTGCTCGTAAGCCTCTGGCATGAAGATAATCAATAGATTCCCATCAGGAGGAAGTGGAAGTGAAACCGGACACTACAAATTGAGAAAGAAAAAATTAAATCCAAAATGTTCACTTTATTTCATTTGTTTCCCCCCCTAAAACATGATAATCAGGTATTGTGATTATACTAGGAGGAAGATTTTCCCCCAAAAAAGTGTACAAAAATAATTAAAAATATAGCTGCAAGCAGCGATAAAGTGTCCAAGGCATAAAAAGCAGGAAAGCAAAAAGGCATCAATGGAAAGCAAAGAAGAATATCAAAGAAAAACTAGAAGCAGTGTCCTTCCGAACAGGAATCCGGCAGGTCAGGTAGGTTTTTTTGGCCTAGTGGTGACTCTATAATAGGCCAAAGTGAAAAGGGTTCCACGTGTTCTTGGGCCTTTCACGGCAATCGGACGCTGCATGCGGGATTTGAAGCATTTTGTTCCAAAAATGTGTTTTGCAAAAATTGACCCGCTGGTGGCGCTATAACAGGCCAATGTGAGAAGGGTGGCATCTGTTAACTAACCCTAACCCTTGGCCTAGTGGGAATGTGTGTGCAAAATCTCACACACATAGCAGGCTGCGTTTGAGACATTTTGTTCAAAAAGGAGCAATCCTGCAAACCTTGGAATTCAATGTTAGCCAATTAGATAGAATATGATATCTGACAAATCCGTCATGATTACATCACTGTAGAGATACTGTGTACTGATTTGTGTGATTTCCGGATAAAATCTGAAGGAGTAATATCGAAGAATGTGTTTTACATACTGTAAAGTAAGTCGGCCTTCTGGTGGCGCTATAAATGGCAGATGTGAAAAATGCAGGGCACAGGTTTTTCCTTGGCCTCTGGGAAGTGTGCATACAAAGTTTTACACTAATCGGTGGTTATAGGTAAAAGCACAAATTGGCCTCTACACAACATGTATGCAAAAGACTGTAGGCCTATATGCAACAGACATAAAAAACTGTGATACTATGCACCTGGACAGTTTGATGATGTACATAGTAAGCCTTGCTGAGCTATGAAGACCATATGAATCGGCCGAGCCATGAATCTCATAGGGCAGTAGACTATCTCCAGTTTCTGTAGCGTAAGCTTGATGTACAAGTACACCCCCTGGACATGACGCTAGTATGTAGCAGGGAGTTACCCCCAATCCAACCCTTGAAGCTGAGTTTCAAGCAGGGAGGCACTGGGTCCCATTTTTTTGAATCTTTGGTATGACGCGACCCGGGTTTGAACCTGGAACTCCCAGTCTCAGGGCAGACACTCAAACCACTAGGCCACTGAGCTGGTACATGATATCATTGCAATCCTTGGAAATCACAACATAGGTGTAGACATGACAGTTTGTATTATAATGCTTGTTTCAGGATTTATGGTGCAAAATACATTATTTAGTAATGGCGGATATTAAAATACGCATCAAGGGGGGTTGGGGGACATTTTTAAGAAGGCTCCATATCAGACATTGTTCAAGGAACCAAACTGTAAAGTCTACCAAATGTCATGGTTTTTTACTTATATAAACCCCAGGCGGGATTCGATCCAACAACCTTCTGCATGAAAGGCATATGCCCTGACCACTGCACTAGGCAGCTACAGGATCTGTTAACCATGTTTGTTTAAAAAAAAGTTCTATGTAGGCTGAGTGCCTTGATTTTATTGATTTATTTTTTATATTTTGGAGGCTTGGGGTGAAATCAATCTGAGTAAATGTAATCTGAGTATTTCTGACATTTTCGAGTGATCATATTTTCTTTCACTCAGAACAGAAAAATAACGGCCGGTAGAGAAGGGCTCATTTTAAACATGAATGTGATCTGGAGTTACATCAGACGTGTCAACATTAAAGAGTTTGACATACGCACATGCCATGGGCATCCAGGATGTTAACATCAACTCAACCCGACATGGGGTTTGAACTCACAACCATCCGTATATCAGGCACAGGCACTGACCACTACACTACGGCAGTCACACATAATGGACCTGTCATTAAAAAAAAAAAAAAAAGTTTCATGTAATGTACTTCACGCCTTCTTTCAAAATGATATAGCGCCCCCCTTTGGCCAATTGGGGTAAGATTGGTTTCAGTGATATTTGGACTAACCCTCTACAGTAGTTCATCATGAAATTTTTACTTTGCATGTATGTTTTAGAGGCAGAAGAATAATTTGCATAAAACTTGCAACATTGATTGAATTATTAAAAAAGCATGTTTCAATTTAAAAAAAATCCGATCTGACAGATCATTAGATATTGGTCCAAAGTTAATGTAAAAAAAGTTCCCTGCACGTGATGCGAAAATTCCGGAATAAAAGCGGGTTTAAGCGTTTTACAAACTGCTCAAAATGGCGGAAAATCAAAGGGCGGAGCTTACTTAACAAAGACACAGATGTCTTCTGCTTGAGTCAATGCACGCGTGTAAGCAAGTTGCATGTCTTCAAACAAAACGAGGCATGACTTATGCCCCTTTAAAGTTTGAGTTTTCAAACGCTTCGTATAGCGCCCCCCTTTGGCCAATTGGACTAAGATTGCTTTCAGTGATATTTGGACTAACCCTCTACATATTTGCCAAATGCCATGAACGTGTCACTTTGCATGTATGATTTAGAGGCAGAAGAATAATTTGCATGAAACTGCAATATAAAGTGAATTATTAAAAAATAATGTTTCACTTTAAAAAAAATCCGCCGAGACAGATCTGACCGTATTGGTCCAAAGTTCATGTAAAAAAAGTTTCGCGCACGTGATGCGAAAATCCCAGGAGGAGATAGATTTTGACTGTTTTTAATATAATTCAAAATTGTGGGAGAAGTAAAGGTCAGAGGTCAAAAGTCAGAGCGTAAAAGTTGTTCGGCATGAGGAGACGCATAAGTGTATACAGGTTTCATGGCTGGATCTGAAACAGAGCATGAGCTTTATCTGTTCAAAGTTGGCATTTTTCAAAGGCTTCCTACAGCGCCACCCTTTGGCCGATTGTTGCGAGCTTCGCGTTTTAGCCGTTTGGCATAGTCCTCTGCCATACTGCCGAGTTTCGTAAAAAGCGACTGCACGGTCTAGCCGCTAGAGAAAAAGTGGCGGAAGAATAATAATAATGAGAAAGTCCAATATCAATGAGTGGCCATTTGCCACTTCGTGGCCTTGGCCACTAATTATGTTTTTATGTGGCCACACCCGGAAAAAAGAAAGGAATTCGGTTCATTCGGTATGGGTTGTTTGGTTCGGGACAAGGCCGTTCGGTTCGGTATACTGCATGGTTCGGTTCAGTATTGTTGCACCCCTAATAGGTAGGCTAAATCAACAATATGTCCGACGTGAATCGACGTCCAACCTTTAATTATGAAAATGCGTCCGGCCCGAGCCCGAATCCCTCGGGTTCCGACAGGTCCCGCGGGTTTTCGGTCGGGTATCCCAGCTCTAGTCCACATGTCCCACATTATGGTTTACTTTAAATACTCTGTTCATTAGATAATATATCGTCACTGTCGAGCAGAAACCTCGTATCTCCAAGTTTAGAGTTTGTACGTTTTTTACCAAGTAAAGCCCTGCTTCATCATACAAGGCTGTCGCACAAAAGTGCAAGCACACAACACACAAGCACACAAGCACACAACGCCTCGCGGTGCGAGGCGTTGTGTGCTTGTAGATCTGCTATTTTCACTAGTTTAGTTCATTTTTGGAGCGGTGAAAGCGCTCCCAATAGACAGGTATGTCCGTGGGTATGTCCCTGGCTGGGTGGCTGGGTGGGTGGCTGGGTGGCTGGCCGTGTCCGTAGCCTGGCAATACCTTGAGTGGCCACACACAACACACTAGTTAAAGGAGGGGCGCTGTTTTGTGCAGGCCAGGCACACTCACCACTCACTCACAGGCACAGTTTACAGTTTAGGCATTTAGCAACACACACAGGGTATAGCTGCTCAGATTCACCGCTCCACTTCGAACCGAGGTTTGATTTTAAAATGATGAATACAAAATGAACGGTCTTGGACATACAAGGTTTCCACCCGACAATGACGATATACATGTCAAGTATATTTGAGTGTTTTGTGTGGTTTGCAGTTGTTTGCAGCAGAGAAAGCAGACAGGAAGGTAGAAGTAGACTACCTGGACATCGCCTACGACCCCTACCCTGAGAGACACTTCAACAGCTCTGAGGTAGCGTTAACGTCTGTCCTCCTGGGTGTTTATGACTAGGGCTGTCACAATTATTACATAATCGTCTAATCGTGATTATTTGACATCGCAATTATTTTGTCATAATCGTCATAATCGTGAATGTTGAAACATTTCAGAAATAGTGGAAATAGCAGATCTACAAGCTCACAACGCGTCGCATCGCGACGCGTTGTGAGCTTGTAGATCGGCTATTTCCACTATCAATGTTATTTTTTAAGTAGTACGTTGTCAAATATGTCACTAATTTCTTTGTGTATTTAGGTTTTGTGTCATATCTGCCATGTGCAACTTCAAAGCCTAAAAGCCAAACAGAAATGTAATTGTCAATGACAAAAACACAATTAAATCGTTAATCGCCAATTATTTGAGTGACAATTAATCGTCATGTAAAATGTCATATCATGACAGCCCTATTTATGACGGACAAGAGCAATGGTTTTCAGTATTTTAAAGTGATATTTCCGTGCAGGGAAACAACATTGACTCGGGCTGTGTGTGTGTGTGTGTGTGTGTGTGTGTGTGTGTGTGTGTGTGTGTGTGTGTGTGTGTGTGTGTGTGTGTGTGTGTGTGTGTGTGTGTGTGTGTGTGTGTGTGTGTGTGTGTGTGTGTGTGTGTGTGTGTGTGTGTGTGTGTGTGTGTGTGTGTGTGTGTAGGACCTGCGGCGTTTCTCCTCTGTGAGGACAGGCCGAGGCCCCCTGGTGGAAGACTGGAGGCGGAGCGCCCAGCCCATCATGTGCTCCTACAAGCTGGTGGGGGTGCAGTTTGAAGTATGGGGCCTGCAGTCACGGGTGGAGCAGTTTGTACACAAGGTTAGATGACACACGCCAAACCCCCACGGTGGTCGTGGGCTGTGGAGACAGTCTCTGTCGGGTGGAAACCAATGTCCAAAACGTACTTTGCTGGATTCAAATGAAAAAAGGTAGCTGATCTGCAAGCTCAAATCACGCTGCGCTTTCGAGCTCGCAGTTCTGCTACTTTTGATGCTTTTGTGTGACGCTGTAGTATGCAGGGGTTAAAGTTCTGGGTCCTGGGTACGGATTTCCGTCCTGAGGAGTCCCTAGGGGCTATTTATGAGATCAATGGAGATTTGCAAAGAAAATAATAAAGGGAGTGGGGGGGGGGGGGGGGGGGGGGGGGGGGGTGTAGCCATGACCGCGATGTTAATAACATGACCGAAATCGTCAAAATGCAGCATAATACTTGCTAGTCAAGTCAAGTGATCTCCAAATTACAATGCATCCCTCCCCAGCGAATTATTTTAAAACATCTATGTGACTATGTATGAAGATGCGCTGCTCAGATGTGCAACAGGCTGGCCGCTGCCCAAGCAGCTGCTGTAACTTGACACCATTCACACCAAGTCAAGGTCCAAGCGTTAGCCATTAGCCTCAGTTAGCTTAGTTTTTAGCCCTGATGTGTGGCTGACTGGCTGTGTTGTGTTGTGTGCATGACGTGCAGATGTGCAAGCTCATAATGTGTCACTTCGTGACTCAAACTTCGTGACTCAAAGTACTTCGGATTTTAACGGTGAAGTTATGGAATTCGCTCTGTATGGATAGCAGTGTCCAAAAGATGAAATCACGGGAATAATCGAAGTCACAGGAGTTTTACACCATGTAAACAGCAGGTAGGCTATGGCTATCTAAATATGTGTTTACAGGGAAGGCAGCAGTAATTGACAATAAACGGTTGCTTACGTTCTCTTGCATTAAAATAAGCAACTGAACACTTGTTATGTTTGCCAATCAGAGATTCGGGGTGGTTTATTTGTCACTCACAAAAGTTATCCATACAGATGCTAATTCAAAACGTCGGGGCAGTGTTTCATTTGGGACCGACGCAGCGTAGCCTATCATGATTGGTGCTCATGGCTGTACTAGGCGGAGGTTTCTCCACTACGTGGGCAGTGTTTTTCTCATAACATTACCCACGTGTGGTGGTTCAGTCAGCGACAATATGGAGCAGTTGGTTTAGTTGTGAATGAAGACTAGTCTCGGACGTGCTTAGCACAGTCAAAAACAAATGGAGGTGGCCAGACTCTATACTAATGCAGCGAACTAACTGCAGTACTGTATAGCATCCCCACTTTGTTTTAACTCATTCTGAGCCCCAGACATTAACGGATTATAATGTCCAAAGTGCCTCCTTCAGGTCCCATTCACTTGCGTTGTCTTATTTTGAAGGCCAGAAGTCCACCGCGCAATCACTACCGGTCTGACGTCATCGGATCGTGCGCCGGAACCGATCCGTGTCCACGTGGAGTTGTGTAATGGCCGACCGGGAGCTTTTATAACTGTGTAACATAAGCGAGCATCTGCCTCCATCCTAGCTTCTAAAGTGTAGTTTTGAGATAATGGACATTAAAGATGAGATCCCCCGTCCACCTCAATGTTATGGATGGGACTATTTTGTGCTCGTGGAGCCGTGATGATGCGAAATCAGCGACGGATTTCGTCTCCGGACCGCCGGCCATTCTTCTCGGTAATGTACTCGCCGTTACAGTAATATATTACTTTTCCCGAGATATCCCGTGAATGGCACTACAGATACTCGAGTACATTTCGCGAGATATCTCGCGAATGGCACTAGATGAGTTAACATGGGTGGATTGTTTAGCTGTGGTTGGCTGGATGAAACGTTTGACACAGGAAAGCCATTCAGGTCCCTGTTTCTGTTGGGTGTGCAACAGATAGCTATGTTATGGCATCAACGGTTAAAAGACGCTTTTCAAACGGGGGGGGGGTGGGGGGGGGATGGAAAATACATTTCCGTCTTGGGATTTTTTTTTGCTTTAACCCCTGAGTATGATTAACACCCACGGAGCCAAACTCGTTCAGTAACGGGATAAGGCCACTGGAGGTCGCTGTGCCAAAAAACAGTTATCCCACTGAGGAACGACATAAAGGGTTAACTGTGCAGCGTGCAGCTGCGCGCATGTTATGTGCCCTGTGAAAGACCCTGGTCCATACGTCATACCGTGGCTCGCACAGAAACCAAATGGAGGATCTAGGCTGCATACACTTCCATTCTATGCTGAAACATAAAAACAGCTTTATCTATGAATAAGGTGCAAAGAATGCCAGGGAAGCAGAGATCTGCCTGTTTTCACAGCGACACGATGGTCGGCCCCGGTTTGGATTTTAGTTTCGCGAGCGTTTGTAAACAAAGGGATTATCTTCCTCAATCGTCAGTGGACACTCACGTGCACACGCACAAAGCTTCCGAGGCTCTTCAAAATAAAGCTAAGTGAACGACGGCAGCAGCAACAGCTAGAAATGTTAGAAACTTTGGCTTCCGTTGTGTTAAGTAGGGTGTGAATTTACAGAATATAGCAGTGCTGGGGGGGGGGGGGGGGGGCGAGACTTAGCACCACGGCATGAAACAACCGCTTAAATCGTTAGTTTTGTAATGTTTTCCCATTCAACCGGAACTGTTGCCAGTACTGTAGTCTCGCGTAGCCAGGGAGCATTTGCAAATCGCGTTAGGCAACAGTCTGGCCACGCGAGACTACGCCAGGGGCTTTTCCGAATGTAATGAGACTAAATAAGCGATTTAAGCGGTTGTTTCATGCCGTGGTGCATGTTTTATGTACCCTGGGATAGGAAACCACAGTCTGGGAGCGTGGAACTACCTTTACTTTATGGATACAATTTCGGGAAAAGCGTTTTTTCTACCTCTCTACCTCACCGGAGGTGTTCCACACCAGCCCTGGGATACCTTGGTAGGATCTCATCTCGGAGCACAACAGTATGCAGCGACGGGTGAGGTTCTATATGGGGCTAGGCGAGACTATTAATTATAATGGCAGATCTACAAGCGTAATCTAACCTTTAAAATGAAATTGTGCTTAAGTTGTTAATCCGACTGGTAAATGGTGCATTTATATAGCACTTCTTATTCAAAGCGCTTTACATAGCTTGTGCATTTGATTCACCCATTCACACACACATTCACGCACCGATGGCAGAGGAAACCATGCAAGGCACCAACCTGCTCACCGGGACCAATTAGGGGTTCATCGTCCTGCTCAAGAACACTTCGACACTAACTCTGGGGGAGCCCGGGATCGAACTGGGAACCATCCAGCCGCTCTAACGGCCACTCTACCCCTGAGCCACTGCCGCCCCAACTAACACTGATATAGTAACATGTACTATATACCAAGTGTGTGTCCAGCGTTGTCTTAGCTAAAGCATTTCCTAAAATTTTCTGGATCCATTTTTGTTGATCAAGCAATTGATTGCATTCCGGCTTGGATCAGTGAATGGAACGCACATAGAATACTTTTAAGTTCTGTTTTATCTGTTTCACAATAATAATAAAAAGATATATATACTGTAAGCTAAAATCGCACATTTACAAGTTCACAACGCGTCCAAACGCAATGCTATCTTCGGCAGTGAGATTTGGTGTAAGAGGATAGATGAGGCACTGTATATACAATATAGGGTATAAGTGGCTATATACTGTATCTCTACCAGTTCACATAAGAAATAATCTTGTAAATAGTTGGTGGCAGGCTCACAGAACAGTTTGGAAAGTGATAAGTAATTGAGTTTGTTGACAGCAGGTCTCCTTCATGCTTTGGATATGTTATTTCTTCAGTCTTCAGCAGGGGCGTCACACCAAATTCTGGGCCCTGGGTACAAGGATTCACTGCGGGCCCCCCGTGAATGTTAACTATTGAAAAATAGCAGATATACAAGCTCACAGCGCGGCACCGAGTGCCGCGCTGCGAGCTTGTAGATCTGCTATTTTTGAAAAATCTTGAAAATGTGTGCCAAGAAACCTATGTTTCCATGTCAGTGATGCTCAAACTTTTTCATGTGAAGGACCCCCCCATCTCAAAATATTTAGTTCCAGGGACCCCCCCAGAAGCAAACTTTGAGTTACAAATGTTCACTTAAAAAATACATATATTCAAAGATTTGCGCACATTTTCACGACTTTTCAAAAATAGCAGATCTACAGGCTCGCAGCGCGGCACTCGGTGCCGCGCTGTGAGCTTGTATATCTGCTATTTTTCGATAGCTAAAGTTACTAGGGCCCCTCCACCTTGGGCCCTAGTAACTCAGTCCCACTTTCCTACCCCTTGTGACGCCCCTGCTCTTCAGTACCTTTGAAGAGAGACAGCAGTGGTTGGCAGGAGTTGAGTTGTGGATATTGCTGCTCGTAAGCCTCTGGCATGAAGATAATCAATAGATTCCCATCAGGAGGAAGTGGAAGTGAAAGCATATCAAACACAAGGATTTGCTTTGATTTGATAAACATTTGCTAAACACTTTGAAGTGCTTTTCTCCTCCACCAAAAAAAAAACGTAATTTGTTGTCAGTCTGAATGTTCAAATATTGGCCGTGGTTAGAAAGATATTAACTCTCAAATACCCGGAACGCGCCCGAGTCGCATTCGATTTGAACCACTTTAACCATTATTTTATGCTTTAACTTTAGAAAAATAGCAGATATACAAGCTCACTGCGCGGCACCGAGTGCCGCGCTGCGAGCTTGTAGATCTGCTATTTTTGAAAAATCGTGAAAATGAGTGCAAGTCTTTGAATATCTTTGACCTGATCTTTGACCCGACTTCTGAATCCTTCCTCTAAATCATGCTGTTCTCAAACCTTTTCATGTCAAGGACCCCCAAAATTACAGGTATTTGGCCACGGACCCCCATCTCAAAATATGTTGTTCCAGGGACCACCCAGAAGTAAATATTTGAGTTACAAATGTTCGCTTTTAAGTAGATTTTGCAAGTAGACTTGCAAAAAAAAATCATGATTTTTCCAAAATAGCAGATCTACAAGCTTGCAGCGCGGCACTCGGTGCCGCGCTGCGAGCTTGTATATCTGCTATTTTTCAATAGTTAAAGCAGTCAATAATCCTAGGCCTAAATGGGTTAAGCTTTTAAGATTTTATAAATTGTTCAAAAGTCCTTTCATCCTTGTATAAATTCACAGGATCTCTGCACGGGTGCGTGTACTCCGTGCCCTTCGCACTTCTTTGAGAACCGCCCGGCCGGTCGATTTCAAACTCGGCGTGCGTATCGCAAGGGGCCCCCCGACAGAGTGTGGTGCCCGGCGTTAAGTCGGTCGGATTGGCGGTTAGCCTGAACCGGTGATTCGACTGCTATGCTCATAAATAGGCGTTTACAGTATGGAGATCCTGTTGTCCAGAGCCGCCAAATCCGACAGATATGCCCATACATACATACGGTATATGAGAGTAATACAAATATACTATTTCATAGGCTAGACTCCTACCCACTTTATCACTCACAATTGAAATAATAAGCAATGGAAATAAGCTTTCAGCTTTACTGCATTTGTATCCTTTTGATGATGGGGTAGCCTACGACACTAATATATTGCATTGTCAAAGATGTCCCAAGTCAAATTAAACATTTTTGTAAGCATACTGTAGTGCATGGGTTTTCAAAGTGGGTGACGGGGCACCCTGGGGTGCCGCGATGGCAGTCCAGGGGTGCCACGAGATCATTTGATAATATTTGGAATTTATTTGGACACTTGAAAAAATATTTAGTATCATTTTAAACTTGAAGTACAAAGTTATTTTCAGTCAGTTCTAACCAAAATGTCATTATCTGTCAGGCAGAAACCTCTGTCGCACAAAACTAGTGAAAACAGCCGATCTACAAGCACACAACGTGCTTGTAGATCTGCTGTTTTCACTAGTTTAGTAAATTTTATAGATGATAAATACAAAAAGAAAGGTTTTGGACATACAAGATTTCTACCCGACAATGACGATATTCTATAAATTTAAGGTGCTGGGAGTGAACATTATAATGTAGGAGTGCCTCAGATTAAAATAATATTTATGGGGTGCCCTGAGACAAAGAAGTTTGGGAACCCCTGCTGGTGTGAACATGCCCTAAGCCAGTGCTAACATCACATACACCTTTCTCCTGCTTGTCACGTTTTAGTCTCAGTCTAGCAGTAATGATAGGCTGAGCTGATAACGCTGTAGCAGCAAACTCATTACAATTCTCAGAGCACCAAACAGACGTGGCTCTGCGGTTCTCCATGGGAGGATGGAACACAGCAAACTGCTTCCTTCCCACCTAGTCTCCTCATGTTCACATTCATAACTGAGGCAACTTTGCTTATTTCCAATTACTTTATTGTTATTGCTGTGGGTTCGCCTGAAAGGTGAGACCGGTATGTTATCTTCGTTATTTATATCGGTGGTTCTCAACCTTTTCAGGCCGCCACCCCTAAAATAATCATATTTGAAATGGGGACCCCCCCACCCTGACGAGTACTAAGAGTTGAGGCATTACATTTTGTACAACACGGTTCTATTGTGAAAATAGCTGATCTGCATGCTCACAACGCCGAGCATGCAGATCAGCTTTTTTCACAATTTCTGCTTCTAAAATTTGACAATTTGGCCAATGTTTAATTTGTCATTTTAGAGGTATTAAAAAATCCTTAAATTGTCACTTTGGAAATGTGCATATACCCTCTATACACTTACACTTTATGTTGGTTTGTTTACTGTTGAGTGAGAAAACAACGTAGCATATTAAGTTAATCATCTGGGGACCCCCCCAAATAATTTGGGGGTCCCGACCCACAGGTTGAGAACCACTGATTTATATAGTGAGGTCCGTCGCAGACAGTACAAAGGCAGGGCCCTTAGCCCATGAGGTGTGGAAAATCTGGGAGTGGTGTTAGCTGGAGTATTGGTTGAGCTTCCTATCGCATTCCTAAGCAATTAATTTGAGGAGACTCGTTTGTGTCTCCATAGGGATCAAAGCAGGCTCTTTGTGTCTCCTTAGGGAACCACTGCAGGTCGTCAAGTTATTGGCCATGGAATGCGACAAAAACAAAATAAAAACTTGAATTCAAGTTTCCATGGGGCAGGGGTGGGCAACCTTGATGATGGTGAGGGCCACTACATTTACGCACTCACTCCAGAGGGCCACAATGCATATACATAGCAAAAATAGCCGATCTACAAGCTCAAAACGCGTCGCAGTGCGACGCGTTTTGAGCTTGTAGATCTGCTATTTTGCTGTTTTAATTGGAATCCTGAAAGTAACTTTTTTTCCTTTTGTTTTTAAATTTCAAATACATGTATATGTTCTTATGTTAACTTCATGAACTTAAATACAAATACATTGGACATAAAAAAATAGTAAATACAATAACATTTTAATACTAGTCATTTAGCTACTAATATAGACTGAAGAAGTCTAATTAAAGTAGGTCATTTTTCCATGTTTGGAATAGTAACAGCTGAAATCAATAATATATCAGTACTCCAATATCAACCTGCGGGCCGCAATAAGTGAAGGTGGGGGCCGCATGTGGCCCCCGGGCCGCCAGTTGCCCATGTATGCCATGGGGTGAGTAATTAATATAAAATAAGTAATGTATTGGGTGAACTATCCCTTTAAAGGAGTAGTTCACCCCCAAAATGACTTTTTTTCTATTGATTACTCATGCCATGGAGAGTAGAGTTCAATAATATTTTTTGGTTTTTGTCACATTCCTAAGACAAAATTTTGATTCGAGTAAATTTACCCCCATTGATTCCGGATGGGGACCCGTTTCGAAACGGGTCCCCATCCGGAACGAATGGCGGTAAATTTATTGTTATCAAATTTTTGTCTTAGGAATGCGACAAAAAACAAAAAATATTATTGAACTTTAGTCTCCATGGCATGAGTAATAAATAGAAAAAAAGTCATTTTGGGTGTGAACTACTCCTTTAATGCTGCATTACATAACTTTTTGGCGAATGTATCCATCCAGAATATGGACGCTGGGATTCAAGTGGTTAAAATAAGTTATATTATTATTAGTCTACTGTAGTAACCTCCTGAACCCAAGTAACCCTTCCATGACGGTGTGGGGGAGGGGCTATAGTTGGCCATAGTTAGCCAGGCTAATTTTACCCCAACGTGTTTCAGATATAGTTTGTGTACTTGAACCTTTGTTCAAGTGATGGAGGCAGCTGCTGCTACAGGTGGAGCCGTGGAATAAATCAGGCTGAGCGCTCAGTAGGGATGGGACGATATGAACATTTCATATCTAGGGCTGTCACAATTATTACATAATCGTCTAATCGTGATTATTTGACATTATCGCAATTATTTTGTCATAATCGTCATAATCGTGAATGTCAGAAATAGTGGAAATAGCAGATCTACAAGCTCACAACGCGTCGCATCGCGACACGTTGTGAGCTTGTAGATCGGCTATTTCCACTATCAAAGTTATTTTTTTAGTAGTAAGTTGTCAAATATGTCAGTAATTTCTTTGTATATTTAGGTTATGTGTCATATCTACCGTGTACAACTTCAAAGCCTAAAAGCCAAACAGAAATGTAATTATCAACGACAAATACACAATTAAATCGTTAATCGCCAATTATTTGAGTGACAATTAATCGTCATGTAAAATGTCATATCGTGACAGCCCTATTCATATCACGATTATTGTGACCAAAGAAATCGCGATTTACGATATTATCGCAATAATGAAAATATCCCCAACATCCATTACCCTGGGGCAGAAGATTTGCCCAAAAAAAAAATGATATTTTTTTGGCAAAGAGATTTGGTAGAGAGTGAAAAAAAGACTATTAAGTGCGTATATTATAAGTAGGTTTTACCATGGGTGGTACCGGATATGCAGCTTGGCAAATAAAAGGTGAATTGATCCCAGTGCATGACGGAGGACGACATCACGATAAATTAAAACTCCACAATACGATTATCGTGAGTGTTTTTTATCACCATAAACGATAATATGGCGTATCGTCCCATCCCTAGTTCTCAGTGAGGCGGTGGGGTTAGTGCAGGCCAGGGCTTCCCAATGCTTCCCCTCCCCAATAGCTGTAGACTCTGGGCTGTTGTCAAATGGCTTTAACACTTGGGGAGCCAAACTCGTTCAGGGACGAGTTATGGCCACTAGGTGTCACTGTGCCAAAAGGAGTTATCTTGTTGACAGACGAGGCAACATAGGGTTAACTGTACACGCTGCTGGCTGCCCTCTGAATGACCCGAGTCCATTACGTAACCCCGCTGCAGGCAGTGAGAGAGAGAGGCAGAAAATGGCGGAGGCAGCTTACATTGCTTTACATTCTACTTTGAAACATAAGAAGGGCTTTATCTCTGAATGAGATGAACAGGACGCCAGGGAAGGAGAGATCTGATTGTTTTCACGGCGACACTTTACCGCGATGGTCGGCCCCGTTTTGGATTATAGTTTCGCGAGCTTTTGTAAACAAAGGGATTATCTTCCTCAATCGTCAGCGGACACCCACGTGCACACGCACGAAGCTTCCGAGGCACTTCAAAATAAAGCGTAAGTGAATGGTGGCACCAGCAACAGCTAGAAATGTTATAAACCTTAGCAGCCCATGTGTTAAGAAGATAAGAAAATAAAATGGTGTCGGGAGCTTTGTCTGAGAACCCGTTGTACCCGTCTGTCAATTCAATTCAATTTCATTAAAGTGTCAAATCACAACAAGTTTCCTTTACATGTAGAGCAGAGACCCCACCCTGAGCAAGCAATAAACCCTTTTGTAAATCCCGCCCCATTCTGCCCTGTTACTATGATGGGACATTAACCCTGGGCAGATTGTTTTTATAGTGGAAGTGGATGGGATTTTTTTTCCCCTTCATAGCCTCATTACAGCTATATAAAGTACCAAAGGAAAAACACCTAGGTGATATTAATAAAAAGGGAAGACAAAGGTACAGTAGTTACATTGCAAAACAGGGGGTTTACCCGAAAATATATGTTTTAATTTGTTTAATCCCAGTGGGACAGAATCCTCTTTGCAGATTCTTTTATAGTGGTAGTGGATGGGATTTTTTTTCCCTTCATAGCCTCATTACAGCTATATAAAGTACCACAAAAAACACATCTACGTGATATTAATAAAAAGGGAAGAAAAAGGTACAGTAATTACATAGCAAAACAGTAGTTTTCCCCCGAAAAATAAATGTTTTAATTAGTTTAATCCTCTGGATCAGAGATAGAAAGAGAAGCGCATTGCATCTTGGGTACTAGGAAGAGGACAGAGAGAATGTTTCTCCTCACATAATAGGCTGGCTTTTCGTAATTCTGCCCATTTAAATTATATGTACCCAATCGTGACTCTTAGACCATTGATAAGGTACATGTGAACTAGTTTGTTGAAGCTTATTCGTTATGATGAGCGAGATCGCTTGACGCTTGCCGTCGCTATCACCGTACCGGCCGATCTCCGTGTCGCGCACTGCGGACAGTTGTTGAAAGCCACATTCAATATTCTCCACTGCACAAACTCCACCCCCGATAGCAAAAAGTGAATGTTTTTTTCTGGTTGGCCAGTCAGGGAGTCTCAGGGACCAATCAGAAGGCTGACAAACGGTCTATTCTGTGACGGTGGCAACGAAAGAGCTCACCCTTGCTTAACTGGAAGAAACGTCAGGCAGAGCCAGGCTTAGGCCATGGCTACACGGAGCTGGATATTTCTGAAGCTAGACATTTTTTTGTGCTGTTGGGGCGTGCAGCCACATGAAACTGGATATTTAGGCCCGCGAAGCTGGATATTTTTTAAACCGGATAAATAAGTGGAGATATTGAAAAATATCTGATTCACTGGATCCGTGTAGACAGGGACCCCGGATATCTCTGAAGACTTTACTGTGTGTGTGCTTGTAAGACCTAGATATCTTTGTCGTGTGGACCTAGATATTTTTCTATGTGGATAGCTGAAAAACCGGGATGTGTGAAATATCCAGCTCTGTGTAGCCATGGCCTCAATGGGCAGCCATCTGCCTCGACCGTGTCGGGTGGGAAAGAGACAGAGAGAGAGGGAGATACAAGCAAATACAGTCTATCTGTGTCCTTTCTGTGCCCATATATGGGGAATCTGTTTCTGTATGTCTACCTGTGTCCCTTTTATGCCCACATATTATGGAGATCTCTGTCATCAGTATATGCCTGTTATATTGGAATTGCCATATAATATATTTCCAAACTACTCTACGGCGGACACCACACTCCCCCCAGTCCTTGCCACTGCATAACACATTCCCCCATTTGTAAATACCTTCGTACTCTCATATGCCTCTGTCTCCATAGACTTCCATGTAATTCTTAGTGCACGGATCATGCACACCCATGCCTAGATCATGCACCACGTGTGTGTACATAGCTCACAGCTTTCAAACAAAAAAATCAGAATGGAAATCCGTTCAGGCATTCATGAACTAGCAGCCATTATGTTTTCCTAAAATGTAAACAAAGATGGCCGCCATGTTTGAAAGATGGGGTTGCTATGGGGGTTAAACATGCAATTTCGCGATTGCTATCATGCCTACTACATTTTTTTGGGGTCCATTTTTTTTTTTAAATCTTTGAAAAAAACATTTTTTTTTTTCAAAATTTTCAAAATTCTCGGGACTATCAGGCCTGGCGGGGAGAGACATTAAAATATTCTCTGGACTATCGGGCCTAGCAGGGAATGAGTTAATATTATGTATCACTGATGTCATCAGTATATCCCAGGGGTCTTCAACGTTTTCAGGCCAAGGACCCCTTAGTTGAGAGAGAGATGAAGCAGGGACCCCCACAACCTTTTCAGAGATTCCATATAGTTTGATCATTTGACAGCACAATCATCAGTGTATTTTGGATTCATGTCAATCTGTGTTCTCAGATATTTAACCAATTGAACCGTCAATACTATACAATAAACTTGACCTTTCACTCTGTACTTAGTCTGCTGTTTTCCCCCTCTACACCAAACCTCTTGCCAAAAATAGCCGATCTACAAGCTCACAACGCCTCGCGCTGCGAGGCGTTGTGAGCTTGTAGATCTGCTATTTTTGGCTAATGTTCTCAGAATATGGATGCTAGGGTTCAAGTGGTTAATATAAAAAAGGAGAAAAAAGGTTTCTATCACACAAAGATTTGAAGGACCCCCTGTGGTAACTCTGAGGACCCCCTGTTGAAGACTCCTGGTATATGGGCATGTCCCCATATGTCAATCACGTTTGCACACTGCCGCCTGTTTCGTATTTATTTTCGGACCAGGGTTTAATTTTTTCCCGGTTTTCGCAACTGTTGCCACCGGGTGCCAATTGCTCTCTTTCTCTCCTATCTCTCTCCTTGGCCTGAAAAACATTTTTTTTTTTTTTCCGGATTTCCAAAACGCAGCAGTGTGCAACCAGCTTTAGTGTTGAAGTATTCTTAAACAAGATTATGAACCCTAAATTGCTCACGATGTGGTGTCTTGCATGGTTTCCTCCCCCATCTGTGTATGAATGTGTGAGTGAATGAGTGAATGTAATGCACAATCTATGTAAAGCGTTTTGGATAAAAGGCGCTATATAAACGCACCATTTACCATTTTTGAAAAAGCACTGGGTTGTTTAGTCCATTCTCAGTCCATTAGCAGCAGCTCCCCTGGCCTCAGGTGTTGGTGGCAGTGCACCTGTTCCCTAAACATCACACACAAAGAGACAGACACACACACACACACACCTGTTTCACAAACATCTTCATACACACTCACACACACAGACAGACAGACAGACAGACAGACAGACAGACAGACAGACAGACAGACAGACAGACAGACAGACAGACAGACAGACAGACAGACAGACAGACAGACAGACAGACAGACAGACAGACACCTGTTTCACAAACAACATCATTAAATACAGAAAGACACACAAACAACACACACACACACGCACGCACACGCACAAAGATACACCTGTTTCAAAAACAACATAATGGGTCGTTCACACTGAGCACTATAACTATAACTATAAAAATATAGTTTTAAAAAGTCAAGTGGATGGCAGAGTTAACACCAACTTTAAAAAAACAAATAAATGTATTTATTGCTTTAAAACCTTGAAAAAAAAAACTGCTTTTTCTCGTGGCCAGACTAATATCACTGCGGAGATAGATATTAGTCTCGATCTCCATGTGGAACCTGCGCGTGGGGCTGTTTTTAAAACAACGCCTCTGGTGATGAACCCACTCCATATTTGCATACTGGGCCCTGATTGGTGCCCCACAACTTAGGGGGGCAGCGAAATCCAATCACAACCGAGCGGGGCCAGACCAGATCTGCAGAGGGCAAGTGTATTCTTTTTGCACTGGCAGATTGGTCTCCTGTAAAGGAACGTGGCCCTCTAACTAAACACGGCAGCCCATATAAGTGGTCACTCACGGGGGTGGGTCGGGAACGCTTTTGAGAGTTAGTGGGTCCGGATCCAGAAAAGGTTGAGAACCACTGGACAAACAGACAGACAGACATCTACATGTCTCAAACAGAGAGGATATCATCTAAAACAGTGGTTCTCAAACTTTTTCATGTCAAGGACCCCCAAATTGACACTCACTAGCCCGCGGACCCCCATTTGAAAAGATAAGCCAGGGAACCCCCATAAGTGAACATTTTACAGCCCTAGCAGTGATTCTAAACCATTTTAATTTCAAGGGCCCCCAGTTTGACATGCATTAGGGCTACGGACCCCCATTTGATGGCATTTCTATCTCTGGGACCCCACTTTTTAATGTAACATCAATGTCAGTTTAACTCGGAGAGTGTACAAATGGAACCAAATAACGGTCCATTTGGTTCCATATGTCCACTCTCTGAGTTACACACCCAATAAGGGTCCATTTGGTTCCTAACTACCATTTAGCTGGGGACCCCTTGGAACTCCCTCAAGGACCCCTGGGGGTCCCCAGACCCCACTTTGAGAACCAACAATCTAAAACGTACTCACTCTCGGAGTCGAAGCCAATAAAATGTCAGCCAGGCATGAGCAGACATAAGCGGCCGAGCCTTTACAAGAGAATTTCAATCAAATAAAATATGCCCAATTTTTTACAGACTGTGTTAGTGATGTGTAACATTGTAAAGTGGGAATTTGTTTTACAAGCTATGCTCCACTTTTAGCTCCGGGGGCCAGTAAAACAAAACACAAGTGGAGTGAGCTTCCCTTGTTAAAGCCAAAACACAACGCAGCCTTCTGCTGTGTTGTGAAACTTAGACCACCAGGATGCATACGCACACGCACCCACGCACGCACACACACACACACACACACACACACCCACGCACGCACACACACGTGTGCGTGCTTGTTTTGCAAACTTCTCAGGACATAACATTAATTCCATTAGGGCTGTCACGATATGACATTTTACATGACGATTAATTGTCACTCAAATAATTGCGATTACCGATTTAATTGTGTTTTTGTCTTTGAGAATTACATTTGTGTTTGGCTTTTAGGCTTTGAAGTTTCACATGGCAGATATGACACATAACCTAAATATACAAAGAAATGAAGGACATATTTGACAACTTTCTACTTAAAAAAATAACATTGATAGTGGAAATAGACGATCTACAAGCTCACAACGCGTCGCGATACGACACGTTGTGAGCTTGTAGATCTACTCTGAAAATGTTTGTAAATGTACAGTATGAACATTTTTTTCAACATTCACAATTATGGTGATTATGACAAAATATTTGCGGTTATGTGAAATAATTGTGATTAGACGATTATGTAATAATTGTGACAGCCCTAAATTCCATATACCCTTAACCTCAACCATAACTGTCCATAACTATAGTGTACATCAGTGGTCTTCAAAGTCTTTCAAGCCAGTTACCCCCTAGTTGAGAGAGAGATGAAGCAGGGACCCACCACACACAATACATTTTGTACAAAACTGTGTTGCAGATGATTTCATAGATGGCTTCATAGACACGTCTGATTGACAGAACTGTCGTTGTGTAGAGTTGTGTTGGATTCATATTAATGTGTATTTTCAGACAGACCCTCGTTACTTAGAAAACATGTAATTGGTCTGTTCTTTCGCCCCCTTACACCTCATTGCTGAAAATAGCCGATACAGCTACGAGCAAATGTCCCGTAGTGCAGACATTCGCGACATGCAATAAAACGAGAGTGTCCGAGGTATGGGTGACCCTCGTGAACACTCGTCCAATGAGAGCTCCGCTGCTCCCTGCTCGGATCAAACCGAGCAGCTGCAGCCGACAAGAGCTCACAGACAAACACATAAAACATCCTATGTTCCTCTCTGGCAGCTTGGATGTATACATTTTAGGTAAGAAATATTTCCCAATCTTGATACATTTCACCACTACAACTGCTAGTTTAAAGCATTATCAATATTCGACACTTCCATACAGTAGTCTGTTTGGGATGGTCCCCATGTTCCCCAGGTTCTATGTTCCCTGGGTTCTATGTTCCCCACTTACAGTACCTTAGGGTTAGGGTTATGGGGAACATAGAACTAGGTATGGGACGGTATGAACATTTCATATCACGATGATTGTGACAAAAGAAATCACGTTTTACGATATTATCGCGATAATTAAAATTATCCTGGGGCGGGAAATTTGCCAAAAAGTGAGCTACAAGCTCACAACGCGTTGTGAGCTTGTAGATGGGCTATTTTTTTGGTAAAGACATTTGATAGGGAGTGAAAAAAAAGACGGTATCAAGTATGTATATTATACGTACCTTTTACCAATTATAGAGGGTTTAAGTGGTACCGGATATGCAGCTCTGCAAATAAAAGGTGAATTGATCCCAGTGCATGACGGGGGACGATATCACGATAAATTAAATCTCCACGATAGGATTATCGTGGGTGATTTTTATCACGATAAACAATAATATTGCTTATCGTCCCAGCCCTACATAGAACCCGGGGAACAAAAACATTGAACCTCGACGCTTTGTCAGAACGTTGGAAGCAAAATACCGCTGCCTTTCGCTAACCTTATGAAACTGCGGTATAGACAACTTCTCCCAATTACACGCTGTCCCCAATCAACCCCATTCACCACAGCGCACAATAGCCGAGGTTCTGAAGTACAGCACAATAGAAACACGAACCTTACGAGTTCATTTAAACTCATTCTAGTCAAATGAACCACCTTAGCCCCCCCCCCCCTGGCTTCGTAATAGGCGAACGTTCTGTGAAAGTAGTATTTTGGCAGAGATATTTGGTATAGAAAATGACAGGGCCAAGGATGGACCCCTTGGGGACCCCAGTCAGTTTGAGTGGTTAAACAAATTGGTGTTCATAAAAAAAGATACATCTCACTCCAACCCTTCTTTCTCTCTGTCTGTCTCTGTCAGTTCATTTCAAATGAAATGCTTTATTGGCATGACAAGCATTCTCATATTGCCAAGGCATTAATGACATGCATAATAATCTAAAATAATAATGATACATACTCAGAACAAATAATACAGACAAGATAAGGTACAAAACAATACATGAGTTAATTAACTGTAGTAGACTATTAGTATTCAACCATGGTCCCTTGTTTTGTTGCAGGCTGCTACACATTTTGCTGCCAACCTTGAACCTTCTGCCTTTTCACCTAATAATTATGTGTCTTTCGCTCTCTCTCTCTGTCTCCGCCTCCCTGTCTCTCTCTGTCTCCAGGGGCGTCAATTGGGTATGGCAGGGGTATGCAGCTGCCATACCCTGGGTCCAAGGGGGGGAAATACAAGTTACTTTTAAATATAAATCCATGTCTCTTTGTCTATCTGTGCTGGTTATTATGTTGTTAAATTACAATAAAATTAACTACAAATGCAAAATTTAACCACATGGTCACTTTAACAAGGTATTATAATTATATTGTCCACACTTGTATTCTCCCCATCTTGACAAAATGGTATATTCCCAGCTTCCACAGGTCAGCTGCACAGGTGCAATTCATTATTGTTAATTGTGGCACGTTTATTAACATGCCAAGTTTAGCTGCACTTGAACAACCGTTCCAGGCTGCCATATCCAGCCCAAGAAACCTTATAGAAATTGGGGGTTCAGTTTTTCTGAACTGATGCCACTGTCTGTCTCTCTGTCTCTCTCTCCCTGTCTCTCTGTCTCTGTCTCTGTCTCTGTCTCTCTCTCTCTCTCTCTCTCTGTCTCTCTCTCTCTCTCTCTCCCTCTCCATCTGTCCCTCTTTCTGTCTCTGTGTCAGGTGATCAGAGACATACTGCTGGTGGGACACAGACAGGCGTTTGCCTGGGTGGATGAATGGTATCGTAAGTATATGGCTCCATGCGCCTCAACGTGCCTGTCGTTGTAGTCAGTGGTGGAAAGTAACCGAGTACACTTACATTTACTAATTTTGAGGTACTCTTACCAGAGGTAAATGTTGTACTCGTTAATCCACGCCGGTATGATTATCTTTGCTGTTGCTGGGTTGAGCATGAATAGCCCACCCCAGTCACCCCAGCGCTTCTAAAGAAGAGACATTTGTATGCAGTTTGTGACGCTCAGTCTTGAAATTTTACTTAAGTGCAGTACTTGAGTAATGTACTTAGTTGCTTCCCACCACTTTTACGGCTTTCTGTGTGTGTGTGTGTGTGTGTGTGTGTGTGTGTGTGTGTGTGTGTGTGTGTGTGTGTGTGTGTGTGTGTGTGTGTGTGTGTGTGCGTGTGCGCATGCGTACGTAAGCTGAGGGAACTCTTATCAGTATAGTGGACGGCTACAAGCTCACAACGTGTCACAGTGCCACGAGGTAGTGCAAAAGAATTGCTCTCCTAAGACGTCCATGTCTTCAAAAGTATAGTAATAAATGTGTGTTTGTTGTCTGTACACTGAGCACCTAATGTCCGCTCAAGTGCACCAGCATTTGAGAAATGGACGTTGTGCGTACCATTCTCCTGGCGCGCGTGTGAGGCAGCATTAGAAAGCTGAGGGAACTCTTATCGGATATGGACGCAGTCCAGGGTGTGTGTGTTGTCGCTCTGTCCAGGTTATTTACGACTGGAAAGAGACTCTCTGAGGGAGGGGGGAGGAGGGGACGGCACGTTGTGTGTTAAAATAGTCCGAGGGTGTGAGATAAGTGAGAGTATGTGACGTCACGCTGTGTGTGTGTACGTGTGTGTGTGTGTCTGTGTGTGTGGTGGGGGGAGTGTATGTATGTATGTATGTATGACATGTACCACCCGGTGGGGGGATATATTTTGTAATCCCACTCGTGACCTGTGTCAAGTATCGGCTCGTTTTACTACATCCTGTCTAGTCGCTCTTGCCTCCCGCTGCTGTGCAGTACTTTCCAATAAAAGCTGAAAATGTCTCCCCAACCAACGCCTCCGTTTGCCGCTTAACGTACTCCCTCTAGTGTTCATTGCGGGGAAATGCACTCATTTTACGGAATAATCGAAAACGATTAATTTGTGTTTAATTAATTGGGAGGTCCGGACACTCAGGGTTTTACACCAACTTGTTTCGACTTCATCAGGGCTTTTTTCTGTTTTTATTTTTCGATTTAGTGACTGATTTATACGTTTGCTTATTGATCTACAAGCTCACAGCTGGTCGATCAACTCTCAGCAATGCATCTCAATTTTCTTTTACCATTTCCGATGCCATCCTAAAAAGCTCACAATCCTCACAATTATAGTGACACAAACGTGCGTGTGTGTGTGTGTGTGTGTGTGTGTGTGTGTGTGTGTGTGTGTGTGTGTGTGTGTGTGTGTGTGTGTGTGTGTGTGTGTGTGTGTGTGTGTGTGTGTGTGTGTGTGTGTGTGTGTGTGTGTCTCAGGGGACTAATGGATACAGCATACATAAGGCGAGCAGATGGATAGGATTTTGGGGGTCTTGTTTGGAAGTCGATGCCTTTCTCTACTTTCACAGACAGATGGAGCTCACTGCACACACACACACACACACACACACACACACACACACACACACACACACACACACACACACACACACACACACACACACACACACACACACACACACACACACACGCACACACACACGTACATTGAACTTGCTAATGGTGAGAACCTTTCCATTATTGTACAGTCGTTTCCTGTCCTCTTAGCCTGTACTTATTTTTATTTATTAGTAATAAACTCACCCCAACCTTAATAATACAACCCCACACAGCCTCCAACCAAACACTGTGCAGCAGCAGCAGCAGTGAAAACCAGACAAATGTGCTCATTTGTCAGGGTTATACCGACGATGATGTTCAGTTCTGTGTGTGTGTGTGTGTGTGCGCGGCTGCGCGCGCGTGTGTACTTGTATTACTATGCTTGTGAGGGCCAAATACCCCTACAAGTATAGTAGAATTTGAGGAATACACATTGGGGTCTTTTCCACCAAAAACACCTTGGTTCAAGAACCAGTGTCGTTCAACTATCTTGGAACCTTGGTTCGTTCTTGCGAACCGGCCGCGAACCGGCTTGCGTTTCCACCGGTTTTAAACCAGAGGAACCAAGGATTTTGTGGTTCCCGTTCCGGAACCAACTTTTACGGTTCGGAACCAACTCGGTTCTTGGTGGAAAAGCTGACCCTCCCGACGCTCCTTTGTCGAAATGCCGGTCGTTCGAAAGAGCGAGATTTCCCCGAAAAGCTCACCTCTGGTTCATCCCATAGGCGGGAGAAAGAACCAGAACCGTTTCTTTGCCCATCAAAAATGCGCCCATTGTGGAACGTTTTCCACCAAAAGAACTTTGGTTCCAGAACTGTTCCGCACAAAAAAATAGAAACCATTTTCGTCTATGCTAAGAATTGTAAAATTTACATTCATAAAATAGCAGTCCTAAAATGCTGAAAGTATGGTAACACAAACGTGTGTGTGTGTGTGTGTGTGTGTGTGTGTGTGTGTGTGTGTGCGTGTGCGTGTGCGTGTGTGCGCGCGCGCAGACATGAGCCTGGAGGACGTAAGGTGTTATGAGGACCAGATGCATTTAGCCACCAACCAGAAGCTCCTGTCCCAGGACAGCTAGGCCCCTCCCCCAGCAGGTACCGTAGGCCAGTGGTTCTCTACCTGTGGGTCAGGGTCCCAAAATATTTTGGGGGGTCCTCAGATGATTAACTTAATGTTCAACATTGTTTTCTCACTCAACAGTAAACAAACCAACATAAAGTTTAAGTGTATAGAGGGTATCTGCACATTTCTAAAGTGACAATTTAAGGACTTTTTAATACCTCTAAAATGGCAAATTAAACATTGGCCAAACTGTCAAATATTAGACGCAGAAATTGCGTTGCAAAGCGTTGTGAGCATGTAGATCTGCTGTTTTCACAATAGAACCGTGTTATACAAAATGTAATGCCTCAACTCTGGGGGGTCCCCAGTTATGATTATTTTGGGGGCCAGAAAAGAATGAGAACCACTGCTGTAGGACTCTACCTGCCCTGTACTGTACACTCACACACACACACACACACACACACACACACACACACACACACACACATGGTTCCAGACATCTGAGTTTCAGTATAATAATCGCCAAGTAAATAATCCATAGTTTCGGGCTTTCTTTCCTTTTCTTTATTCATTCTTTCTTTTCTATCCCTTGCTTCCTCAGGTGCAACCACGGTGTGATCTGCCCTGACTGAGAGAACACACACACACACACACACACACACACACACACACACACACACACACACACACACACACACACGCACACGCACATTGTCAACATTCCTGTTATGATCCATGGCTGTTCATAGTGTAGCTATAGAGAGCTGTTGTCGCTGATCGCTCATTCTCTCCTCGACCACTGAATGTTCTGATTGAGTGAATCCACACTGCTGTCTGTCTGCTGTATAAAGTTATCCTGAAATCAATAAATACTGTGACAACGAGCTGTGATCACTTCATTCTGTCTCTCTGCTCCTCCTCCTCACGGTGTGTCACTTAATGTCTGCTTTCACTGCACTGCTTTTTTTCTCCATAAGCCCCTATCATAGTAGGCACCGCGGTGATAAGCTATCCACCGCGGTGTAGTCTTTTTAAGTCATAAAACTACAACATTACGTCATTACTCGTGGTGAAGAGCTATCCACCGCGAACCCTGACACATCTCTCTGTTTTTGAGCGGTGGTAAACCGCTCCTAAGAGTGGCTGTGCGTGTGTCTGTAGCCACTTTTCCTCAGCGTTATGCCATAGCAATGTGTTTTCCTCAGCGTTTTACCATAGCAATGTGTGTGTGTGTGTAGCCATATTACATCACCAATTACATCCTAGACCTATATCCTAGTCTTTTTCCTCAGCGTTTTGCCATAGCAATGTGTGTGTGTAGCCTGTATTACATCACCAATTACCAATTGAAGACGTTATGCAAGCACGACCGCCGCTCACTTCACATTGGGTGTGATTTTTACTTTCAGACAGATCGGCCCATCACCCCGTTCACTGATTGGTCGATTTAGACCAGTCAGTCACAGTGATAGGACTTCACCATGACTGACTATGATGGCCTCCACTTGTTTTCTCACTTTAGGTGGATAGCTTTACACCTAAAATTTGCGGCGATAGGCTCTTCACCGCAGACTCTGATTGGGGCTTTAAGACATCCCCAGACCTCTTAAGATCAAAGGGGAATGGGAGCCAATTCACCTGAAAGACGTCTGGGGACGTCTTACCTGGTTACCATGGTTACCAGGTAAGCAGAACCTGCTGTAGCGGCTGGTGAACAAAAACACTACACATCCCATCATGCAACTCGGCTGCCAGCAGCACGGAGGGTCCATTCTCCATTGACTCCTAACATAAAAAAGGCTTTATCTCTGAATAAGGTGAAAATAACGCTGAGGAGGCCGAAATCCGCTCTTTTTCACTGCTACACTGGGCCGTGATGGTCGGTCGCGGTTAGGATTTTAGTTTCGCGACTGTAAACGAACCAAACTCCATTTTAAAAGAGTAAGATTACACAACATGCACACACACGTGGCTTCTGGGACTCTTTTGGCCTCTTCAAAATAAAGCATAAGTGAATGGTGGCGCTGAATATCCACATAATTTGAGTTAGATGGCACTCAATGTGTTAAAGATAGGGTATAAGTAAGCAATTTACCCCGAGTGAGAGGACATTATGCTCTCATAATGTCCGCAGTGCGGGTGTGATCGGACGAGGCGCCAGCCGAGTCCGATAACACCCGCACTCAGGACATTATGAGAGCATAATGTCCGACCCCGAGTGGTAAATAGCTTTTCTACCACTTTTTCCCGTATACATGAAAGAAAACACATAGTTGTAACTTGCAAGGATCTTAAGTTACAATCATTATTGCCTATAAAACTTCCGCCATAACAACAAATAGTGCCACAAACAACATCTTCTACTCACCACCAGATGGCGCCAACTCCATGCTGAGACAGATGTCTAGCTTACGCGACCGAGTATTTCCCGGTGAATCTGTGCGCAAAGGTGGGGGCCGATGGGCAAGGAGGGTTGCGAGCTTATGAGAAACAACTAAAATAAGACCTTAAAACCTGGCGAAAACAGTTGCGTGCATTAGCGCAAATGGAAAACATTCAATTAACTTCTGAAAAGCCTACACGGCCTTTAAACAGCGTGCATACGGTGCATTAGATGAGGATAAATGAAATCATTAAATGGAAATCATTAAATTAACTTCTGAAAAGGCTTCTTCTAAGCCTACACTATATAGCCTACTAAAAACGAGTGAATCTTGCCACACGTGAATAATTGTGGTTCAGTGGTTGTAAACAATAACACAGACAATATAAAATCCTTAGTCTAGTTGTGGGAAGAAAAGGATATCATCATCATCATGGCCCCAAATAACTTTTAAATATCTTGCAATTGGAGACGAGTCTCTTACTAAATCGGCAAGAGTGCCTCTCATTTTCAATACATAAAGGCTAAGCTATAGAACCTCTCCATCATCAGCAATAGTCAGTGGTGGTGCGTGTCCCCCAGACCCCCACACTCCCAAGCCCCCACCTTTGCGCACAGATTCACCGGGAAATACTCGGTCGCCTAGCTTACAGCTAAGCTAACGTCAGTTAAAAGCACCGTTCCGGCCGTAAATAGAGGCTGTTCGCTTCCAGAAAGGCATAGGTTCAGAGAAAAGGGGCTTTAAAGTTGGCGGATTGCATTGGATCCAAATAAATCGGCGACGATAGTACGCACGTTAGTAAACATAGGACAGCTGCGACCGTCATTTGTTGGTGGGGGGAAAGGTGTTCCGACCATAGGTTCCGACTCCCTCCTGAAGTCCCCGGATGCGTTCATCGCGTATTGATCTCGGAAATGTGCCTCATTTGCATGTACATCCGGGCATTTCACACATTCCGGCTATTGTGGCCTCATTTACTACTGTTTTAAGCCAATCACAATCCAGTATTTGAACACGTGACTCGAAAAAGTGGTAGAAGTGATTTTCTTTAGTCAATTCTATTCTGATTGTACTCACTGTTATTTGTTCAGTTACAGGAGTCTCACATGTCTCTCCAGTTAAAGTCTGTGCAGTGGTTCAATGGTGCAGTGGTTAGAACTGCAGATCCAACCAATATGCCCATAAAAGGGGACACGGACTGAGAGATACTGACACGCACGGACGCATGTCTGGGGTCTCACAGCACACGGTTGGTTCTACAGACGAGGATCTCCATATATGGGCATAAAAGGGATTGTATGTATGATGTCAGACGTCATAGACGTCATAGGACTTTCACATGACGAGTAAGTAACCAGCGAGAATGTCTGGCGTCTCACAGCGCACGGTTGGTTCTGTAGATAGGATAGGATATACAACAGGTAGTTCCTACGAAGCAATCTGATTGGTTGAAACGTTCATGTGACCGTGATTATATTCAGCATTATGCTCTCATCATTCAAAGAAATCAGCTGCGCTGGTCGCAAAAAAAGCTGCCGGGGGCTGCCTGTCCCAGCATTATGCTAGCGGCTAGGCTAGCTGTTTTCATGTGGAGTTCAGGGACATAGCTAAATGTGGCATTAAACTTCTTCACTTCTGCGGGAACTCGCACCGAGCTCGTTCCTGAGGCAACGCAGGCGTGATGATATCTGACGATATGGCACACCCTCTCGTGTAATGTTCTTAGCTGCTTCCCCTGCCGTTGCTGTACTTGCACAATGTACAATTGTATGAAACAATTTTTTTGATCCAACCAATATGCTCATATCTCCATATACATGGATCCCCATATACTTGAGTATCAGGGGTCTCCATACATGGGTAACTGGTCCGATATATTACTAATGAATTCCGTCCTGTGGGAATTCCGTCCTGCACACCCTCGTCCTCTCGCTTTTTGCCCTTAGGCGTCTTACTGGTTACTGGTTACTTTGTAGAGTTGGATTATTATTATTGCGAAACATATACCACTTAAGCCCTATAATTAAACATTGGCTATTTGAAATCAGACGATCTGCAAGGTCAAACGCATCGCGACGTGTTGTGAGCTTGTAGATCTGCTATTTTACAAAAGTTTATTTTTATTTTTATACATTTGAAAATCTGTGAGAACTTGTACTTTTGGTACTTCATATTTTGATGCCAATACTTGTGTACTTTTACTCAAGTACATTTTAAACTTTGACTTGTAACAACTAAATTGCAGTATTGATACTTTTCTTTAAGTAAAACTAGCCTACAGCCCCTTGGTGTGAAGCAGACAGACGCTTGTTGACGCCCATTTGTGATGTAAATCGCATCACAGGACAAAGCCGCCTACAGGCCAAAATTTTGGGAAATATTTTAAACATTTGGGGATTATGAGAAGTAGAGACACATTTGAAGGTGATAAAGTTGATGTTGGGCAAGGTACATGCGTTATTGATTTTTGTATTATGTTTTTTAGACAATTGAACAACTGCTGAACGTGGAGTTACAGATGGAAACACACACAAACACACAAACACACAAACACACGGGGCGATTCTAATTAAGGTTGTGGGATAAGAGTACGCTCACGACCACTGCGTGCCACGCCCCTCTGGCAGCTACATTAATATACTAAAGTAGAACAGCCAGATCACAGCCGTGATTCTGCACTATTTCCTCCTCACGTATGCAGTTTTACATTCTGCTCAGGTATGCCGGCTTAGACAGAATGACCTAAACAGATGTCTGTACTTAAGAGACCCCTGTTACTGAACAAACACCCTCTAGCAATGATTCCTATCAGAATATAGAGCTATTTCACTGTGATTTTAAACCAAAAGAAATATCACTCACCTTTATGCCATATTGTAGTTTGTTCGTTTGACGAATAGCGGAAATAAAGAATTCATCTTCACTAGTCCAGATCCAGTGGACTGATAGAGAAACTGATAGAACATTTTCAAAAGATGTGTATACATTTCAAAACTTGTGAAATGGGACATTCTGTATTATGTTCATGCCGATACTCTTGTGAGTACATTTTGAATACCGGACTTTTACATGTAATAACAGTATTTCTGCATGGTCAATGTTTTACCATTTTTTTTAGGCTATAGTATATTTTGTTGATTACTTTTGATGCAGTATGGCCCTTTATTTTCTTTTTAGAGGTATTAAAAAGGTCTTGAAAGTTCTTAAATTGTCACTTCACTGTCATCTGGGGACCCCCCAAAATCATGTGGGGGCCCCCTGGGGGTCCCCGAGTCCCGACCCACAGGTTGAGAACCCCCAGAGTAGAAGTATGAAATGGCATGGCATGGAAATAATTATAGGTAAAATGCCTCAAAATGTAACTTAATTGCGGTACATTAGTGAAGGTACTTCCAGTGTCACTGCATAGTGATACTGTGCAATACAAGGATATCGCAGCAGATAGGCAAACGGGGGCTAATTACGTATTGAAGTGATCGCAAAAATGGAATTCAATTATGGGCAATACAATAGCAGTATAAAATGCCCGGTGCGTTGTAATTAAAGCTTCTGTCTGTCTCCGAAAAACCTGAAACCCCAGCATTAACGGGTTAGCGATCCAGCTTTTCTTTTTTTCCCCTCTCCATTCCTAGGAGGAATATGAGAATGAAAGTACACTCGCACACTCGCACACACACACATACACACACACACACACACACACACACACACACACACACACCGGCGGCGACAGGAGCCCAAAGTGAAAAATGGAATGCCATCTTGTGCACCGCTGTAAGAACTGATCGAGTATTGTACCCCCCACCCCCCATTTTAAACCATTTAGGCCTAGAATTATTAAATGCTTTAAAGGAGTAGTTCACCCCCAAAATGACTTTTTTTCTATTGATTACTCAGGCCATGGAGAGTAGAGTTCAATAATATTTTTTGGTTTTTGTCACATTCCTAAGACAACATTTTGATTCGAGTAAATTTACCCCCATTGATTCCGGATGGTGACCCGTTTCGAAACGGGTCACCATCCGGAATCAATGGGGGTAAATTTATTGTTATCACATTTTTTGTCTTAGGAATGTGACAAAAAACAAAAAATATTATTGAACTCTACTCTCCATGGCCTGAGTAATCAATAGAAAAAAAGTCATTTTGGGGGTGAACTACTCCTTTAACTATTGAAAAACAGCAGATATACAAGCTCTCAGCGTGGCACCGAGTGCCACGCTGCAAGCTTGTATGTGTGCAAATTTTTCAATATATATTTTTCAAAGCAAACTTTTGTACCTCAAATCTCTGCTTCTGGGGGGTCCCTGGAACAACATATTTTGAGATGGGGTCAAATAAATATAATTTTGGGGTTTGAGAACCACTGATTTAGAGGAAGGATTTAGAAGTCGGGTCAAAGATCGGGTCAAAGATATTCAAAGACATTTTCACAATTTTTCAAAAATAGCAGATATACAAGCTCGCAGCGCGGCACTCGGTGCCGCGCTGTGAGCTTGTATATCTGCTATTTTTCAATAGTTATTGCACAAAATAATGGTTAAAGTGGTTCAAATCTAACACTACTCGGGGCCACGTTCCAGGTATTTGAGGGTTAAAGGATTACTTGAAAAGAATGTTCTGCTTTATAACAATACAGTGGACGGGGAGAAAATAAGGCTGGGGCTGAGAGATTAGATTGGGTATTGTGTGGAGTTCAGTTCTGCTCGGGTCTTTATTAGATTCTGGGGGGAGAAAATGACTTGCCTCCAGTACAAGGGGCCACATCATCACACACCTGATCCACGCGCACACGCTGCTGCTGGGCTGCTTGTCTGCATCGCCGCCTTTGACACGATGGAAAATCCTCCTCCGCGGTGTCATTTACCTGTCTGGGAAAGTGTTACAAATGTAACCAAATGGATCCACAGCGGGTCCAATTTGGTAACATTTGTAACACTTTGCCAAATGGATAAAATGAAACACTGAGGGGGAGTTTACTGTATAGCCTAACACACAAAGGTACAGATCACCTGGTCGTGACTAAGCCGTTTTCGAATTCATATCACATGAAATAAAAATAAAAATCCCCCGCAGTCGCTTTCACAGTCGGTGCCATTTTGCAGGGCAGCGTTAGTGTCTGGAGCACCGTGAGCTGAATACTGCATCATTTCTCCCCAAAAATGCTCACAGACTCCCATTCTTTAACCACTTGAACCCCATCATCCCGATTCCCTATTATGTGGGGGGGGAGTGCTTGCAAACTACAATCTCCCCAGCACTTCGCAACGCACTTTGGTATTGCTGTCTATAAACGGGTCTGTCTGTGTGTGTGTCCGGAGATAATCTAGCTAATCTACAGTAGCTACTGATCAGCACTGGACTTCTTGTGCACATTGCCAGTAGGACACAGAAGTACCTCCACAGGCTCCGCTATGTTTCTTTTCACATATGTTTTGAAATATCGGCTTTAACCAGTGTTGTATTGGTCCGGTCACGCACCAAAAAGTTATATTTTGGTAGAATTGTTTAAATGGTGATACAAGCTGGAAATTTGACACAAATAATTTTTGGAGATCACGCTTCGATTTAGGAAACCGGGCCACTCACAAACGAGGAAGACTCCCTAATTGAGACGGGAGATAAGCGACCGCTAGGTCGCATGTAAAAATCGGCCTGATGGTGGCGCTAAATGGGAAAGATCCATGTTGATGACATGACTGCAGACATACTGTGTACCGCTTTGCGTGATTTTAGGGCAAAATCTGTAGGAGCAGTGTCCAAAAATGTGTTTGAAAAAATTGGCCTGATGGTGGCGCTAAGTGGGACAGATCCATGTTGATGACATGAGTATAGACATACTGTGTACCGATTTACGTGATTTTAGGGCAACATTTGTAGGAGCAGTGTCCAAAAATGTGTTTTGCCATAATCGGCCTCATGGTGGCGCTAGAAGAGGGCCATGTGAGAAATGGGAGGTGGAGGTTGTGGTTTGCCAGGCAAGGATTGTGTGTGCACATTTTGGCATGGATCGGGGCAACGGTGGCGGAGATATGAGAAGGGCAAAAGTGACGTGTGACTGACAGACTGACAGACTGACTGACAGCTGGTGGAGGTTTTGATAGTAACCGCGACCGTGCGACCTGACGGTCGCAGCTAAAGTTACTTTACACCGCTGCCCCTGGGGACTCCCTCAGGTTGAGAACCATGCACTGACGTATAGCCAGTAGGCACGGGGGGGCAGAGGGAGTTCCCTCTCGTTCCAACATCTCCATCAGGGGTCTTTTCCTCGTTGCCGCGGTGGCATCAGGAAGTCAACGGGTGTCAGCCACCCTCTGCCTCTCGGGACCTCATCAGTGTGGCCATCGTCACCCTTGCTGCTTTGAGCGGGTCATCTCTGTGCTCGCAGCAGAGGGGACGCTGTGAGCAGTGAGCGCTTCATGAGAGAGAGAGAGAGAGAGGAGCCTCTGCTGTGTGCATACAAATGTCCAGTGGTTTTTTTTCACGTCTGATGTTGTCCAGATTTTGGGTCAGGGCACCCCATAAATATTTTTTTTTAATCCGAGGCATCCTTACATTATAATTTTCACTCCCAGCACCTTATATTCATAGCATGTCGTCGCCGTCGGGTGGAAACCTTGTATGTCCAAAACCGTTCGTTTTGTATTTATCATCTATAAAATGTACTAAACTAGTGCAGATCTTCAAGCACACAACGCCTCGCATCACGAGGCGTTGTGTGCTTGTAGATCGTCTGTTTTCACTAGTTTTGTGCGACGGTCTTGTAAGATGAAGCAGGGCTTTGCTTTACCAAAAGACGTACACATTTGAAACTTGTAGATACAAGGTTTCTGCCCGACAGTGACAATATTTTAGTGATTATGTTGTGAGGAAAACATTGAGACAATAGCCATTATTTTTTAGAACTGACTGAAAATAACTTTGTACTTCAAGTTTAAAATGATACTAAATATTTTTTCAAGTGTCCAAATAAATTCCAAATATTATCAAATGATCTCGCGGCACCCCTGGACTGCCGTCACGGCACCCCAGGGTGCCCCGTCACCCACTTTGAAAACCCCTGGTGGCTGCATGGCCCCCTGCATGAGCGTAGTCTGCCGGTCAAAGGGGTAGCGATCCCCCTGTATGAGCGCAGCCTGTGGCTTTGTACCTCCAGAGCAGATGTCTCCTCCGCACCTGGAAATCCTCAGTGTTTAGTGTTCTGCTGACGTAAGCAGATTTTTTTTTTTTTTTTTAAACAATTTATTATATTCAGATGGCTAACAATGCTTCCTAAAGAAGATCTAGTCTCTGTGACACTTCCAGGGGCCGCAGTCTGCCTCCAAAACTAGTATTTTTATCTGTGAGAAGCTCTGTCATTGGTCGAGAAATACAGGCCTGCAATGATTAACCAATCAGGGCGCCTCTCGTTCGGATTGGTTAGACCTGTCTAATCCATAGATATGGTGTCCCAGCACGCCTGGCGGCTAGTCATTGATTTTTTTTTTTCATTTTCATTTTTTCATTTCACTTGAAAGCTGGGGATCATAGCTACAAAATGATATATTGGTTGTGGAGATTGACCCAACAGTTTTGAAGATATGGCTTATAGAATGATGCCATGCTGAAATAGTACTTTTGAGATATTCAAGTTTTAAATAAATTTCTAACCTGCAATGACCTGACTCCGCCACATGGGGAGCAATCTTCAATTCAAAGAAGCTTTATTGGCATGAGAACACAAACGTTTACACAGTGGTGGAAAAAGTACCTACATTTTATAATTAAGTAAAAGTATCAATTCTGCAATGTAGAATCCAAAATCTAAAAGTCCAAAATTAAAAATGTACTTGAGTAAAAGTACAAAAGTATTGGTATCCAAATGTACTTAAAGTACCAAAAGTAAAAGTACAAAATGTTTGAAAATAGCAGATCTACAAGCTCACAACGTGTCGCACCGCAATGCGCTGTGAGCTTGTAGATCGGCTATTTTTAAATAGCCTTGGTATAAAATAGGGCTAAAGTGGTTTATGTATGTTTTAAACTTTAGTTATTGCTTTGTAGATTTTTATTTTAATAGTCCAAATTGTAGCCTATACACATTTTGGCCATTTGAAAATAGCTCACATTGTGAGCTTGTAGATCTGCTATTTTAAAATATATATTAATTTAATACCGGACTTCTACTTGTAACGGAGTATAAATTGCAGTAGGATACTTTTATGAGAAAAGGAATGTTTTCTTCCAATAGAGGCACAAAGTTCTATGGGGCACAGTTTTCGTCTACTCTACGTTGCTCTACGGGAATGCACGTGCGCAACACCAGAACTCGTGCCCTATCGAAATTGGGGTCGGCTAACTGCTAACTGTGCTTTATGTAACATCGTCGAGTGTTTGTGTAACTTCAGTCAGATTGAAGGATCATCTGACTCTGATAATAAACCACAATCTACAGGCTACGCTTAACCGCCTCGCGTTGTGAGCTTGTAGAAGAGCAAAAATAGAGTTTGGTCGCGTTGTATACAACGTTAGCCTGCAGCTAGCGCTAGCTAACGTTAGCGTTAGCCGTTAGCCACACATCAGCTAGTCATCCAGAATAGTCTACTAAGTCAATTTTCCGACGGCGAGTGAACGATTGCATTCCGTGTCCTTCATGGATTTTTTCCCCCTGGCTGTCAATGTTTTTATTGTCCAAAAAGAAAACGCTCTGAACGTTAAAACTAGACAGTTTACGATCATGACACTTTTCTAAATCAATGCTAAGCAGTGACAACAAAGGACTCTCCTAGCATCCGGCTCAGGCAGGAAACGGAACGGATCCTTTTTTTCCAAACTCGAGAAGAAGAACAGATTTAAGAGATTAAATCATTATAACAACGTAACGTGGTTCATTTGGAACATACGTGGCACTACATTAACGGGATAAATAGTGTGGTTTGCAACGCTAGGTAATGGAGTCCCGATTTTACCGCATTTGACTACAAAGGGCTGATAAACTGAGGCTTGATTAAAAATGTGGAAGTGTACTTCCGCGTTTGAGACGCCTCTGAAACGTGACTTAGTGGGGCTTCTATTTGGCTTCTGTGACGCATTTTGCGTCATAGTTTGTGTTCATGGACGCGCTAGGGCTCTAATTCATGAACGAGCACTTCCGGTATGAACGCGCGTCAATACAAAGAAGCCTAGATGCACGTTCATGAGGTTCATGAATAGAAGCCCCAACTGCAGTACCTCAAACGGCCACCATGTCCATTTTGTTTCAGGGCGCCCCCAGGGTTCCGGGGGCTTGGTGCCACCATCATTGTAGAAGTCAACGTTCATTGGTAGAAATGGTACCATCTCGAATGCTGGTTTGACCGGTTAATGCACCAATGAGCTGCTATACTGACAAAGCTTCTCACAGTTAACAGAATGGTTTTGGAGGCAGATTACGGCCCCTAGAAGAGTCACACAGACTACATTTTTTTAGGGAGCATTGTTAGCCATCTGAATATGATACATTAATTAATTAGAATCCGAAACGCCTTTTTTCTGCTTATCTCAGCAGAAAACTACCTATAGCAGCTTTAAAGGACCTACACCATGAATTTTCACTTTTTCTATTTTAAAACCTTTTTTTGGGGTCCCACTGGCACCTTCTATCCTCACAAAGTCCTATTTCTGTACATTGTGTCTTTCTCTGGTTTTGGGAAGACAGAGATGAAAAGCTTTCCACGGGTTCTCAGAACAGTGCTGTTCTGAGAGTTGATCCGTGTGACGTCACACGGATTCCCGTTTTTTTTTTTTTCAGAGTCAAAAAAAAATTTCAAAAAAAATTTTTTTCAAAAAAAAATTTTTTCAAAAATTTTTTTTTTCAAAAAATTAAAAACTTTTTTTTTTCAAAAACTTTTTTTTTCAAAAAACTTTTTTTTTTTCAAAAAACTTTTTTTTTTTTCAAAAAACTTTTTTTTTTTCAAAAAACTTTTTTTTTTTCAAAAAACTTTTTTTTTTCAAAAAACTTTTTTTTTTCAAAAAACTTTCAAAAAACTTTTTTTCAAAAACTTTTTTTTTCAAAAACTTTTTTTCAAAAAACTTTGTTTTTCAAAAAACTTTTTGTTTTTCAAAAAACTTTTTGTTTTTCAAAAAACTTTTCTTTTTTTTCTCAAACATTTTTTTTTTTTTTTACTTTTTTTATACATAAATACAATGCAACGGTCGCCCTGTGTCATTTGACAGTAGGCTTATAACATACAACATAGGCCTACAGTAGGCTATAATCAGAGCTGCAACATTATCCTATTTTTGTATTGGCCCAATATTAACATTATTTGTTGTCAACGTGGGGTCCGGGGAGGAGTGAAGAGGAGGGGAGGGGGGAGGGGTGGAAAAACCCCACTAGATGCGCCCCTGAGCAAACAGAGGCCGTTTTGGTATTGCAGCTGGAGAGCCTCATTATAGTAGAGCTAGAACAAACAAAAAGAATGGTCAGAGTGTTTGTTGAGGGTTAAAACCTGTCTAAGACTCAATTTTGAGCATATATTTATACAAAAAATATAGTTTTAAAAGCATGGTGTAGGCCCTTTAAGACCTGAGGCCCATGCTACAAAAAACGCCTTCCAAGTCAGTATAGTTCACAAGCTTTTTCATGCCAAAATTATATTTCCTCCCCACCTGAAAACACTTTCAAGATTTACTTTCTTTCAAAAATAGCAGGTATCACAGGCTCACAGCGCGTCACTTCGTGCCACGCTGCGAGCTTGTACAGTACATCTGCTGTTCTCAGGGGTGAGCCGGCGGTGGAGCTATGTGGAGCGCCGCTCCACTAGCTTTGAAGCTGCACGCACGCCCTCACATGCACCATTGGCTGTTTTCTCACCTCACTAACAAAACCTGCCGATCGACGCTGAGTGTCACAGCTTGAATTAACAGCAATGACCGATCTGGTTGATGCATATAAATGGTCCATCCTTTATGTGACCCGCTAAGTAGTCTATGTGTGAGAAGTTCTGTCTGAACAAGCAGTCAGAAGGGTTGGATAACAGTGTGGCTGATGAATTCATGAACTAATTAAATAACAGAGGTGGCTGCGAGGTAAATGTCATAATTATGACAACACTAAAGTTTCCCCATTATGCAAGTAACTATAGAATACCAATTTATATACAGTATATTGTGGGTTAATAAAATAGGCCTACACACATTAAAGAGGTTATTTCAATCGGCAATCGCTCACATGCGCGTGACCGCTCCACTAGCTTTGAAATCCACAGCACACTTTTTCGACGTTTCAAACAAAGTTTGAAATCTTATATTTGAACTGACCAAACCCACTGAGGAGACAGAGTGAGTACAGAAATGGTGCCATCTTACAGTGAGCATCATTAGCGAGGACCAATTATATACCAAGGTAAGAGGAAAATGGGCGAAGTTCTCCTTTAATTGGGCACAGTCAAAGTAGCCAGACAACTGCTGGAAACACTGATTAAACTCTGGGTTCTATGGAACGCTGTGGTCTTCTTATAGAGAGGAAGCTTCTTTCTTTATGTCAGTCTGCAGAGAGGAAATAATTGGTAAAGAAATAAGGAATGAGAGCAGACACAGGTCACGAGCCACGTTCACACCTATGGTTCACACCCATTGTGTCACCATTAGAACTGTGCCTGCAGTACGTGCTGCATTTGATATGAAACTCAACCAAAAACAAACAAAAAAAACATCACTTTTCAATTTTAGCAACAAGAGGAGTGAGTTTGATTGAATGTAGCCTACAGCGAATTGTCGTTTCCTCATCGTGTGTGTGTGTGTGTGTGTGTGTGTGTGTGTGTGTGTGTGTGTGTGTGTGTGTGTGTGTGTGTGTGTGTGTGTGTGTGTGTGTGTGTGTGTGTGTGTGTGTGTGTGTGTGTGTGTGTGTGATACAATAATGAACCGATGAAGGCAAAATAAGGTCAGGATGTAGTTGTTTTTTCCTCATACCATCAGATCTGTCAGGAGCATCTTGAACATGCATTTTTATACATACCACAGTGATATGTGATATGTCATATCACAGGTTTGTAGGTGTAAAAAAATAACCTGACTGCGCCCGATGATGGCAGCAGTGCGTATGCCTGGCTGCATATCGCTCTGCTTACCTTCATCTGGGATCCCTCGGGCAGACCCGATGTAAGGGGCGGGCCATTTTTTCAAATTCTTTAGCAGGTGATTGGATGTGGCTGTCTCTCTATCACAGTCTGGGAGTGCCAACTCCAACCACTCATATTGGCCTGTCTGCATCCACGTGGTCTGCAATCAGACTATTGGCTCAGAGCCGCTCAGAGCCCGCCCGTAGCTGCCGCTGATTGGTCCGGCCCTGGACTTTACAAGCGTTATCAACTCCCACCGAGAGATCTCAGATGGTAAAGTAGGGCGGTAGCCTACGCACTACTGCCACCATCTGGCTCAGTCAGGTTAGTGAAAAAAGTCTTTGTCATACAATCTCCCAACTTTCACAGTTTCAAGGTTAAAGTATAGAGAAAGACAGAAAGGAGAAAAGTAATTCAGATTTTTTTTTTTTTAAGTATTGATACTGCAACATAGAAATACTCTGTTACGTATGAGTTAAGTATGAGTCTGGAATTCAAAATGTAGTTAAAGTAGAAAAGTAGAAAGTACTCATTATTGCGACCGTCGGGTCGCAGTTACTATCACCTCCACCGGCTGTCAGTCAGTCTGTCTGTCAGTCAGTCTGTCCGTCACGTCACACTTTTCCCCAACTCATATCTCTGCCAACGTTGCCCCTATCCATGCCAAACTTTGCACACATGCTCCTTGGCTGCCAAACCACAACCTCCACCCCTCATGTCTCACATGCCCCTCTTCTAGCGCCACCATGAGGCAGATTCTTGCAAAACACATTTTTGGACACTGCTCCTTCAGATTTTGCCCTAAAATCATGCAAAGCGCTACACAGTATGTCTAGAGTCATGTCGTCATCAACATGGATCTGTCCCATTTAGCGCCACCAATGGCACTTACAGGCCTATCTGTGTATACATGTGACCTGACGGTCGCTTATCTCTCGATTAGGGAGTCTTACTGGTGCAGAATGTCCCATTTCAAATGTATAAGAAATATTTGAAAATATCAGATCTACAATCTCACATCGCGATGCATTGTGAGCTTGTAGATCGTATATTTTGGGCTGTGAGTAATGTATATTTTAATAATAAAAATCTAAAAAGTAACTAGTAACTTAAAGCTTTCAAATTGTTGTAGTGGAGTAGAAGTAAAAGTACTGAAATACTCCAGTAAAGTAAAAGTACCTCAAAATTGTACTTAAGTACAGTACTTGAGTAAATGCACTGAATTCAGATATTGTCAAACATTGCCAGTCTAATATGAGAAATGTCAATATAGACATAAGGTGCATGTGTGGTTAAAAACAGCAGTGAAATGAGGCGGTTAAAATAGCAGCAGATTCACAGTCTCCTGTGCGTGGTTAGAATGGCAATAAAAAAAGGGCATAAATGTTAGTAGAGAGAGAGGAGAGACATTGCAGCAGGTATAATAGCAGCAGAATAGACTCTCATATAGTCTCACTTGACAAATGTGTCCGTAGTAGACTTGGCCTTGTCCCTAGCAAGTTTTAGCTTTTCTGCATTACATACCGTTGTTTCCTGATGAGATTGGCACATTTCCTGGGGCAAGCTGCCCAGATCCCACATGTCACATGTGTCTTCTTATTTTTTCACTCTCAAAAAGAGCCTGCAATGTGAAACTACATTGCAGTGCACATCATGGGGTGATCACTGCTTGCCTCCTGTGATTTTTTTAAATTTATTTGTGTTTATTTTCTGTTTATTTCGTTGCTGAATGAGGTCAGCAGACAAAGTGACGTGAAAAAAAAACCTGAGTGAAATATGCCAATCTCAACAGGAAACATCGTTAACGTTATAATGTTCTTATTTTGATCATATCACCAAACTAGAAAGGTGTTGTGTGCTTGTAGATCTGCTGTTTTCACTACTTTTGTGCGACAGGCTTGTATGATGAAGTAGGGCATTACTTTGCGAAAGAACGTAAAAATGTGAAACTTGGAGATACAAGGTTTACACCCGACAACGACGAAATGCTCCCGTCATACAGTCTGGAGCAACAGAAGTCTGATCATGAGTATAGGATGTTGCCTTGGTGCCTTGGTGCAGTAGCGATAACTGGAAGCGCTATGTCTTCTTTCAATGTTTTTTGGGGCGTTATTTCGTCTGTCTCTGGTGGTGTTGGTGTTCCATGAAGTAACAACAACTGCCGAACTGCCGCTCGAATGACTCTTTGCTAGTGTGCTTCTGTTATGTTTCCAATAGAACGGTAGGTTCCGTACGGAACCATTGTTTACTTAGATATGGAAGGATGACCTCCCACTTGGGTAATGACGCCCCCTGGCGATCATTCAGAGAAACTACTTCAGCTCCCGTACTAACGTAGGTAGGAAGGGCCTGTCACTCAAACCGGAGTGACCCGCCTCCAGGCTATATAAGCCCCCGGAGGCGGAAGTAACATCCTCTTAATACCACTCTCTGCCACATTCAGTGAAACAGAGGGGCATTACGTGGGAGGTCATCCTTCCATATCTAAGTAAACAATGGTTCCGTACGGAACCTACCGTTTACTGTCAATATTCCAGGATGACCTCCCACTTGGGATTCTTAAACTCCCCTCTAAGCCACAACCTACTCTCATACCCCCACACACCCCTCATACGGGTGAGCACAGCCCAAACGGGCGTGACCCATCACCCAGAAGGTCCCAGGCCCACCGGACCTGGGTGTGAAGGCATGAGAAAATAAGGAGAGACCCTGACAGACCGAAGTCCGCCTCATTCAACTAAATGAAAAGGACAAGTCCGCCTTATAAGTAAGACACACTATATAAGGAAAACACAGGGTCCCCCCAAAATACCCCAGGTGGCTACATGCCCACCTGTGGGAGGGGAAGATCCGACTCCTCTATGACGTAGAGGAGGCAACTGCACCCAGAACCGAATGCGCTAGCGAAGAGGATTCGATATCCAGGTGATAGTAGGCTGCAAAGGTAGAAGGCGAAGACCAATTCGCCGAAACACAAATCTCCTGAACGGAGACTCCCTTTGCCAGTGCCCACGAAGTAGCCACACCTCTAGTGCTATGGGCTTTAAGTGCCGCCGGCACTTCCACACCCGCACTAGAGTAAGCCAGCCTAATAGCATCCACAATCCACCTCGAAAGAGTGGGTCTAGACACCGGCTTTCTGACAAGAACATTGCCCATTTCCACGAAGAGCTGAGAAGAAGCTCTAGAACCAGCAGTCCTGTCACAGTAGGCCTTCAATGCCCTGACAGGACAAAGGCAATTCAGCCGTTCATCCTCCACCGAGACAAACGGAGGAGGATGAAAAGCCAGAAGAACAACAGGCTCCTTAGGAACCACCATGTTCTTAGGAACAAACTTAAGATGAGGCTTGAGCAACACCTTGAGATCATTGTTCATAAACTGCATGCACTCCGCAGACACCGAGAGAGCTTGCAGGTCACCAACTCTTTTAGCCGTGGCCAAAGCCAGCAAAAGAGCCGTCTTGAAACTCAAAAGTTTCAAAGGCATCCCTACAAGCGGCTCAAAGGGAGCCCGACATAGGCCCCCTAGAACCACCTGCAGATCCCAAACTGGGAACAAAGACCTAGTCACCGGCCTCAAACGTTCAACTCCTTGCATGAACTTGATGACCTCCGGGACTTTAGAAGGTGCCTTGCCCGCCACCCCCAGGTGACAGGCATTAATAGCCGCCAAATACCCCCTAAGGGTAGAAAATGCCAGACCACTTTTCAAGCGGTTCTGCATAAATTCCAGAATTTCCTGGGCTGACGTAGGGCTGTCTTCGACACAGGATTTATGAAGTCGATTCGAGTCGCGGGGGTTAATCCGACGCGTCGACGAATCGTTTTATAGTCTACTTTGTGTAAAAAAAAAAGAAAAAAAAAGTGTTGCTTTAAACCACGTCAACATAATAGAATAATACATTAAGAGATGAATTGAATACACAGTGTTTTCGGTGATATCGGTGCGCGAGCACAAATGTTATCTGCATAGCAGTGTACAACCATAGAGTTATAACACACCGTTAAAACAAATAAAACATCTGCGCTGTTTCAACTCTGCCCCGTCTCTCTGCACTGTCTGCAGCGTGCAGTAGAGATGAGACATTCGCGAACGATTCCGCTCTCTTGAACGGCTCTTTTAAATGAACGATGGGATCCAGTCCGCAGTCGCGGGACACAGAGCACTGACAGAGTAATGAGTCAGTGTCGAGAACGGATTCATTTCAGAAGCTGATCATAAACAGGTGGAGGCACAGCTCCCGCTTGAGCCAGTAGTGTGGACATGTCATGGACGCAAACACAGCGAAACACAATCATTCATCATGGATTACAACACTGGAACAATTCAGAAGCACTTTAATTAGAAAATGTAACTTGTAGCCTACACTTGTGTATGTTAATTTGACTTTAGAGGATTGTTTACTACTTCGTGGACGCGCGTTTGTGCTGTGGCAGGTTATTTAATATGGGATTTTGACAGCGTGCTTCCTCCTCTTAACGGAACACTGTCCCCGGCTCTGAATGTTTTAACGAAGCGGCGGTTCTGAACCGTTCTGGGCCGTTCCGTCTCACTTTCAACCCGCCGACGCTGGTGCGAGACAATAAATAACTGTTCGCCAATTGCTACTTCTCATTGGAAGTACATGACACCACACCAGTCCAGCAGTGCACCGCAGTACTGGCAGTAGTAGGCTAACTGGTGATATAAAAAAATATATATTTTCGCTTCGACTCAAACAATTGGCGTCGATTCCCGGGGCTTAAAACGACGCGTCGATTCGTCGATTTTTAGAAGACACCCCTAGGCTGACGCCACATGAGCCACCACAGGTGGAACACGCGACTCACACCAGTCCTCAAAGGCATTCCACCTTCCATCATAAGACGCCCTCGTAGAGGGCGCCTTAGCACTCTGAATGGTAGCAACCACTTCAGAAGAAAAACCGGCTGCCAGCAGGTTTAACCTTTCACGTGCCAAACCCACAGGTCTAGGACCTGCAGGTCTTGGTGGAAGATCTCCCCCCTGGCCTGACTCAACAGGTCCCTGCACTGAGGCAGCTGCCAACCCGGTTCGCAAAGGAGAGGGGCGATCGCCGATCTCCACGTGCCCTTGTAGGGAGCCACCAGGAGCATCTCCAGACCGAACCTCCTGACTCTCTCCAGAGTGGGTCGGATTAAGTCGAAGGGGGGAAACGCGTACAGTAGACCTCTCGGCCACGTGTGCGCTAAGGCGTCCAACCCCAAGGGAGGACTGCCCTTCACCGCGAAGAACAACGGACACTTCGTATTCTCCGCTGACGCAAACAGGTCCGCCACTGGCTGACCGAACTTGCGAAAAATCTGGCTCGCCACCCTGGGGTGGAGAGACCAATCCTCGTAGCGAGGACCTCCCCTGGACAGGAGATCTGCTCCGCTGTTGAGGAGACCTGGGACGTGTAAGGCCCTGATCGACTTGAGGCGCGACAAGCACCAAACCGTCAATTCTCGAGCCAGACGGTCCAGTGGCAACGACGACAGGCCCCCCTGTTTGTTGACATAAAACATGGCCGTCGTATTGTCTGTCCTGACCAGGACGTGACAATGCAAAATCCAAGGCTCGAAATGCTTGAGCGCCAGGAGTATAGCCATCAACTCCAAATAGTTGATGTGACGACCCCTCATCTCCAGAGGCCAAAGCCCCTGCGCTGTGCGCCCCTCGAAAGTGGCTCCCCATCCACTGAGACTGGCGTCTGTCGTGATCGACTTGCGGGAAACCACCTCGCCAATCGAGACTCCGCTGGTGAGGAACCCCTCCACCAGCCACGGAGACAGGGCGATCGCGCAGGAAGGGGAAACCGTAACCTTCTTGTACTTCAAGGAGGGCGGGATCCCGAGGGATAACATCCATCTTTGAAAAGGTCTCATATGAAACCTGCCCAAACGCAACAGATGTACTGCGGAAGCCATCATTCCCGTCAGTACCATGCAACTCCTGTAAGTGACCTCCTGGCCCACTTGAAAGGAGTCGAGACATTCCCGAAACCTGTCCACCCTCTCCTCCGAGAGACGGGCCGACATGTCGGATGAGTCCAGAAGGACCCCAATGAATGTAAGACGACTTGCTGGAGTCAGCATGCTCTTGCCGTGGTTGACTATGAAACCTAAGGCCTTCAGGTGAGCCAAAACCACTTGTGTGTGACGCGCCACTTCGTGGGCGGAGCTCGCTGAAATCATCCAATCGTCGATGTACGTCGCCAACCTGACGCCCTGCTGTCTCAGCGGGGCGATGGCTGCTTCGGTCACTTTCGCGAAAACCCTCGGGCTCAGTGACAGACCGAAAGGGAGTACTGTATACTCGTACAGGCGACCCTCGAAGGCGAACCGTAGGAATTTCCTGTGTGGGGGATAAATCTGGACGTGCTGATAAGCATCCTTCAGATCCACTGAACAGTGGAAATCCCCTTGCCTGACCGACCGTAACATGGTGGGTACAGTTAGCATCCTGAAAACGTATTTCTTCAGGTACACGTTTAGTGCCTTTAGGTCCAGGATGGGACGTAGCCCCCCCCCCTTTTTGGGCACCAGGAAATAACGGCTCCAAAATCCCATGCGGGATTGGGTCCTGTCCAGCTCCACTATAGCACCCTTGCTTAGCAATGAGCTGATCTCTTCTCTCAAAAGACTTGCTTTTAAACCACGCGCCCTGGTATGAATAACCCTGCTCGAAAGCGGGGGTATGTCTGCGAACTGTAACCTGTAACCCCTGGTTATCGTTCGAAATACCCAATGGCTCGGGTTGCATAACTTCCACTGGCGCGCGCAGCGTGCTAGCGTGTTTTGAGCGAGAGAAACCCCACCACTGTGCTTCCGTGACGGCGGAGCTTTTTGGCGGCCGGACCGGAAGTGGGGAACCTGCGTATCCGTATCCGGAACGACCGGATGCGGAGCGCAAGGGTTCAATAGGCCGCATGGCGGAAACACCTTCTGGTTGTACCGCTTGACTAGCGGAGCTATTTTGCGGCGGGACCGGAAGTGGGGAACCTGCGTATCCGTATCCGGAACAACCGGATGCGGAGCGCAGGGGTTCAATAGGCCGCAAGGCGGGAACACCTTCTGATTGTACCGCTTGACTAGCGGAGCTTTTTTGCGGCCGGACCGGAAGCGGGGAGCTAGCGAATCCGTATCCGGTGAAACCGGAAGCGTTCGGTTTTCGCTCGATAGAGCGACAGGAAGAGCAAAGCGATTCGACTGATAAACAGACTCGCCCACAACTAAAGCATTCTCCCCTGACAGGAGAGGAACTTTTACGTTTAATACCTGCTCTAAGGCCTTTATGCTTGTCCCTTGACCCGGGCTCATAGTAGGCCGACAGAATTTCTGACTCAAGGTTAAATTCATAGCATCGCTCACGCGAGGGAAAATCCACTCGCGCGCATGAGGAACCATATAATTGTTTGACGTTAACATTACTGGTTGCTGATAAAACCTGTGACTGATTAAAGAGTCCTGACGGGACTCCATCATTCTTACAGGAGGCATGCATAAAGGAGTCATATTGTCGACGCGAGGGATATCCCACTCGCGCGCTTGAGGAACCACATAATTGTTTGACATTAACATTACTGGTTGCCGATAAAACCTGTGATTGATTATCGAGTCCTGACAGGACTTCATCATTACTACAGGAGGCATGCACGATGGGGTCGTCTGTGCTAGTGCGAGAGAGTTGGACAGAGACAGACTTTGCTCTTTCAACATTTTTATTGTCGACACAGGAGGCATCAAATTCCACATTTTCATTTCCCCGACACGGGGTACCGAAAAACGCCCTCGTTTGGGGGGAGGGGGACCGAGAGACACCTCGGACCCCCGCCCCAGCACAATCCCCCTCTTCCGAGTGTCATTTGCGCTGTCCCCTACCGCGGCCACCGCGGTAGGAAGACTGCTGCCTGCCATCCTTGGACGGGCGGCGCGGCTGAGCGCGCTCGGGAACCACAACCTTGCTGCGGGGCCTGTCAGGCGCCCTGGCTGCAGAGGCTCCCCTGGAGGAAGACGAGTGCTTCTTAAAAGAAGCAGAGCGGCCCCTTTCCTTGACGCGGGAGGAGCGGGACGCCCTCCTAGCTTGCTGCGGTTCTTCCTGTGGCACTGTGGTGGACTCGACGATGTCCTTAGCCGCCTTGAAGAAGGTAACTCTACCCTGCAGCAGCTCCAAGCCCCCACCCATGAGGGTGGTGGGACTGTTCTCCATGTTAATGAGAGACTTGTACATCTCCCCGCGAGGACCTAGAGGCTTCTCGCCCACGTCCCTCTTAGGCTCGAGGTCGACATAGTCGAGCCAGCGGGCTCTCTCAGACTGGAGGTTGTAGTCCATGGACCTGCCCATCCACTTAACCGCATGCCAATTGACCTTCAGCATGATGTCAAATAAAGTGTTCAGTTCAGCTGTGTGCTCCCCCGTGGGCAGACCTTTGACCAGGTCCTTGGTGGAAGCGAGCAAGAGCTGGATTAGATTCAGGTCCTTAGCGGCCAGAGCAGCGGACCGGTAGGCGTTACGAGCCCTGTCCGACTGCAGCTTGTCCTCCAGGACAGTGAACCCCGGCGGGTTGGTGCCGACGGGGCCGACAAACGGCCCGTTTTTAGCCGTGCCTACATCCTTGTACTGGGGTCTGACGGAACCCAGAAAAGATTGTGCCAACAGGTGGTCCAGGTTAGGGCAGGTGGACATGCCTGCCTCCGCACCGCCCACCAAATCCAACACAGAAAAAGGCAGCTTCCTGGGGTCTTTGTGTGTCTTCCATGAGGAATGGAGGGCCTTGGTGAAACCTTTCACCAGCGGCAGCCTGGAGAGGACATACGGGGCGGGAACCGAAGGTTCCTGCCCGGGCATTTCGTCATCATCCTCGGCCTCTTCAGAGGGGAGAGGAGGTGGCAACTCCTCTCCAACTCTGGCAAGAGCTCTCATGTAGACCGTGAGATGATCCAGCATTTCTGCTGCAGAATCGACGTCCTCTGCTCCCGCTTCACCCGCTTGACTGGCGGGTGGAGGGGCAGTGGTGCCTGAGGAGGACTGGGAGCTCCCTGCGGCGTCCAGTTGACGTGCTGGAGCCGCAGGGGCATTACCTTTCACTGTGACCGTGAGTCGAGAACCATCGCCCTCGACGGAGTCCTCCTCCTCCTCGGCCGTGTATCCAGAGTATTCAGAACCAGAACCCTCGCTCTGACAGGAGCTCAGGTCCGACTCTCGCCTGAAAGTCTGGACTGTTTTGGTGATGCTCACGTCGAGGGGAACGTCCCCGACGGTCACATCCGAGCGTTTCTTTTTGGGCACCGCGCCCGAAGGGGAAAAGGCTACCGGAGGGATGTTAGCCTTCTTGGTCGCCTTCTTAGCGGCGACTTCACCAGACCCGCCAGCTCCAGTGACAGTGGGGCTAGCTGCGGTCGGTTGCGCGGCAGGCGGTGTCTCATGTAGCACGGCGCCATCTTGACTTGGAATGGCGCGCTGTTTGCCAAACGGATCTCCGGAAGGCAGCGCCGCACCTTGACCAACGGTGCGGGCCGCCTGGGGAAGGAAAGACTGGGCTGTGGGGTTGAGAGCAGTGGACCCACCTGGTGGAGCGCAGGCCCCGAGGCCTGCCCTGGCTAGGTAGAACCGGTGTACCAGTACATCGTGGTCGTAGGCCACGCAGAAGTCACAGAAAGGTCCTGCTCTCCCCTGAGGACTCAGTGCAGAGAAGGCGTGTGCAACGCCCATGCAGCCGACACAGAGAGGGTGAAGATCCTGTCCGTCGATGAATCCTGGACAGCCTGGACATTGCCTCGGCAGGAAGGCCAGAGGATCCATGGCGAAGCACTGTAGATAGAGTTAACCAGAAGCAGACGAGCTAACAAGCTAACGGCTAAGGCTAGGCCACGCTTGATTCGGGCAGGGCCTGAACAAGCGGTAAGCAGTGTAGCTAACGTTAACAAATAGCAGACGAGCTAACAAGCTAACGGCTAATGCTATGCCACGCTTGCTTCGGCGGAGGCCTGAACAAGCAGTAATAATCCTTTGTTATAGAAGGAAATAACCGTCGTTTTAGGACGGGACAAGAATAAGTATTCTTAAGTACGGGTTAATTCAACACTCGCCGGTGGGCGACTCCAATGCCACCGCTTTAGGCTAATGCGCGAAGAATAATAATACAAAGGCTGAGTTTCAACTTATCTGAATGTGATATCGCAGAGAGTGAAAAAAAGAGGATGTTACTTCCGCCTCCGGGGGCTTATATAGCCTGGAGGCGGGTCACTCCGGTTTGAGTGACAGGCCCTTCCTACCTACGTTAGTACGGGAGCTGAAGTAGTTTCTCTGAATGATCGCCAGGGGGCGTCATTACCCAAGTGGGAGGTCATCCTGGAATATTGACAGTAAACTACAGTTCCGTGCAGCAGTGACTACTTCCATTACTCGCCGTTCGGGAGCTGTAGTTCCAGACACTATATAGCATTCGGAGATTGTGGAATAGTTGTCTGGCTACGCAAGACTACTGAAAAGTTTACAAGAAACGTACATTGAACTCAATGGACTTTTGGGATTACAGAAAAGTTCAATGAAAACAGGTTTACTTTAGATGTCATAAAGGTGTACACAAAACAAAAGTTAAATGAAAGAGGCTTTAATTTTAGGTGACATAAAAGTTTACAGAAAACAGTGAAATGAAAATGGGCACTTAGTTGATTGATTGGGCCATACAAGGGTCAAACTCGTTCTGTGCTCGTTAGAACCCCTTTGAAGTTCAAAGGGAGCAATTAAGAGCTCTGTCAGAACTCCCCCTCACAGACTTTTCTGTCCCTGCAAGGGATGAATGTCAACATAAACAGTGGAACAGAACCAAGGCCGGCTTTACACTGCCACTGAAATCTAGCCTGAATCAGATCTGAGTCACTTCAAAAGTGGAATCCGATTTTTTTTAAACAGTCTAAATCCAAACATGTCACATGCAGGTCACATGAAATCCGATTTTGAAAAACCACATCCAGAGGTAGTTTCAAATCCGATCCATATCGGATCTGAGGACATCTGACTCAGTCTGAAAGCAGCAACCACATCCACCCCATTGAGTTATATGCAGGTCACATGCAAGCCACATCAAACTGGCCAAGCGTCACTTGTGCTGCGCAACCCGAGCGCGGAGCCCCGACGTCATTACAGAGCGCGATTATTTACTATTTGATTACAGCGCATATTACAGCACGCTGAGCACATGAGAAAAACAAGAGAGGAGAGAGAAAACATGTGAGCTAAATAGATACAACCAGAGAGAAGAGCGAAACACAAGAGTGAAGAAAAGGAGAGAAAAAGTTTTTGTTGTCTCTTGTCTGTTATGTCGCATTTCCTGAACATGTGATCAACTAGCGTCAACGTTGTGACGGGACGTCATGACGCCGACGTCGTTACCACGGTAACCAAAGCAGATATGTAGACGCAGGGCAGCTTTGGGCTGACGCTGTTAAAATCAGTCTTTCTGCAAAGAAACACCCCAGCACAATAATATAGTGGCTGATAAAGGGAAATTACTGCTAAAATATGTATATACATATATCTAAAAAATAGGCTTAAAGTTACATAGTTTCCCTTTAAAGAGGTGGTGCCATAGTTTTGTACTTTTTCTGTTTTTCATGTGTCTAGGAGGTTGACAGTACTTCATTAGACCCCATGGTGTGGTTTTTATGAGAAAGTATGTATTCTCTTGGTATTTGTTTGTTTTCTCTTGGAGGCTGCCACCTTGTGGTCAAAAGTGTCAGTTAAAAAACACAGATACGATGGCATCACAGAATCAACTCCTCCCCTAATTACCATTCACCCAACACTGTGGGGTGTGGCTAACTTCAGCTGGGTCACCACCCACCATGGCATCCATGCATACTTAATGAACTGGGGGTGTGGCCACATAAAAACCCAATTTTAACTCTTTCTGTATACTTTTTTGGAAAGAATCTTCCTCCTAGTATAATCATAATACCTGATAATCATGTTTTAGAGGGGGGGGGGGGGGGGGGGATGATGGCACCACCTCTTTAACCACCTAAGCCCTATTTTCAAATATACCTGAACGTGTACATAAAAAGGCAAATAACATGATAATATGATACAATATATCGTTCTAGCCTTTGTCATGAATGGCTGACTTTGGAGAGAAATTGTCTATTATTAAGTACATCATATTAAGTCTAAAATATGTGACAATATCACAAATAAAACTATTTTCCCGGGGACTGGTGGGTGTGTAAAATATCCCTTAACTCACTGGCTTCTTCTCTTTGGCCTTGTGTTTCCCATCAAATGGTCAAACTACAGCAAAATGGTGAAGCAGCAGCAGACTGGTTGTCTCTCTCTCTGAGCTCGCAGAGATACCGGCCGGGCAATCGTGTCCTTCCCAGGAAATGACCATCTAGAAGAGAGAGAACGAACGCCTTGGGTAGATGACCAACAAAAACTGACCCCATTACAGCAGGGGGAGAGAGAGGGAGGGGGGGGGGGGGGGGGTGGTGATGGAGAGAGAGAGCGATAAAGAGGGAAAGACGAAGAGGGAGCGAGAGAACAGACAGACAGACAGAGAGGACTTTGCAGTGTCTGCCGTGGGCTGATAAGGACTTTGACACCAGAGCGTGGCGGAGAGCGAGTGGAATTCATCTCTTTCCAGGGTGGTGTACGTTGTTATCGCTTTTCCTATCGCTGGTGCTTTTGGCCAACTTGGTTTCTTCCAGCCTCCTTATTGCTTCAAACCCCCCCCCCCGCCGAGAAGTCAATATTCTTCACTTTGGTCTAGTTATTGCAGTTTGGGCGAGAGAACAATCAGACGATTAGCGTCAAAGAAAATGGGAGGGGGAAGGGGACAAAGAGGGAGAGTGGTTGGAAATTAGGTGTGGAGCTGGGACATGAGATGGGTACACCGTGAATCAATCACTACTACACCACATAAAAATATCTATTTTCCATTTTACAAAAGTAACCCTATCGGTAAGAAACAAATTGACCCTTTTAGTTTTAACTGTGATTATAATACAATATAAATTTGTATTACAACTATCCTAAATTATAATACACTATAATGGATTATAACTCTGATTATAATACACTATAAAGTATTAATGTATTACTGTGATAATTATAATACACTATAATAGGTTATGATAGTGGTTATAATAACGCAATAGAATCTATTATCATGTATTACAATTATATCCTGGTGGTCTAAATGAAAAGTCAGTGAGTGATCAGTCATTATGAAGTGTTTGGCCCTGTTTGCCTAGCTCAGACCTACTCTTGATTGGATACTTTTTAGTACCACGTTTAGTATCACTTTCACACCACTCTACCCAGATCCTTGTAGTGGAAAACCTGGCACAAGTGGGTGGTGTGGTGTGAAGTTGGGCCAGTGGAAAATGGGCTGTGTAAAGCACAGTAAGATTTTAAATATACATCTATAGTAACTACTAACTAACTTTAAACACAAACACATACTTTAGTTAATAGTTTCTTTGCATATTGTGTTTTGAGCTCGTAGATCTGCTACTTTTGCTATTTTTGAATTTTAATCCTGAGAAGTAACAGTTTCGGGAGGTTTCCAACATACATCAACCAATTAAGCCCAATTTTATAATTTACAGTATTATTTTTGGAAGACAAGTAGCCTATATTTTTTTATTTAAAAAATCTGTCCAGAATTGACCCGAGATATGGCCGAGTCAAACTACCGTGTCCTACAACCAAACATTTATTTTTGCACTCATGACATGGTTTGTCTGACTATAGGTCTAAACAGCATGCGCTACATTTTTTTAAGTCGAGGTTCAAAATAGCAGCTACCACATTGCGCCCCTTAATTAACATATGAACTCTCCCCCATGCATGCGTTAAATATGCTGGTGAGTCTTAAACCTTAAGTGTTTGCGTTCAGTGCCACTTGCATAACGGTTGCGCATAAGATGGTTCCGTTAACACTTAAAGGAATAAGAGCTGGGAATGAAAGCTTCTAAATAGGGCCCTTGATATTCATAGTGTTTTCGTCTCCCTATAGATGATTCATAACCTAAAAAGCACTAGTGTCAAGCTCAAACACACAAAGTGTTTACCTGGGAGTGACAACCTTGAATTTACAGACAACCTTAAACTAGGAGCTGGTGGCGTGACCAATTGCCATTCTGCAGTTTCGAGAGCGGTAATTTTGCGCACTACGCCAAGGCACGATGCGTAAACGGCCCTGAATTAGTCATGGGCGTGTTTGGGGCGTAATCTAATCTAACCAATGAGTATCTTTAACCCATTTAGGCCTGAACACATTATGACGCAATATTTTATGCTTTAAATATAAAAAAACAGCAGATATACAAGCTCACAGCGCGGCACCGAGTGCCACGCTGCGAGCTTGTAGATCTGCTATTTTTGAAAAATCGTGAAAATTAGAATTTTGAACCGATTCTATAAGTGTCTTTTGTATCCTTCTAAGGTTTTTGGAAAAAACCCATGTTTCTATGTCAGCAATCTGGCTTAGCCATCGTCAAAGAAAATGTCCTTTTCACTTAACTGGAGCTCAGTTAGTCTGTTCTTGAGAGACTACTATGTCAGTGGTTCTCAAACCTTTTCATGTGAAGGACCCCCAAAATGATATTTATTTGGCCACGGACCCCCATTTCAAAATATTTAGTTCCAGGGACCACCCAGAAGCAAAATGTGAGTTACAAACGTTCGCTTTGAAAATACATATATTCAAAGATTTGCACACATTTTCTTGACTTTTTCAAAAATAGCAGATCTACAAGCTCGCAGCGCGGCACTCGGTGCCGTGCTGTGAGCTTGTATATCTGCTATTTTTCACTGGTTAAAGCATTCAATCATTTCTAGGCCTAAATGCGTTAAAGAGAAAGTAAATAATAATAATAATAATCAGTACTTCTCCTGCCACTATAGACGAAGAATAAATCAGAAACAGGAGAAGAGGGGTGCGGAGGAGGAGGAGGAGGATAGGAGGGCAGCCAGCGGCCCGCCCGGGTAATCGCTATTCACGACCACCTTTCAGGAGAGGGCGGCGAGGTTGGCGGGTGGCAGAGGGGGCAAATAAAGCCAAGAGACAAAGTGTTTGAATCATATCGAGAGGGCAACCGGAGCCGTTGTTCAGGCTAAAGGCTAACGCCATCAACCACTTATTTAATCCAGTTAGACCGCGGGTACGCGTTATTGCTTATCATTTTATGCTTTAGCCATTAAAAAAATTGCAGATATACAAGCTCACAGCTTGTAGATCTGCTATTTTTGAAAAACCATGATTTTTTTTTATTTCGACCCGATTTTGACCCGATTCCATAAGTGCCTTTTGAATCCTTCTAAGGTTTTTTTTGAAAAACCACTGTTTCTGTGTCAGTGGTTCTCATCCTTTTTTCATGTGAAGGAAGGTATTTGGCCACAGACCCCCCCATCTCAAAATGGCAAAGAAGCAAAATTTGAGTTACAAACGCTCGCTTTAAAAATACATAATATTCAAAGATTTGCCGGTGCCGCGCTGTGAGCTTGTATATCTGCTATTTTTTCAGTAGCTAAAGCATTCAATAATTCTAGGCCTAAACGGCTTAATAACAGCCCGGGCTGGCGGTGCGGGCAGGGCGATACTCTGTGCCTTGACAATGAGAAGGGCACACACACGGCGAGCCCTCAGCGGTAAATCTCCTGGCTTCAACCTGCGGTACAGCTATAAGCTGTCATTTCATCTCCCCCACCGTAGCCTAATAGGCTATAATGACTGCTCATGTGTCTGCTTGGTGCAAGTTGATTTGACTGGCTGACTCAACCCCCCCCCTTTTTTTGTTGGCAGCTTGGATATCGCCCATGTCGGATGGAAACCTCGTATGTCTTAAATTCTTTTTATTTTATTTTATTATAATTTATATATTGTCTCTGTTAAAGGACAACTTTAGTGTTTTACAACAAGGGTTCATATTTTAGATTGTAATTAAAGAATATAAAAGATGGGTGTTAAAATTATTTCATTTACTTCTTTCTATTGTTTTAGAGATTCTTCTTTCAGTGGTTGGGGGCATGCGTACAAGTGGCTAAATATGTCATTTTACACAGAATAAGCCCATTCCCAAGATACAACGCAAGCTTTCATGGTTGGATGTGACTTATGGGGGCTAGAAGTGTTACTGTAAATGGCAATAAAGAAACTGCTGGCTTAAACTGGTGTCTAAAAAGACATATTTAGCCACTTGTGCGCATGCCCCACATTTTAGCACGGTAAATGCGATAAAACAATAGAACGAAGCAAATGAAAACATTTTAACACTCACTTATTCTTTTCTCTAATTACAATCTAAAATATGAACCCTTGTTGTAAAAAACTAAAGTTGTCCTTTAAGTGGACAAACCATCAAAAGCACCAGACCCACAAGCTGGAAAAGCTTGTATATCTGCTACTTTCGATGGTTTAGTGTGATTGAATAGGGCGTTCATTTACGGGGGGGACACAAACAGTTAAAATATGGAGACAAGACGTTTCTACCCGACACCAAGAATATCGTCGTTGTCGGGTGAAAACCCTGTATGTCCAAAACCTGCATTTATCATTTTAAAAATGATTTAAACTAGTGAAAACAGACGATCTAAAAGCACACAACGCCTCGCACCGCGAGGCGTTGTGTGCTTGTAGATCTGCTGTTTTCACTACTTGTGTGCGACGGCCTTGTATGATGAAGCAGGGCTTTACTTTGCGAAAGAACGTACACATTTGAAACTTGGAGATACGAGGTTTCCACCCGACAACGACGATATATTATAAGAAAGTAAAATTGTGAAATTGGCTGATATACAAGCTCACAAGCTCGCAGATCGTCTATTTTCACTACTTCAGTGCGACTTGTATGATGAAGTAGGGCATTCATTTATGCAACTAAACTAAACTAACCTGACTTTCGCCAGATGGTGGCAGCATTGCATATATAACGCTCTGCTTTACCATCTGGGCTTGCTCGGCCAGCGTTGATAACACTCGTAAAGTCCCGGGCCGGACCAATCAGCGGCAGCTATGGGCGGGCTCTGAGCGGCTCTGAGCCAATAGAGTCTGATTGCAGACCACGTGGAAACCCAGGAGGCGGATTATGGGTGCAACGTCATGCAGACAGGCCAATATGAGTGGTTGGAGTTGGCACTCCCAGACTGTGATAGAAACGGCCACATCCAATCACCAGCTACAGAAATTCAAAAAATGGCCCGCCCCTTACATCGAGTGTGCCCGAGAGAGCCCAGATGTAAGGCAGAGCGTTACGCACTGCTGCAACTATCTGGCGAAAGTCAGGTTAAAACTAAACTAAAAAAACATAAAAAGAGAAATATGAGCTTTGGAGATACAAGGTTTCTGCCCCCACAGCGACGATATGCAGATCAGAACTGGGGTTGAACAGAACACATTGCTGCCTCTTTCTTATGCAGTCACTGAAAACCCCCCTTTTTAATTTCTTATTCCGTCCATGCAATTAAATAGCACTTTTTATCTGAGAGAGAGAGAGAGAGAGAGAGAGAGAGAGAGAGAGAGAGAGAGAGAGAGAGAGAGAGAGAGAGAGAGAGAGAGAGAGAGAGAGAGAGAGAGAGAGAGAGAGAGAGAATCATAAGGTTACTGTACAGGGGTCCAACAGTCCACAATTACTTGCAATTCAATGGATTTATATTCAGGAACCTTTGTCCCAATAATAGTTTCTTTCGGGAATCAATTTAGGATTTTATTTTCATCCATATACGGCTGTCAGATTTGACAAACCACCCCAGAAAATCTTACAGCTGCCCCACGTACAGAGCGTGTTCTCACTTTTGTATAAAGAAAATACAATAAATCCCCTCTTTGTTGTTCGGTCTTTAAATGTGCACAGTGATTTACAGTGGGAGTAAACTGGAACAGTAACATTATTCCATAAACCTGATTTGACTGACATTAATATGAACATCCTAATATAGTAGGATTTTCCCTGGTTGATGTACACAAATCCCTGGCTGAACTGTTAGTTTACAGAAAAAAATAAAATGTTGTCCTTTTATTTGCGACCGAAGGTCGCATATACTCTGAAAAACCGTGTCGCTTGAGTGTCCTTCCTTCCTTCCGTAACCTCTGTGATGTCAGTGTGATGTCAGCGAGTTGTGACATCACTTCCTGTACGGGGCGGCTACACGAAATGTGGATAACACTATATATGGAGATAGTCCAGTCCATCATGTCATATGGGACTACCGTCATAGACAGTAGCCAAAAGAGAAGGATACACAAGACTAAGAAAGACAAAAAAAGGAGGAGGAGGATAAAGATACCAAAAGGAGAGAGAAGAAAGGGTGGATGAGGTACAATGTGTCTCAGAAAAGAAAAGGAGGTGGCAACGGGGGCGGCTAGATAAAGTTATTAGGCCTGGATCCGACTTTAAGTCGACGTACAGGATTCCAGAAGTGTAGCGCTTATTCGCTCTTGTATCAAACTGGTACTCGAAACGTTCTTAGAATTTAATATATATTTTCTAAAGTAAATATGGGGGCGGCTGTGAAAAAAAGAGAAGAATAAAAAAGAAAAAAAGGAGATACCTAAAGATACCAAAAGGAGAGAGAAGAAAGGGTGGATGAGGTACAATGTGCGGTATCCTCCTTGTCAAGCTCGACGTTGGTCATTTGGACCTATACATGGAGAAATGGAGCGAACCTGTTTGGCCTAAACATGGAGATGTCGTACAGAATGACTCATATATGGGCATAAAAAGTATGTCATGTGACATCACTTCCTGTACAGACAGTCAGACAGACAGCCATTGACTCTGGCCTAACAATGGCTACTGTCTATGACGGTAGTCCCATATGACATGATGGACTGGACTATCTCCATATATAGTGTTCTCCACATCTCCATGTTTAGGCCCTATCGCTCACACCTTTCTGTGTGGAGTTTGCATGTTCTCCCCGTGTCTCCTAGGGTTGATACCCTCACAAAAACATGAACAAACTCCCCCCAGAATGATAACAACTAGAATCGTCAGAGAAACGCTGTGGTTGGCCAGATAGTCAAGAATTGGCGCAACCTCGCCCTTTAGGACCCTGAGGTCGCATTCCACCCTCAGGTGTCTTACTAGTGATAATTAGCCCTATTCACGGCCCGCCCACTCAGCAAATTTCTCAGCAACTTCCTGGTGCTGACGTCAGTTTTGCAGGGGAAATTAATACAGAAATAGCTGGACTTAAAGCCAATAAATCATTATTTCGAACGGTAAAGTAAATTATAATACTTTGTGCATTTTACTATCTTGTGCTCTTGATCATGCTAGCCGTATTTTATACTTTACTATTCTGAAATTGCATTAAATTTGTGATTTCTGTGTTACCTCTATGGGCTTTTAGTGGGGTTTCCTCTTCAAAATGTGACTTCAGCACCAGGGGGATGCTGAGGTGGCGGGCCGTGAATAGGGCTAATATCTTGCTGTTTTGATATATGCAATAGACAACAATAGATTAGAGGTTCTCAAGAGACACCGGGTGTTTGGACAAAGTTTTCCTCTATGTCAGAATGTGTCAATGACAAAAGGTGGGGTGCCCTGTGCTACAGCCGGACCCCCCGTTGAAGACCCCTGGTGTAGAGGGAAAATACTATACTGTGTGGCTCAAGTATTGTGGTTTGCAAAGTTTCAAGGACTGCTTTTCTAATAGCCACGGGTATAGCATTCCATAGCCCCGGGGGTTCTTGCGGTAAAAGCCAGATCACCTTTTGTGACAAGGTGAGTTTTGCGGACTTATAAGAGGGCCTCATCAGAGGATCTTCCACTACGAGGCATGAGCCTCCCCTATTTAAACCGGGGTACCCCTCTTTAAAAAACCTATTTCTAACCTTATCCTCAGTAGAGGAAATACAAGAACCGCCTCACTGAGCAGTCGGCGTCCGGTCGGCATAAAAAAAAAAAAAAATAGGGAGAGGGTGTTTTGAGGTGAGCATTCCAGTTAACGTCCAAACCAGAAGCCTCCTCATATTAGTGCCCAGACATGAAAGGGTTAATTGTCCAGCGTGCCGGCCGCCTGCTCCGTCCGCGGCCAGTCTCTTATTTTGAAGGCCGGAAGTAGATCAAGCTAATTAAACGAATTCCTACTTGACGGAGATTCACCCGGAAGTACTTCTGGTCCAAATGTAAACAGGGGTGGAAGATGGATCCCTTTATACTTTTGCTATTTTAGCGAGAATCCATTGCCAAATAGCCTGCGTCATCGCGGGATCGGCACTCTAGATACCTTTTAATATTTCGAGAGTATTCGCGGGATTGGCATTAGATGAGTTAACTTTTTGTGGGTTTTTTTTGCGGTGGTAAACCGCTCCATAGAGTGGCTGTGCGTGTGTCTGTAGCCACTTTTCCTCAGCGTTTTGCCATAGCAATGTGTTTTCCTCAGCGTTTTGCCATAGCATTTGTGTGTGTGTATCCATATTACATCACCAATTACATCCTAGACATATCTGTAGCCACTTTTCCTCAGCGTTTTGCCATAGCAATGTGTTTTCCTCAGCGTTTTGCCATAGCAATGTGTGTGTGTGACTGTGTGTAGCCTGTATTATTGTACATCACCAATTACCAATTGATGAAGACGTTATGCAAGCACGACCACCGCTCACTTCACATTGGGTGTGATTTTTTATTTTGTGATTGAATGCCTTACTTGATCAGCATCAAACAAGTGTAGCAGATCTGCAAGCGACGCCTTTCGAGCTTGCAGATCTGCTACTGTTGATACTTAAATCCGGAAATCAAAAATACTTGAATCCTGAGAAGTAACAGTACTATTATTTTAAACATGTCTTTGTGTGGATTTGTATGCAAATACCATGGATGATTTCACACCAAACAATGACAGCAATCATCCCAGTGAGTTCTCCCTTTCATTTATCTCCCATCCAATAACGTTTTTAAATGAATAATCGTAATTGTCGTTTTCTAAGTAAGCAATTTTCACTCATGAGTGCAAGTGATTTCCTTAGTGCAAACTAGAAAACACAAATTAATTGTAATAGTTCTTAATGATTCCTCCGCATCGTTAAGTGCCGCCTAATTCAACACCACGGTGAAAGTGTTTTTGACAGCTTTTAAATGAAGGCATATGAACTTATGAAGTCATACCCGGGAATGTATTCCACATCATACATGACAGCAGTAGTTCTCAAAGTGGGGTCCAGCATTACAGCAGTGGTTCCCAAACTTTTCAGGCCGCGACCCCCCCAAATAATGATATTTGAACTGGTGGGGACCCCCCAAGCACCTGACAAGCACTTAAGGCATATTTTGAAGATAGACAATCTACATGCTCACACAACGCAAGGATGTTGTTCAGCTATTTTCAAAATGTTTGCCTTTTTCTTAGGGTAATACAGTATTTGACAACTTGGCCTTTTTATAGTATAGTTTGTTGATAACTTTTCATGCAGCAACATAGCGGTATTAGGTCTTAAAAGGATCCCTGACTAGTAAGCCATGTAGGCCTTAATATGTTATAATAACCCTCTTTAACCAAAATATACCATTAAAAACACTTACAATATATTCCTTTGAGAGAAAGAATTTAATATTTTCAACCCATGGGGGGAGCCATTGCATCGACACCCAACTAGCTTTACCCTAAACCTAACCTCCGTGGGGTGAGTCGCTAACCCTCCCGACGCTCCTTTGTCGAAATGACGGTCGTTCGAAAGAGCGAGATTTCCCCCAGTTGGAGGAGGTACGGCATTGTGTTAAACAGAGCTACGTCACATTGCATTGAAACAAAATGGCAGCAATCTTGTGCAGTCACTTTTGGGGCAATTAACAGCAGCATTCAGTGAACATTCAGTGAAGAGTGGCAACTTGACTGCTGTGTCAATTAAGGGGGAGAGACTCTTTATTTCTGTGATGACCATTAGATGGGTGATGGTGACCATAGGTCAGGGTTCCCCGATTAGTTTTCCCCAAGGGCCGAATTATGTCTAGGGTATCAAGCCGAGGGCCACAACATTGCAGGGGGCGACGGCGGCATTCCCGCTACTCCAGTGGCAGTTCAGATATCGCCGTTGTCGGGTGAAAATCTTGTATGTCCAAAACAGTTTGTTTTGCATTTATCATTTAAAAAATGTTTTAAACTAGTGAAAACAGCCGATCTACAAGCACACAACGCCTCGCGGTGCGAGGCGTTGTGTGCTTGTAGATCTGCTGTTTTCACTACTTTTGTGCGACGGCCTTGTATGATGAAGCAGGGCTTTACTTTGCGAAAGAACGTACCCATTTGGAGATACAAAGTTTCCACCCAACAACGACGATATACTAGTGTTGTTGCTGCGTGATTCAAAACAGCGGCGCAGTTCGGCCAGTGGAGACGTCCCTATACTCTATAGAGACGCCCCTCTTAACAACACACACGCATATATATACACAAAAAAAAAATGTTAAAGCCTGCACTTGACACTTTTGTGCTGTGCTCAAAATAAACTTGACACTTGTACTGTGAAAGGCCTCTCATTTTTTTTTATCTTCTGTGCTGGGTGTTTTTTTAATGGGTTGGCATGGTACAAAAGATAAATTAGAATTTGTGAAAACGGCTCACAACACAGTTTGAAAAGATAAAAATATACTGTCTTGTTTTGTTCACTACTAGAAAATGCAGACATAACTTAATTAGAAAATGCAGACATAACTGTTTATTTTAATACAACAGCCAAAAATGTAATACATTTGTAAAACATGGGCTGTAGGAAACAATTTAGGAAACCATAAAATGTGAATTAACGTTCATACTCAGCATTTCCTTAAAGCTTATTCGAATTCGCCTTTACTTTAACATTAAACCTGAACTACTGTCATACTCAAGTCTCAAGATAACTTATAACGTGTCGGGTTATTGTTAAAGTAAAGCGCTACGCGCCTGACAGAGATGACAGCGTCCCCACCCGGGTGCCGCCACGGGCTTAGGCCAATCAGAGGCAAGCGGAACGAGAGGGGCGTCTCCACTGGCCGAACTGCGCCGCTGTTTTGAATCACGCGTTGTTGCTGCTCTTATACCACCATTATTACTGGGGTTGGTGGGGGCCAGACAGTAGCCCACCGCGGGCCGCAAATGGCCCGCGGGCCGCCTATTGGGGAACCCTGCCATAGGTGATGGTGTTGAGATCAGTGATGCTTTACAAACCCATGCCTCTGTCCACATGAACCCTGTATACTATAGCATCCCTCAATTCTGGGCATGTCACAGGCGTTGCGTGCTTGCAGATCAGTTGTTTTTGATGAAGAGATTTGGTCCGACATCGCTTCAATAAAAAGAGAGTGAGTTTGATGGTTGGAAGCAGGCCTGCATTAAAAAAAAAGCGTGCGTAGCTATTTACAAAATTGATCTGATTTGATTTGACTTGATTCAGGACATAAAAAAAAGAAGAAAAAAAAACATCTAACCAAGTTTGAAGTGAGTGGTGGTGCGTGTGTGTGCGTGGCCGGGTGTGTGTAGCAGTTCATTTCAGGGTTGTGTGTGTGCACTATGCGTGCATGTGTGTGTACGTGCATGTGTGGGTGCGTGGGTGCATGTGTATGTGTGCATGTGCAAGTGTGTGTGTGTGTGGTCACCAGCGGTACGCAGGCTACATACAAACCCATAGTAATAAACCTACACACACACACTCATGCTTAGTGGTGTGAGGAGTGGTGCATCTGACCAAAACAACAGAACCCAAAATGTAGAAAAAGGAAAAGGCCAGGCAAGAAGCCCAAAGGGCTTAGGCCTCTACCTACAGCATGTACAATATGTTGTAGTTATAAGGGCTTAGGCCTCTACCTACAGCATGTACAATATGTTGTAGTTATAAGGGCTTAGGCCTCTACCTACAGCATAGTACAATATGTTGTAGTTATAAGGGCTTAGGCCTCTACCTACAGCATGTACAATATGTTGTAGTTATAAGGGCTTAGGCCTCTACCTACAGCATGTACAATATGTTGTAGTTATAAGGGCTTAGGCCTCTACCTACAGCATGTACAATATGTTGTAGTTATAAGGGCTTAGGCCTCTACCTACAGCATAGTACAATATGTTGTAGTTATAAGGGCTTAGGCCTCTACCTACAGCATTTACAATATGTTGTAGTTATAAGGGCTTAGGCCTCTACCTACAGCATGTACAATATGTTGTAGTTATAAGAGCTTAGGCCTCTACCTACAGCATGTACAATATGTTGTAGTTATAAGGGCTTAGGCCTCTACCTACAGCATAGTACAATATGTTGTAGTTATAAGGGCTTAGGCCTCTACCTACAGCATAGTACAATATGTTGTAGTTATAAGGGTTAGGCCTCTACCTAGAGCATGTACACTATGTTGTAGTTATAAGGGCTTAGGCCTCTACCTACAGCATGTACAATATGTTGTAGTTATAAGAGCTTAGGCCTCTACCTACAGCATGTACACTATGTTGTAGTTACAAGAGCTTAGGCCTCTACCTACAGCATGTACACTATGTTGTAGTTATAAGGGCATAGGCCTCTACCTACAGCATAGTACAATATGTTGTAGTTACAGTATAAGAAGCCCAAAGGGCTTAGGCCTCTACCTACAGCATAGTACAATACGTTGTAGTTATAAGGGCGTAGGCCTCTACCTACAGCATAGTACAATACGTTGTAGTTATAAGGGCTTAGGCCTCTACCTACAGCATGTACAATATGTTGTAGTTATAAGGGCTTAGGCCTCTACCTACAGCATGTACAATATGTTGTAGTTATAAGAGCTTAGGCCTCTACCTACAGCATGTACAATATGTTGTAGTTATAAGGGCTTAGACCTCTACCTACAGCATAGTACAATACGTTGTAGTTATAAGAGCTTAGGCCTCTACCTACAGCATGTACAATATGTTGTAGTTATAAGAGCTTAGGCCTCTACCTACAGCATGTACAATATGTTGTAGTTATAAGGGCTTAGGCCTCTACCTACAGCATGTACAATATGTTGTAGTTATAAGAGCTTAGGCCTCTACCTACAGCATAGTACAATATGTTGTAGTTATAAGGGCTTAGGCCTCTACCTACAGCATGTACAATATGTTGTAGTTATAAGAGCTTAGGCCTCTACCTACAGCATAGTACAATATGTTGTAGTTATAAGGGCTTAGGCCTCTACCTACAGCATAGTACAATATGTTGTAGTTATAAGGGCTTAGGCCTCTACCTACAGCATGTACACTATGTTGTAGTTATAAGGGCTTAGGCCTCTACCTACAGCATGTACAATATGTTGTAGTTATAAGAAGCCCAAAGGGCTTAGGTCTCTACCTACAGCATGTACAATATGTTGTAGTTATAAGAAGCCCAAAGGGCTTAGGCCTCTACCTACAGCATGTACACTATTTGTAGTTATAAGGGCTTAGGCCTCTGCCTACAGCATAGTACAATATGTTGTAGTTATAAGGGCTTAGGCCTCTACCTACAGCATGTACACTATGTTGTAGTTATAAGGGCTTAGGCCTCTACCTACAGCATGTACAATGTTGTAGTTATAAGGGCTTAGGCCTCTACCTACAGCATGTACAATACGTTGTAGTTATAAGGGCTTAGGCCTCTACCTACAGCATGTACAATATGTTGTAGTTATAAGGGTTAGGCCTCTACCTACAGCATGTACAATATGTTGTAGTTATAAGGGCTTAGGTCTCTACCTACAGCATGTACAATATGTTGTAGTTATAAGGGCTTAGGCCTCTACCTACAGCACGTACAATATGTTGTAGTTATAAGGGCTTAGGCCTCTACCTACAGCATGTACAATATGTTGTAGTTATAAGAAGCCCAAAGGGCTTAGGCCTCTACCTACAGCATGTACAATATGTTGTAGTTATAAGGGCTTAGGCCTCTACCTACAGCATGTACAATATGTTGTAGTTATATAGGCCTCTACCTACAGCATGTACAATGTTGTAGTTATAAGGGCTTAGGCCTCTACCTACAGCATGTACAATACGTTGTAGTTATAAGGGCTTAGGCCTCTACCTACAGCATGTACAATATGTTGTAGTTATAAGGGTTAGGCCTCTACCTACAGCATGTACAATATGTTGTAGTTATAAGGGCTTAGGTCTCTACCTACAGCATGTACAATATGTTGTAGTTATAAGGGCTTAGGCCTCTACCTACAGCACGTACAATATGTTGTAGTTATAAGGGCTTAGGCCTCTACCTACAGCATGTACAATATGTTGTAGTTATAAGAAGCCCAAAGGGCTTAGGCCTCTACCTACAGCATGTACAATATGTTGTAGTTATAAGGGCTTAGGCCTCTACCTACAGCATGTACAATATGTTGTAGTTATATAGGCCTCTACCTACAGCATGTACAATATGTTGTAGTTATAAGGGCTTAGGCCTCTACCTACAGCATGTACAATATGTTGTAGTTATAGGCCTCTACCTACAGCATAGTACAATATGTTGTAGTTATAAGGGCTTAGGCCTCTACCTACAGCATAGTACAATATGTTGTAGTTATAAGGGCTTAGGCCTCTACCTAAAGCATGTACAATATGTTGTAGTTATAAGGGCTTAGGCCTCTACCTAAAGCATGTACAATATGTTGTAGTTATAAGGGCTTAGGCCTCTACCTACAGCATGTACAATATGTTGTAGTTATAAGGCTTAGGCCTCTACCTACAGCATGTACAATATGTTGTAGTTATAAGGGCTTAGGCCTCTACCCACAGCATGTACACTATGTTGTAGTTATAAGGGCTTAGGCCTCTGCCTACAGCATAGTACAATATGTTGTAGTTATAAGGGCTTAGGCCTCTACCTACAGCATGTACACTATGTTGTAGTTATAAGGGCTTAGGCCTCTACCTACAGCATGTACAATGTTGTAGTTATAAGGGCTTAGGCCTCTACCTACAGCATGTACAATACGTTGTAGTTATAAGGGCTTAGGCCTCTACCTACAGCATGTACAATATGTTGTAGTTATAAGGGTTAGGCCTCTACCTACAGCATGTACAATATGTTGTAGTTATAAGGGCTTAGGTCTCTACCTACAGCATGTACAATATGTTGTAGTTATAAGGGCTTAGGCCTCTACCTACAGCACGTACAATATGTTGTAGTTATAAGGGCTTAGGCCTCTACCTACAGCATGTACAATATGTTGTAGTTATAAGAAGCCCAAAGGGCTTAGGCCTCTACCTACAGCATGTACAATATGTTGTAGTTATAAGAAGCCCAAAGGGCTTAGGCCTCTACCTACAGCATGTACAATATGTTGTAGTTATAAGGGCTTAGGCCTCTACCTACAGCATGTACAATATGTTGTAGTTATATAGGCCTCTACCTACAGCATGTACAATATGTTGTAGTTATAAGGGCTTAGGCCTCTACCTACAGCATGTACAATATGTTGTAGTTATAGGCCTCTACCTACAGCATGTACAATATGTTGTAGTTATATAGGCCTCTACCTACAGCATAGTACAATATGTTGTAGTTATAAGGGCTTAGGCCTCTACCTACAGCATAGTACAATATGTTGTAGTTATAAGGGCTTAGGCCTCTACCTAAAGCATGTACAATATGTTGTAGTTATAAGGGCTTAGGCCTCTACCTAAAGCATGTACAATATGTTGTAGTTATAAGGGCTTAGGCCTCTACCTACAGCATGTACAATATGTTGTAGTTATAAGGCTTAGGCCTCTACCTACAGCATGTACAATATGTTGTAGTTATAAGGGCTTAGGCCTCTACCCACAGCATGTACACTATGTTGTAGTTATAAGGGCTTAGGCCTCTACCTACAGCATGTACACTATGTTGTAGTTATAAGGGCTTAGGCCTCTACCTACAGCATAGTACACTATGTTGTAGTTATAAGGGCTTAGGCCTCTACCTACAGCATGTACACTATGTTGTAGTTATAAGGGCTTAGGCCTCTACCTACAGCATGTACAATATGTTGTAGTTATAAGGGCTTAGGCCTCTACCTACAGCATAGTACAATATGTTGTAGTTATAAGGGCTTAGGCCTCTACCTACAGCATGTACACTATGTTGTAGTTATAAGGGCTTAGGCCTCTACCTACAGCATAGTACACTATGTTGTAGTTATAAGGGCTTAGGCCTCTACCTACAGCATGTACACTATGTTGTAGTTATAAGGGCTTAGGCCTCTACCTACAGCATGTACACTATGTTGTAGTTATAAGGCTTAGGCCTCTACCTACAGCATGTACAATATGTTGTAGTTATAAGGGCTTAGGCCTCTACCTACAGCATAGTACAATATGTTGTAGTTATAAGGGCTTAGGCCTCTACCTACAGCATAGTACAATATGTTGTAGTTATAAGGGCTTAGGCCTCTACCTAAAGCACGTACAATATGTTGTAGTTATAAGGGCTTAGGCCTCTACCTACAGCATGTACAATATGTTGTAGTTATAAGGGCTTAGGCCTCTACCTAAAGCATGTACAATATGTTGTAGTTATAAGGGCTTAGGCCTCTACCTAAAGCATGTACAATATGGGAGGCTCTCTCCATTCCGACATGTCGCCACTCCGAAATTGACTTCAAATTTGTCGGAGTGGCGACACTCCCATAGGGGTTAGGTTTAGGGTTAGGTTTAGAGATAGGGTTAGTGTCGGAATGGTGACATGTCGGAAAGGAGACATGTCGGAGTGGAGAGATGCACTCGTACACTATGTTGTAGTTATAAGGGCTTAGGCCTCTACCTACAAGCTTAGGCCTCTACCTACAGCATGTACAATATGTTGTAGTTATAAGGGCTTAGGCCTCTACCTACAGCATGTACAATATGTTGTAGTTATAAGGGCTTAGGCCTCTACCTACAGCATGTACAATATGTTGTAGTTATAAGGGCTTAGGCCTCTACCTACAGCATGTACAATATGTTGTAGTTATAAGGGCTTAGGCCTCTACCTACAGCATGTACAATATGTTGTAGTTATAAGGGTTAGGCCTCTACCTACAGCATGTACAATATGTTGTAGTTATAAGGGCTTAGGCCTCTACCTAAACAATATGGGAGGCTCTCTCCATTCCGACATGTCGCCACTCCGAAATTGACTTTTTATTGTCGGAGTGGCGACACTCCCATAGGGGTTAGGTTTAGGGTTAGGTTTAGAGATAGGGTTAGTGTCGGAATGGTGACATGTCGGAAAGGAGACATGTCGGAGTGAAGAGATGCACTCGTACAATATGTTGTAGTTATAAGGGCTTAGGCCTCTACCTACAAGCTTAGACCTCTACCTACAGCATGTACAATATGTTGTTGTTATAAGGGCTTAGGCCTCTACCTACAGCATGTACAATATGTTGTAGTTATAAGCGGGGACAGACAGTATTTAAAATTGAATTGTTCTATTTTCAAATAGCACAAGCTTGTAGATTTGCTATTGTCGCCACTTTTGCACGACACTTGTTATGGGGAGGAATTTCCGTTGTGTCTTTTTTGAGACTATAAACGACTCAAAACCCAGGAATCCGAAAAAAGAAAAAAAAGAGCCCTGTGCCCGGCCAGGCTTTTGATGGAAATCCATCCGCCCACACCGGCCCGTTTATGTGCCTTCTATATTAGAGGCCATGCTGTAATTGCTAGACGGCGAAAGTGGAAATAATGGCGTGAGGATAAAAAAAGGGGAGAAAAAAAACTAATTGTTTCAGATTCGGACCATAAGCATAATGAGTTTTCAGACTGGAATTAGCCCAAACTGATTTGGCCTCCGCTGGTAGTGCACTGCGCTCTACTGAAGCATCTGGGTCTAATCCTTTCTCTCGGATGCCCCCCCAAACCCATGCACACACACACACACGCACACACACACTCACTTGCACGCGCGCACACACGTGGGTGGATACACACCCAAGCTCTCTCTCAGACAAACGTGGGTGGATGCAGTCCCAAATGCTGCTCTGTCTCTGTCTTGCTTTCTGTAGCTCTCTCTGTCACACACACGCACGCACGCACGCACGCACGCACGCACGCACGCACGCACGCACGCACGCACGCACGCACACACAGATGCATTGCATTACTAAACTTGTGAGGAGTTTTAGTACAGCCATTTGTATTAATACATTTTAATTTGTCATTAATTAACTCTAAGCCTAAAGCCAGAATTAGCAGATCTACATACAAGCTTACAAGGCATCGCAGTGCAACACTTTGTGCGTTTGCCTTGTAGATCGACTATTTTGGGGGACTGACACCCCCAACCCTAAGAGGTAATAAACCTTAACTCAAGAAATGCGTAATCATTATCCTAACCATAACCTGAACCTTTTTCTTAAATGTAGGCCTACGCCTAAATCAAGCAACTAAAAACAACAATAACTGAAGACAAAGCAGCCATTTTCCTTGAGAGAAGCAGGGAAAACTGTCCTCACAATGTCTATCTCTCAAATGCTCACAAGTATAGTAATTTGAGTGCACGCGCGCGCGCATGCACGCACGCACGCACGCACGCACGCACGCACGCACGCACGCACGGAGCTCCTGGTTAAAAGCCTGCCGCTGTGTGTTGACTTCCTCTCATCACCTTCCTTCAGTGTAAAAGCAGCAGAACAGATAGCTGTATCTTCCCTCCACTGCGCTGAGGTTCAGCTCGGGGTCACAGACACACTGCAATCTAACGGTGTCAAAATGGAGCCTTATCATCACGGCTCGCCTTTTACATTTCCACTTTAAACCCATTAAGACCTGAAAAATACAGAAAAAAATCTTCTAAATCCTAATGGTTTTCTAAAAAAATTTATAATAATAAGCTCATAGCGCAGCACTCGGTGCCGCGCTTTGAGCTTGTATTTCTGCTATTTTGTAATAGCCAAAGTGTAAAAAAAATAACGGTTAAAGAGGATTAACCAAAGTGTTGCGCTGTGAGCTTCCTTGCATATCTGCTATTTTTGAGAACCACTGTTCTCCATCCTAAGAGTTACTGAAAAACGTATGGTGCGACAGTATATATATATGCTATGGTTTTAATGGGTTAAACCCATCTAAATAGTAAAACGACCCGAGTTGCAACTGTGCGTGGACTGCCGTTTTCCCCTTGCACCACATTTAATCACCAGAACAAGCCGATCTACAACCACAATGATCTACAACCTTTTGTGTTAACCTCTTAAGCCCCAGGGGGGTCCAGGGGAAAAATCCGCCTCAAATGTATGCCCAAATTGGAACAGTTGTGGACACAAAACTACAATGATTGTGGCTAATCTTGTCCCACAAAATGTCAGCTAACCCCTGAAAATTCACAAATGCAGTGTAAAACATCACATTTCTCTTACCAAATTGTCCTGCTGTGATTATTTAGCTAGGAAAAGAGGATTGAAAAAGACCTCCACCTATGGAAAATTTGCCTTCTGAATAGTGAATGAGCCTCAAGACCTCATTGAAAACATAAATATTGAATAGAGAAATTGTTCACCAAGGTGTCATCAATTGATAGGCAAAATTGTATGAATATATTCCAAACTATGTAAACTCTACAGATGTTTTAGTGAGAGTAGTGCTGTAATATTAGTAATGTTAAAGTATAGGGTGAAAAATGATAAAAACGAGTAACAATAAGTAGTAACAATACTGTAATATGAGTAATGTATGGATGAAAAGTACAATGGCAGCTGATTACTATACTGTAGGACCACTGTAACAATAATCAACAATGAAATTGTACTTTTATTTGGTCTCTATTGATTTATTGACATTTATTGACAGCTGTTCAGAGGTCAACACCTTTTGCCCCCGCCGGCGGGGGCAATGGGGTTCAAGAGGTATACAGGTGACAAGGTATAGGGTGTAACCAGTTAAACCCTATTACACTTCATTGACCGGAGTTACCCAGGGGTCGTATACGAGACCCTTCCTTTATTTCCCTATACCCCAAATGTTTAAACCGGGACAAGGATGTGGTTAAGTGGTTGATTTGACTGTGCACTGGTGACTGTTTTCATTACCACCTTCGTGGTGCAGTTGTTCTCAACCTTTCCTTCTTGGTCTAGTATAGTGCAGATGTTCTCAACCTTTCCTTCTTGGTCTAGTATAGTGCAGAATGCAGATGTTCTCAAACCTTTTCTTCTTGGTCTAGTATAGTGCAGATGTTCTCGACCTTTCCTTCTTGGTCTAGTATAGTGCAGATGTTGTCAACCTTTTCTTCTTGGTCTAGTATAGTGCAGATGTTCTCAACCTTTCCTTCTTGGTCTAGTATAGTGCAGATGTTCTCAACCTTTTCCGTGTCAGGGCACACCTGAAATGTTATCTATAATTCTTTACTCTACTTACTACAACTTTAGCTGTGAGCATACCGGTATGTCACTTCTCATGCTTTTTGCACAGTCCAATGGACACTTTTTGTTTGGCAATGCACTCATAAGTAGTATTATAAGTAGCATTATAAGTAGCATTATTTGTGTTATGATGAGATAACGGTGAGACACTTATGTAGCACTGAATGTTATGGACACTTTATTTGGTTTTTACCTCTGTTTAAGATTTCTCTGTATTGTCTCTTCTTAAAATGTGCTTAGTTCTTTTCATACTTTTACCTTTAACTTTGTAACCTTAACTTCTCTCTGCAGCAGAACAGTAGATCTGCTACTTTTAACATTATAAAGAATAATAGAATTTCAATCCCGGCCGAAAGTAACAGTTTCCACCCGACAGAGACGATACTGAGTTACACTCCACTCTTATCCATTTCCAACTTAACCCTGCCTTTTTAATAGCTGCAAGGGTGATGTTCTCCTTTATTTGATTGTCAAAGCACTTCACATAATGGTGTTTTAATGAACTGTGGTAAAATTAAACTTTATTATCATATTAGTATGTAAAAAGCTGACAGAATTCCAATAGTATACTCCTACTTAAAGGGGATAACCACCCATTTTCACTTTACTAGGCCTATGTCATTAATATACCTTTGAGTTGTTCTGTGGAAATAAGAAAAAAGTCCCCCCCTAGAAGTGTTGCCTAGGAAATGCTGCTACTCTCGGAGTTATTCCGAGCCTAACACCGCTAGATATGTGACTGCGCCCAGATAGAATTGTTGATGTTTGTGAAACAAAGGCTTTACAGAGACGAAGAGGATAAACCCAAGCTGTCTGCAGAGGTGCACTATTGCTGAGTTGATCATCATTTAACCACTTGAACCCTAGCGTCCATTTTCTGGAGGGAAGATTAGTCAAAAATAGCAGATCTACAAGCTCACAGAGCTCGTAGATTGGCTATTTTTGGTGGAGAGATTTGGTGTAGAGTAGACGGAAAGATTAACAGGTGTAACTCAAGTCCAGTTCTCTGTTACAGGGGTTGAAGTGCTCATACCGTCAGATATAATCATATTTCCCTGCCTCACAAATGGGGCTGTAAATGGAGGGAATTGCAATGTAGAGCTTATGAGGGACAGCGAATACAATTCCTGGCACCGGTGGGTGCCGCGACGCTGCCGCAGCAGGTGCTGGCCGTTACCTAACCCTAACCATAACCCTAACCTTAACCTCAGTAAAACTATGCGCCGACGGTCCTACCTGCCGGTCCGTGCGGCGGCCGCTGGTCCTACCTGCTGGTCCGTGCGGCGGCCGCCGGTCCTACCTGCCGAACCTGCCGTCTGTGAGTGCGTTCGAACTGCCTGTCCTGTTCTGTGCCTGTCGCGGCAATTCCGCGGCAGACAATTATATACTGTATAATTGCCTATAAAAGTGTATTCGCTCTTTCTGGTGCTTATGGATACTCTCCAACTTAAATTGCTTGCGGCAGGCTATCTTGCACGTGTGTTTTATTGTATGGCTTAGGTACATTTGAGTGCTGGCTGTATTTGGTTCAAACTTCAAATTGGTTTGTGTGTAGTGGTATTCATAATTGGCCTACATATTTTTGTGACAAATCCTTGAATCCCTGATAGAGCAGTCTAGCCCCACATTGTTTATTGTCTTTGTTTGTTAATTTATGAATTGATTAGAGTTATGCATCAACTATGTAATTTGCTCCATCCCTCCTTTATGATGGCCTGCATTTAGACCTGTGGTCTGGGTCTTGTGTTTTAAGTATTACATGGTCGCATTGCGACGCGAGCTCGTGTGAGATAAGCTATTTTTGGCGTGTGCCGCTGGTGCGCTACAAAATACTGTATATCAAGCTCATTTATCAATCAATCAAGCTTTATTTATATAGCATATTTCACACAACCTTAGTTGGCCAAAGTGCTGTAGAGGTATATGAGCAATACATCAAAAGCAAGAACAAAAACAACAAAAAACCCTAAAAACATAACATGTATGTATACATATCCATCTAAAAAAAGTTCATTATTTTCCGTAGTTTAATAAAGAATTAAAACGTATATTCTATTCAGATGTTGTTAAAAGCCAGAGAGAAAATCTGAGTTTTAAGTAAGGACGTAAAAATCTCAATGGATTGAGCAGATGTTATATGGAGCGGAAGACTATTCCACAGCTCTGGGACTGCCTCCGCAAAAGCGCTTCAGCCATTTTCAACCAATCTTCATAAAATTGCTCCTCACAAACGCTCATTATTATAAGAAGGCGCCGTTTCTATCTACTGTACACGCTCTGTGTCTCAGAGTAGGAGGGCTGTGGACAGTTCAGAAACCTGCCTACCAGTGACATTTCAAACAAGATTTTAGCCTCTTGAACCCCAGGAGGGTCCAGGGGAGAAATCCACCTAAATGTATGCCCAAATTGGAGCAGTTGTGGACACAAAACTACAATGATTGTGGCTACTCTTGACCCACCAGCTAACGCCTGAAAATGCACAAATGCAGTGTAAATCATCACATTTCTCTTACCAAATTGTCCTGCTGTGATCAATTACCTAGGAACTGATTGAAAAAGACCTCCGCCTATGGAGAATTTGCATTCTGAATAGTGAATGAGCCTCAAGACCTCTTTGAAAACATACATAGTGAATTGAGAAATTGTCCACCAAGGTGTCATCAATTGATTGGCAAAATTGTATAAATATATTCCAAACTCTGTAAACTCTACAGATGTTTTAGTGAGAGTAGTGCTGTAATATTAGTAATGTAAAGGTATTGGGTGAGTAATGATAAAAACAAGTTGGTCTCTATTAATTTATTGACAGCTGTTCAGAGGTCAACACCCATTGCCCCCGCCGGCAGGGGCAATGGGGTTCAAGAGGTTAGACTTAATTTAGATTTTGTCTCGTTGCAAGAAAATTGCACGCTAACTGTCCGGGAAGGGTAATTCACTTCCTTGGAATCCCCATTGATAATGATGCCATCAGTAGGCAGGTGTCTGACCTGTCCACAGCCCACCAATGAGACGCAGAGTGAGTAGACCGGAATGGTGCCATCTTATAATCAGTGAGAAGTTGAGAACCAATTATATTCCACTCCTCTTTAATTCCACCGTGGTGTTAATTTAACCTCCACCATCGGCCTCGCCAAGTAATTTAACTTCACACCTTAATGACTCCTTCTCTGTCCTCGTCTTCCTCCTCCTACGCCTTTTTCTGTGCGTCATCGTCTTCCTCCGCTTCTCTGCTCCCACCTTCTCTGTCTCTGAAAGCACAGAATCGTACGTTACATCAGGGTTTCCAAAAGTGGGTGCCGTGGTACCCTAGGCCTAGGGTGCCGTGATGCCAGTCCAGGGGTGCCGCAGAATACTTTGATAATATTTGGAATTCATCAATATCACTTCAGTAAGTTTAACCACTTAGACCCCTCTATGCTTAATAAAACAGACCTGGTTTGCACTGTACTTGATGAGTTTCCAGCTACCCCAACTCTCTTAACCAAAAATAGCCCATCTACAAGCTCACAACGCGTCACGTTGTGACGCGTTGTGAGCTTGTAGATGGGCTATTTTTGGTGAACCTTCCCCCCAGAATAGGCATGCTGGGGTTCAAGTGGTTAAACGTCAAGTATAATGTTATTTTCAGTCAGTTCTGATGGAAATGGATATTTCTCCGTGACATGCCGTATTTCAGGTGGAAAGATGTGCATATTTACGTAGCGTAATAATATGATATGAGATTCAAAAAAAATAAAAGTGTAATTCAGGGATGCCGTGGATGAAAAGGTTATTTACAGGAGTGTCCTGCGTCAAAAAAAAGTTTGAAACCCCTGCATTACATAATGCAGTAATAGTTCTCCAACCTTTTCCTGCCAAGGATCCCACAATTGGCCACAGACCTACGGAGTGCTGACTGAAGCCCAGGAGTCACATCGAGCAGAGTAGTGCTGGATGAAGCCTATAAGCGAGGGAGTGGGGGATGCCTCTCTTTGGCAGAGCTGTACGTGTCAAGATCATCACTGTTAGAAACCTCCTATCTCCAAGTTTCAAATGTGTACGTTTTTTTTCTTCTTTTTTTCGTAAATTAAAGCCCTGGTTCACCATACAAGACTGTCGCACAAAACTAGTGAAAAGCAGATCTACAAGCTCACAACGCTTGTCATCTGCCATTTTCACAGTTGTAAATCATTTTTAAAATGATAACTAAAAAGATCCGGCCAGGCTACTTACTCTGTGTGTGTGTGTGTGTGTGTGTGTGTGTGTGTGTGTGTGTGTGTGTGTGTGTGTGTGTGTGTGTGTGTGTGTGTGTGTGTGTGTGTGTGTGTGTGTGTGTGTGTGTGTGTGTGTGTGTGTGTGTGTGTGTGTGTGTGTGTGTGTGTGTGTGTGCGTGCGTGCGCACACACACTGTTAAATAATGGATCAATAGAAAAAATTTCATTTATGTGCATAATTCCCAAACACATTCCCATTGTCTGCTCCCATTCTTCTCAATTCCCTCTCCTCTCCTCTCCTCTCCTCTCCTCTCCTCTCCTCTCCTCTAACAGTAATGGCAGGTGAGGGCTGTAGCAGGAATTGCACTGTCAGACAGCAGATTGAGTCCTCTTCCTCTCGCCACCAACACCATTAAAACCCCCTCATTCGCTCTGTCCGTTTCCTCTCTCTGCCTTACGTTCCTCTCCTGTCACTGTCCATTCCCCTCTTCTCACCAGTGGCAAAAGAAGATGTCTACCACTTTTTGTGGTCACATGTTCAGATACTGGATTCTGATTGGCTTAAAAAAAGTGGTAAATCAGTCAACAACCTTGAGTTGGCTCATGGACCCCGCCCACTGTTGTGTTGCAGTTGTATAACTAAATAACCTTGCAAGTCACAACTGTGTTTTCTTTCATTTTTATGGTAGAAGTGGTAGAAAAGCAATTTACCATTCGAGGGTTGTGGGTTGTTGGCTGATTTACCACTGTTTCAACCCTGAAACAGTGGTAAATCAGCCAACAACCCACTCCCTCTCATGGTAAATGGCTTACCTTTTTTTCTTCTTAAAACCATACATTGTAGATTGGAGTCCCTCAGGGCTCTATTCTAGTATATTGTATTACTTGCGCCAGCAGAGTGGGCAAGTACAGCGTTCGGTGATTTTGTATGCGGCGTCAATGTCCGGTGACGTCACCATTAACAGCCAATGAGGGACCAGCATTCTTGGTGACGTCACCATCAACAAGTGCGACCTGATCTAAATAAACAAGGCACGCTCTGCTGGCGCGCAAGTTGGCCATGCATGGCCACAAGTGCACAGGACGCAAGTTGGCACCTCGACAGAGTGCAGTATAGTTTATTTAATTTTATTTAGAGTAGCCAATGATTTCTTTTACCCCCTTTTTTCTCCCCAATTTAGTCTAAATTAATTCCTCCCCGCACACATGTCTGTGTTGTCACTGCTGTTGTATCCCACTGACTCACCTGCCAGTGAGGAGCCCCCACCGGGAGGACGCAGGGCCTTCGTATCACTCCTCCCGTCCAACACTCCCTGCTGTGTACATGCAAACAATGACCTAAACGGGGGCCGCTCTCCATTCCGACATGCTGCCATTCCGACATTGACTTCTAATTGAGTGGCAGCACTTCCATAGAGGTTAGGGTTAGATATAGGGTTAGTGTTGAATGGGGGGATGTCGGAATGGCAGCATGTCGGAAAAGGGGGATGCAATCGACCAAAACACGGGTCAATTGCGTTCGCATAGACGCCTGACAAAGCCGAATGCAGCGCGCTGGATTGGAACCCACAACCTCTGGTGGTGGGCAGGGACTTTCCACGCTGCCACCCTAATAGTCTCGCGTAGCCAGGCAACTATTCCACAATCTCCGAATGCTATATAGAGTCTGGAACGGCAGCTCCCGAACGGCGAGTATCGGAAGTAGCCGCTGCTGCACTGAACTGTAGTCCCACTGGAAACATAACAGAAACACAATAGCTCAGACAAAGTCATTCGAGCGGCCTGAGTGTATATTTTAAGAAAACGTTTGAAAACATCATGGAGGTAACACCAATAACACCAGAGAAAGACGAAATAACGCCCCCAAAAATGTTGAAAGGAGACATAACGCTTCCAGTAGGACTTGTTATTGTTACTGCACCAAGGGAGTGGTTGCGTCACATCCGCTTTATCTCGCACTCATCGTTTCTATTTCCGTTTGCCAGACTGTATTGCCGGGAGCATTTGCCCAAATCGCGGAGGCAACAGTCTAGCCTCGCGAGACTACCACCCTAACGCCTGCTCTAGTGTCACTTTCGCTTTTACATTAAATATCATCACTGAAAATAGCTGATCTACAAGCATTGTAAGCTTGTAGATCTGCTATCTGCGAAGGTTTTCTCCCCAGAATACAGATGTTGTGGTTTAAGTGCTAAGTAAAAGTAGCAATGCCGCAATACCAAAAGTAAGAAGAGTACTCATCGTGCAGAATATTGTCCCATTAAATAAGTTTTCATAATATAGTAGATCTTTGTACAAGCTCCCCCCAAAACAGCTAGTCTCTGTAAAAGCTCCCAACATATCGCAAGCTTGTAGATCGGCTATTTTTGTATAGATGAAGTATAAGATGCGGCTTGATTGGTTAATGTATGTTTTGATGTATGTAATGTTCTGAGGTAAGCTTACAAAGTAACTAGTAAAATAGCTAAACTTTTCAAATAATTGTAATGGAGTAAAAAATACAAATGTACAATAATTGGTTCTGAGATGTAGCGGAGTAGAGTACTCAAAAACTCAAGTAAATACATACTCAAGTAAAGGAAAAGCACCTCGAAATTGGAAAGTTACAGTACTTGAGTGAAAGGAGAGGATGTCCGCACACTGGTTGCTCGCTCCCAGAGGCAATTCTTTATTTATATTAAAAACATGACAACTTTTCGACGGCCTTCGGCGTCTTAGACCTGATGAAGACGCCGAAAGGCGTCGAAACGTTCTCATGTTTTTAATATAAATAAAGAATTGCCTCTGGGAGCGAGCAACCAGTGTGCGGACATCCTCTCCTTTCTATGTACATATTTTTGTCCAGCACCAGCAGTACCACTTTGTTTGGGATGTGCATGCCTCGCTCTGAACTCACAGTACTTGAGTGAACCTTCTCTGTCGGGTGGAAACCTCATATGTCCAAAACTGTTACTTTTGATTCAAATTCAAAAAAGGCAAAAGCGGCAGATCCGCAAGCTCAAAACTTGTCGCTTAGTTCCGCGCTTCGAGCTTGCATATGTGCTTTTGATGCTTTAGTGTGAACCTGTAGTGTGATCATATTGTAGGCCGTTAATTACGAGGAAAACCCAAAAAGTTCAAATGAGGTTTCTGCCAGACAGTACTTCCATTCCATCAGTGCTACACATAGAGCTGCTCCTTCCCCCTCTCCCATCTCTGTCTTATTTTCTCCATCTCCACCATCGCTGCACACTTCGGCTCCCTCGCTTCTCATTTGCTTCAATTTCTCTTCTTTCTCTTCATCTCTCCTTCACATCTTGTTCTTTCCTCCGCCCCTCTCTTCTCTCTCTTTCCCTCTCTCCTCCTCCCGGCCCGCTCTCCTCCTCTCTCTCTCTCTCTCTCTCTCTCTCTCTCTCTCTCTCTGCTGATGATATCTCTTAGCTAAAGAGTAATTGAGTTGGCGACTCTGCCACTTTGACCTTGGGATAAGTAGATGTTGTCTCTGGGTGTACTAATTGACTCTCTCCTCTCTCTCTCTCTCTTACTCTTAAGTCTGATACATACTTACGTCGTACGACAGTGTAGCGGCGAAGCCTAAAATAACCCACCTTACAAGCTCACACTGCGTTGCAGAAGCGGCATGGCGTTGAGCTTGTAGATCTGCTCATTTTGGCGCATGACACTACCGTACAACAGAGCATGGATTAGCATTGCAGGCTCTGTCCGGCAAGACATTTGTTTTGCCTATTTTGAACTGATTTCAATGGCAGCGCTGTATAGAGCATCGCAGTTGAAGCCCCACCCCATCCTCACTCTGGTGTCGGAAGCGTTTTCCGCATTCATTTCTTCCATAGACATTTCATAAAGTATTTATTTAAACGTTTTTAAGCCTTGGACAAAGCCACCTCGGCTGGAGAGGGATCATGTCAATATTCACATTTTTTTGAATGCAAAGATTAATTAGAAAGCTGAAAAAAGGGCAGGGTACAAGACTGTGTACATCATTATTTTTAAAATTGCGGAAACTACACTCCCAGAATGCCTTGCGAATGTTGTTGTTGTTTCCTGAAATAAAGCCCTTAAATCACGCTCAGTTTAGTTATCCAGGCCAGCATATGGCCTGAAATGTAGTGATTGTCATCTCTGTGGACGCTCTTATCGTCATCCTTAACATAGTGCATCATATTTGTAAAAGAAAGACGATCGCTCGCGTAGTTCTGCTGACGTGCAATAATCCGCCGGGAAGACAGGGGGCAGTAGCTACTTCCGCGGTAACCGCAAGATATGTGAAAGAAGAAGAAGCTAGACCAATCACAGACGTCGATTTCACCGGATGTACATGTTTAGCAGTATGGAAAATGCAGTTCTTCTCCGTGCGATCTTGATTAAAACGTGTTTTTACTAAAACTAGAGTGATTGCATACATACTCGGGGGTTCTACAGGAGCATATAGAACCATTTTACAACCACCAGCCTAGTGGTAAGTGTACATTGAATTGCTACGACTTTGTGGCTGATAATGAAAAACGCTATGGTGAAAATGAATGGGTTGTTTACTTCTGACACCGCACTGCGATGCTCTATAGTCAGTGGTGCTTTGGTATTTTCTTTTCAGGGCGGACGGTCATGTATTGATGTCACATGCACGCACGTGCCTCTAGAGGCTATTTAGAAAGAACTTGTCAGCAGATCTAATGGTGGGAAAACAAAAACTATGTTTTCTAGTCTTAATCACATTTGCATTGTTAGTTAAGATTTTATTTTCTAGTTTAATTTAATTCATTTAGAAAATACAGCACTGCAGTAGAGAAACAAAGTTTGCTTTGGACGAATCTCAAACAGTAGCCTACATACCTCAGTAATGGAGCCATGTATGAGGACACACACACATCGACACATGCACATGTAGTCACGCTGGAAACCTAGGTGTTAAAGTAGGATATATCCATATGAATAGGGGAAACTTGGGCTTGTGAATCTAGGGGGGGATATGCACTGCTCACCACTCACTGGTAAACCTGGTAAACTTGTTATACAAATATAGCCATTTGATTAGATAGGCTTGGTAGATTCTTTGTAAACAACAACACCTTCTTAGTCCCCTATGAGATACAATAATCCATCACAAAGAAATAAGACAGGAGAGTGGTTCAGAGTGAGAATGAAATGTTTACTATATGGAGAGAGAGAATTCAAGACAGGTACAGTACAGAATAATCTATGGTTCAATGGTTCATGCTCTCTCTGACAAATTATGTTTTGACACGAGTATAAGTATGGTCATTTGGTCAATCCTGATTGACGTTTAAACATTTCATAGGATGTTTCTTGTCCACAAGTGGGTTCCATATACGTGGCAAAGAGTTCATAGGTTCCTGATGAGATGTCCTTCGCTGGTGTCTGCATGACACCAGGCTGAGCCTTATAAACCCAAACAATTCTCATTGTTTAGGTACAGGCTCCAAGGCAGTAGATAAGGCCTCATTTCTACCAGACAGAAACCTGGCCTTGTGAATGCTGGGCACAGTCACGAGCTGTGCCTCAGGGTCCGGTGGTCAGTTGGTCATCAATATGAATTGATAAAAAGATGATATAAACCACAACAAAATATCCATCAGGGCCATATGGCCTGTCGTCACTCGAATCTATGGGGAAGCGTTCCAGGCAGCATGCACAGTGCACACGTGCATTAGTGATGCGCGGTGCGGCCCGCGACCGCGGTCCCCCACGGTCAGCCCGCGGGCCGGGTTGAGCTGGGCCAAGAAATGTACACTTTATTGGCGGGGCGGGTTGAGGCGGTCTCGTTCGGTCTATAATGCGCACCAAGTGTCCTTCTATGCTCGTCAGCCAAACTGGTCCGTGTCATGTAATTCTAATTAAGTCCATTACTTCCTGTAAGTAGACTTGAAAATAAAACCGTTGCCTAATCATATTATGGGAGTTTAACTATCTTATTTTGAAATCCACCGACCACCGCTTGGGAGGAAGTGCTTCTGCTTTGTTAGTTTTTGGCTACTTGACACAGCCTATCTTCAGCTTAATGTAAACAGAAGACAGAACCCAGAACAACTCACGTGTGGACCAGTTTGGATTGTACAAGCTTTTGACTAAACTAAAGTTCATATTATGATATGAAAACAATGCTCCTTTGACTTAAACAACGTACACCCTTTGAAAGTTTGATACACTTTGCACCTCCGCAGCAGATATAGGTAAGGAGCTGGTTAATTACCTTTTGCAGGTTGGATGCTGTCGTGCTGCGGTGAGAGCATAGATTGTAGGAAATAATATTTTCTCAACAAATTATGTTGAGAGGCGTAGAGCTGTTGCTTTGGTGTCTCGGCGCGGTGCGCCAGTGACTAATAGGCTTGTGACTCGATCCTCATCTCTCTGTGATACAGTAGTTGTGTTCCGTGTGTATAGTTATACTCATACAGGAGTGTTATCAATTAAAATAAGCATGCATGTCGTCACTCGTCATGCCGTCATGTAGCTAATTAACGGTTCATTGCTTTTAAATGTTCGAACGATATTTTTGTATGGCTCTCTTGCACTGCACTGTTAGGCTATGTGCTCTAAATCAATGCTCAACGTTTCTCCTTTCTGTTTTTGCACAGCTGCCTTAAAAATCCACATTCAAAGACGTATTTGACATGTATTTAATGACGGCGGGCCGCGGGCTGAGCTGGGCTGTGAAAATTGATGCGTTGTTGCGGGTTGGGCTGGGCTGGGTCAGATAATTAAAATTGCAGGGGCCCGCGGTCCATAAAAATCACTAGCCCGCGCATCACTAACGTGCATGCACTGTTCTGTGCCGTTCCTGCAAGTGCATGTGGGAAAATTATTAGCCGGACGCCGTGTGGGCACGTCCGGCCTAGAAAGCACTACTGTGTACAAGTTACACCAGTGGTTCTCAAACCTTTCAGTCCAGACCTTTGTCCAGTATGTATGGTGGAGGAGTATGGTAGCTCCATTTGCAACAGGCCCCCGGCCCACAGGTTGAGAACCACTGAGCTAGGAAATTGCAGCACTTATCTTTCGGGGTGTTTGTTGTCAGAGGGCAGGAAATGGAGACCACCTATCTGTGTGACCACAGTGTCTGTTATCTGTTAACCTGCCGTCATGCAGTCCAGTTCAACGCTCCGGAGAAGCTGGTCAGCTCCATCCAGAACATACAGCTGAAGACCTAGCTGTGTGTATCGTTGTTGTCGGGTGGAAACCTTGTGTATGTCCAAAACCGTTTGTTTTGTATTTATCATTTAAAAAACGAACAAAACTAGTGAAAACAAACGATCTGCAAGCACACAACGCCTCGCACTGCGAGGCGTTGTGTGCTTGTAGATCTGCTGTTTTCACTACTTTTGTGTGCCAGCCTTGTGTGATGACGCAGGGCTTTACTTTGCGCAAGAAGCTGTTGGGGTGGTTGTATTTGGTCTCCCTGCTCCTATATTGAAACTTGGCGATACAAGGTTTCTGCCCGACAGTGACGATATGTACTGTAACTGTGTGTAATGTTTTTGGTAAAATATAGCCTAATATATGTGGCGAGGTTAAAAATGTATAAAAGCATAGTTGCCGACAACGCCACCTGGAGGAGAGCCCAGGAACTCTATTCAAAACTCAAAAATACGGCAAACAGGTTCGTTCTAATCAGGTTTTCGAGCAGAGAAATAATCTGGCACTTCATGCAATAAACAGTTTTATTGCTACAAAAAAGTATTAATTTAACATGAAACAGGCAATGACTTTTGAAAGACAATGTGTGGCTACAGCCTTCAGGTTTGCTTCCTACTAATGCGCATAGGCCCCCAGCAGTCCTTGTGGAATGCGCACAGTCCTTTTTTCCCAATGTCCAATATTCTCCTTCTCTCGCAGGTCTCCTTTAGAGGGGGTCAAACAAAATAGCTTTTTCAGTACTAAGTCCCAAATGGCCTAATGGCCTCAACATTCCAATAATTTAAACACACTGCACACTAATAACAAGAGAACTCCAATAAAACAATACTAAAGTTAAAGGGAAATAAAAGCATGCAATGGTTTATATTAATATCAAAACAGTGAGGACTATTACTATAAAAGGAGCTAAAAGTGTCCCAAAACGGAGCCTTTACAGTGAGTAGGAATTATAGGACCAAATAAAAGGAATAATTAAAGGACTAAAATAAGGAGGTTAAAAACAGCACAGCAGGCACAACGCAGATATCAGAGTGTAGAGGGGTACTTAGCTCGGAGAGGGGCAAGTCTTGACTTGACCCCTCTGTTGCGTGTATCCAGCCTCCCCTCTTTCACTCTGGCCTCGTGGGGAACGGCACCACCGCCGCCGTCTGGTCAGCGCGGCTGCTGCCTCCATTCTCTGGAGTTGCACCGCTGTGCTACTGGCCATTTCAGGACGTTTCAATCGGCGTTTCAACGTGGTTCTGGCTCTGCTTTCCCCCTCGGCTGCATACTCTGCGTCGCTATCTGTGTGTTGTCATCTCCATCGGTGTTCCTCCTCAGCACCCCACAGACGGGTCCGCTCCTCAGCACCCCACAGACAGGTCCGCTCTTGGGTGACAGGGCCCCGGCACCTGTCCATGGCCGCTCTGCTCTCTGTCTCGAATGCGCCGCCTGCTCTCACTGCAGCCTGCTTTTAAGGGCCACACCCAAGTCCAGGTGCAGGCAATTTCCCAATCAGCTCCTCAAGCCACACAAAACCAGCCCCGTTACATCCCCCCATGGCTAAAGGTTGGCAGTCCCTGCCACGGTTGCAAACTTAACAGGCCAGTGCCGTATTAAAGTTCTGAAAAAGATTAACAGTCATCATCATGTTTTAAAATCCATACAACAAAAATAAAAAAAAACCTGATTAATCTCTGCTCAGTGAACCTGATCCTGCCGACCGACGCCAGAATTTGTGTCTGTGGCGAGGTTAAAAATGTATAAAAGCATAGTTGCCGACAACGCCACCTGGAGGAGAGCCCAGGAACTCTATTCAAAACTCAAAAATACGGCAAACAGGTTCGTTCTAATCAGGTTTTCGAGCAGAGAAATAATCAGGCACTTCATGCAATAAACAGTTTTATTGCTACAAAAAAGTATTAATTTAACATGAAACAGGCAATGACTTTTGAAAGACAATGTGTGGCTACAGCCTTCAGGTTTGCTTCCTACTAATGCGCATAGGCCCCCAGCAGTCCTTGTGGAATGCGCACAGTCCTTTTTTCCCAATGACCAATATTCTCCTTCTCTCGCAGGTCTCCTTTCAGGACGTTTCAATCGGCGTTTCAACGTGGTTCTGGCTCTGCTTTCCCCCTCGGCTGCATACTCTGCGTCGCTATCTGTGTGTTGTCATCTCCATCGGTGTTCCTCCTCAGCACCCCACAGACGGGTCCGCTCCTCAGCACCCCACAGACAGGTCCGCTCTTGGGTGACAGTGCCCCGGCACCTGTCCATGGCCGCTCTGCTCTGCCCTTTGTCTCGAATGCACCGCCTGCTCTCACTGCAGCCTGCTTTTAAGGGCCACACCCAAGTCCAGGTGCAGGCAATTTCCCAATCAGCTCCTCAAGCCACACAAAACCAGCCCCGTTACATATACTGTACATCAGTGGTTCTCACACTGTTTAATGCCAAGGAAGCAAGTGCACTGTCCAGTGGTATCTGCCAGCAGGTCAGACAGTAAGCTCTTAAAATACCTATTAAAAGTGATCAACTCCTAACTGATGATATTCCAAAGCTTATATTAAAGAGGTGGTGCCATAGTTTTGTACTTGTTCTGTTTTGTATGTGTCTATGGAGTTGACATTAATCTAATAGACCCCCAGGTGTGGTTATAATGTGAAGATTTGTCTTCCCTGTGTATTCTTGGTTACTTCCTGAATGCTGAAAGACTGGGCCTCAAAAGTCTCAGTCAAAAGTCTCAGCTGGGCCACCAGACAAACAGGAATACTCAATGAACTGGTGGGTGTGGCCACATAAAAACCTAATTTTAACACTTTCTGTACACTTTCTTTTGAAAAAAATCTTCCTATTATTATATTCACAATACCTGATAATCATGTTTTAGGGGGGGGGGGGGGGGGGGATCATGGCACTGCACTTTAACACATTTGAACCTGGAACCCTCCCAAGGACCCCTGGGGGTCCACGGACCCCTCTTTGAGAACCACTGGTTTTAGATGTGTCCTCCCTCCACTAACTCTCACCTCTTAAAAAAAAGAAGAATAGAACCTGCAGTGTATTCTTTTGCTTCTTTACTTTTAGCACAATTAAACACCCAGCAGGGGCCTTTTCCCATTCGGAGGCCTAGTCTCACACAGAAACAGTCGAAGCACAATGCTCTCTCTCGACACGAACACGCAGCCTGTAATCACAGTGTCCAACACACACACTGTGTAGACTCTGATGCACCCTTATAACCACTCGACCCCTATCCTGTGGGGACAACATTCGCCCAAAAATAGCAGAGCTTGGAGATCGGGCAATGTGTTGACGAAGAGATTCGGCGCAGAGGAGAGAGGGGCCAACTCAGGTCAAGTTGACTGAGTTTTGTAGAGGATTTAAAGTGTTTCAGCACCACGGACAGCGACGTCGCTGTCACAAACTGCAAGCCTTCCAAGTTTTAAACCCCTAATGAATTATCAGGCTGTACTTTTTTATTATTATGAGACGGAGGCATTGGCTTTTCAATAAAATGGCCAATAACAATAAATCCTGCATGCTAATGACCAGGCTCTCTCTCTCTCTCTCTCTCTCTCTCTCTCTCTCTCTCTCTCTCTCTCTCTCTCTCTCTCTCTCTCTCTCATCATCCTCCTCTCCTGAAAGTTGTACTTGGCAAACTCCAGTGTTGACAGGATGAGACTATTTTATGGAGATGCATGGTGAGGCATGTAGTACACAGAAGTCCTGGTATTAATGGCACTGGAGTGCGGTTGGAGAGGGAGAGAAGGCCCTCGCCAGTGGTGGAGAGTAACGCTTTACTGTACTGTAGCCTACTTAAAGGACAACTTCACCCCATGTTCATCCTATCTTCATATAATTGCTCCTCACTAATGCTCATGAAAAAAATGTCTACCCCTGTCTGTGTCTTAGGAGGGCTGTGGACAGTTCAGAAACCCACATACCAGTCAGTGTTGATTTCGTCGACTAAAACTAGGACGAGAAATGTTTGTCGACTGCGTTTTTTTCCACTGACAAAAACTAAATAAACTCAGCTATGATGACTACAAGACTAAATATATTGACAATTTCGTCAACAAAATAAAAACTACACTAAAACGTTAGGGAGGGACTAGTGGAGGGTCATTTTATGTTTGGTTTGCTCTCAGGTGTTGCGTGCTGAAAATAGCCGATCTACAAGCTCACAACGCGTCGAAGCGCGACACGTTGTGAGCTTGTAGATCTGCTATTTTCAGCACGCAACCAAGTGTAAAATCAGTCATTGCGATGCCATCAAGGCCTGCCAAAATACATTTTAGTTGACAAAATCAACTGTAGATTTAGTCGCCTAAAATTAGACTAAAACTAAAACTTTTCAGGTGACTAAATTATGACTAAAATTAAATGACATTTTATTCAAAAGACTATGACTAAAACTAAATCAAAATGTGCTGTCAAAAACAACATTGCTACCAGTGACATCATCGATGGGGAACGTAGGAAACTGTAGACTTTATATTCCAGTAAAGTTTGAATGCTTCAGTGGAAGCCATTGTTCTCGCGTTGATAAAAATCTAAATCAAAGAAATCTACGTTTCTGAAGTGTACCATTTTACCGTGAGCATTAGTGAGAACCAGTGAGCACAATGTTGAGGTACTTCTACTTTACTTTTACTTTTTTTGTATACTTTAGACTTCTGTCATCTCAGATGCAAATTATGTACTTTCTTTAAGTTTTCAATTATTTGAAAACTTGCGAGCAGTTACTAGTTTCTTTCCAGATTTGCATTATTAATACAAAACCCCAAAATGTGATTTTGTCCTATCTCTATGGTAGAGTATGTTAATACTAAATAACCTAAACCATTGGGGTGGTTGTATTTGGTCTCCCTGCTAACCCTAACCCTAACCCTAACCCTCTATTGAGACATTTTCCCCCTAAAATCACGCAAATCAGTACACAGTATGTCATCAACATGGATCTGTCCCATTTCCCATATTCCCTTGGGATTGGCTACCATTGCCTTCTAAAGTTTGTGTATGCGACCTGACGGTCGCTTATCTCCGGATTAGGGAGCCTTACTGGTTATATAGGAGGAAGATTTTTTTCAAAAAGTGTACAGAAAGTGTTAAAATTAGGTTTTTATGTGGCCACACCCACCAGTTCATTAAGGGTGCGTTCGTTAATACTGCACTGAGCGCACTGGCCTATACAAACTAATACGTGAGTGCTTTCGGGGTGCGCATTTCCGAACGCACCCTAAGTATGCCTGGTTGTCATGGTGGTTGGTGGCCCAGCTGAGGTTAGCCACACCCACAGTGTTGGGTGAATGGTAAAAGGGGAGGTGATGAGTTTATGATGTAATTTAGTCTGTGTTTTTCGACTGGGCCCTTAGAGGCCCAGTCTTTCAGCTTTCAGGAGGTAACAAAAAATACACAGGGAAGACAAATCTGCACATTATAACCACACCTGGGGGTCTATTAGAGTAACGTCAACTCCATAGACACATACAAAACAGGAAAAGTACAAAACTATGGCACCGCCTCTTTAAGGTCAGGATTAAATGTATTTAATGTCATTAAATGTATCCTCCGAGCAAGCACTTCAGCACTTGCACAAGAAACTGGGTTCAAATCGGGGATATTAGAAGAGGAAAGTTCCATGTTGCTGCTTTAAGTAAAACATTGCAGTAGCACTGGTTGTTTTTCAGACACTCTGCTCCCTCTGCTCTGCTGACAAACTCTGATGGATCACTTCTTACTTTAAGACAATAGAGAGAGCAGCTGTTCATGTTTGAACCTCTCAGACTGATTAAACTCATGAACCGTACCATCCCTATCCCGGCTATGTCATGATACAGTTAGTTCTCACAACTTTTCCATTCCATGCCAAAATGAGATACTGTAGAGCAGTGGTCTCAAACTGGCAGCCCGGGGGCCATTTGCGGCCCGCGAGACGATATTTTCTGGCCCCCACCTTAATATGAAAGTTTAATGTTAGTGCGGCCCGCGAGTTTTATATGAACCTCAAAACAGTTAATAATACAGTACAGTTAACAGTACAGTACATGTTCCACAAGTTAAACACAACTTGTTTATACCAGGGTCCTTGTTCATCTGCGCACTCGTGCATGTGCGCTGCAGCCCAGCCTCAGCCAGACTCTGCCTCCAGCGGCCCCAAGGTAAATTGAGTTTGAGACCCCTGCTGTAGAGAATTGTCCGGGCTGCCACGAGAGCAAGCAAGGAAGCGGATCCTATGCGGATCTTATAAGGAGTTCAGCCCACTTATTTTTTAACGTGCATGTATAATGCTCTGTTTCTCATATATTATAATCTCATGCAATATAATAAGTATTGCGACGCAATAAACAAATAGACCCAAAGACATGATGCCTACTATTTGATCCCACTGATTCCTAAAACAGAAATGTGGACTGTTCGGAGTTGGCATAGACATTTTCATTAATTTACCACGCATCCTGGCATGCAAATCTGTATTGCCGAAAATAGTCTTCCTCCTTTAATGTCTGTTCAAATAGTGCAGGCATTATGTCTTTGGGGCTGTTTAGAGTTGGCATATCAATTTTCATTAATTTACCACGCATCTAGTCTGAGAAAACGGAGGCGGACACTTCCTGGCAAGCAAATCTGTAATGCCAAAAATGTTAGGGCCCTAAATGTGAAAAATGTGAATTCAAAGCATAAGTTATTTTTTTTTTCATCTGGTAGTTCCAAAACCGATGAGTCAATCTAACACATATTTTTTAGAGTTCTGATCCTATACTTTCATATGAATGAATGACAGACTGACTGACTGACTGACTGACTGACTGACTGACTGACTGACTGACTGCAAAAAATTAAATTACAACGTAGTTGCTGCATTCAGTCACAAAAAGACTGCAAACATTTTAAATGACAACCTATAGTTGCTGCATTCAGTCACAGAAAATGCATGCCAATGTCTGTGTATACTGTACATTAGGTGCAGCTTCACTGTTATGTCTACATTCTTGTGTATGTGCAAGGCAAGTTTCTTTGTATAGCTATACTACATTTAGAACACAAGGCAGTTCAAAGTGCATTACATGAAACAATAATCATTTAGGCATTAGGCATTAAGGGAGTGCAAATGAAAGAAACACATCATAAAAGGCCTCCGAAATAATGCATTAAAAATAAAAGAGACGACTAGTACAGTACAAACAATACTGAATAATAAAAGAGAATAATGTGAAATATAAATGATTGAAAAACATAATTAAAAGGCAGTGGCAAACAGAAAGGTTTTCAGCTTTGATTTAAAAGAACAGAGAAGTGTAGCAAAACCTGCAGTTTTCTGGGAGTTTGTGTGGTGCATAAATAATACTTGTAAGACGCCTCAGGGCGACATGCAACCTCGCCCTTGATCATCTGGCCAGTGATGTATATCGGACCAGTTATATAACTGGTATAACTGGTCTCCATATATTATATGGAGACCCCTGCATGATAGTCATAAATGTGATGTCAAAACATGCTCATATCTGGGCATTACCAAATATGGGCATTCCCAGATATGCGCTTAGTGATGACATCGGGACAGGAATCTCCATATATGGGCATAAAACAGTCAAGCACGTCATTAATTTTTCAAGTGTGACTTGTGATGACATCACCAATCTCCATATATGGGCATAAAAGGGACATCAAGCCAGAGCGTGATGTCAGAGTGGCAAACCATCTGTTAAGAGTGTTTCCCCTGACATCACAGTGACATCAGAGCATGATGTCAGAGCGACAAACCCATAGAACCACAGTGTCAGAGCGTAACAGACACAGATACACACAGACAAGCTGTGACCGTTTTCATACTAAATTTGCAAATAATAATAAAATGCCACTTATCCAGATTTTCTGATTTTCTGGGTTCAGAAAGCAGACCTGTAACAGATGTTGATCAATACTGTTTGGCCCTAAACCAGTTTAGTAAAGTTTTACTTTACTGGAGTGTTTCCAATTTCCAATACTTTTACTTCTACTCCACTACATCTCAGAGGCAAATAAGTAAAAACAGTACTTTTTCCACCACTGCCCTAAATGAAACAATTCAATTCTTCATAAATCAACAGTAGTATTTTGAAGTCAATTAGCCCTATTCACGGCCCGCCCACTCAGCATCCCCCTGGTGCTGAAGTCACGTTTTGAAGGGTAAAACCCTGCAAAAAAGCCCATAGAGTTAACACAGAAATTCGCAAATTTAATGCAATTTCCGAATAGTAAAGTCTAAAATACGGCTAGCATGATCAAGAACACAAGATAGTAAAAGGCACAAAGTATTATAATTTACTTTACCGTTTGAAATAATGATTTGATGGCTTTAAGTCCAGCTATTTCTGTATTAATTTCCCCTTCTAAACTGACGTCAGCACCAGGAAGTTGCTGAGAAATTTGCTGAGTGGGCGGGCCGTGAATAGGGCTAATTATTTAAGAGGCAGGGAGGCCAGGGTAAAGTAGTATGTATGTATGTATGTACTGTATGGTTTCAACTTCCTCCAGTTCCGGACCCCAACGCAAGTATACAATGTGTGTTGCCTACAGCAGTGTGCGTGCTCGTGCGTGTGTGTCCTGGCAGCTCTAAATGACCGTATGACAGGGGAAGCGGGGCTAAAAATACCGCCAGTCAAGCTCAGAGACCAGAGAAAAGTTAAGCTTTTTTTATGTCTTCATGTATCATTAGACGCGTCTCTTGACAGCCCGGGACCTCCAAAGCCAAGCTTCTCCACAAAGCTTTGTTGCTGCTGCTGTGCTTTTCTCTGATCTCACAGTGATTTATTACATTATGAGTCATCCCACAGACTCCCTTCTCCAGCTCACTTTCAGTCACAGCCACGCTTGGTGTTTTGTGCTTAAGGTTTTACAGTTGAGAAATGGATTGTTACTGGTGCCTTGTGTGTGCCGGTTCTGCTGTGTTCACATCTAATGATACCGTTGCTTATGTTCTATGCCGCTAAAACCACTTAAAACCACATATTTGTCCCTCAGTCCTCTGTACCTATTTTTATTGCGGGGAAGGCTTTCGCTGAAAACAGCCGATCGACGAGCTTGTCGATCTGCTCTTGTCCGCGAAAGCTTCCCCCACAATATGGATACTGGGGCTTAAGTGGTTACAAGTACAATCTTGGATTTTTTTAAGTATGGGTCAAGTAAAAAGTGTGTGTCCTAGAGAGGATCGCCCCGCTGGTCAGTAAAATCACATTGAAGACTCTGGCAAGAGCAGTCATTCTTCCCCACTTCGACTATGGAGTCCACATATGGAATCTCGACGCCTCAAAGGCCCTAAAAACAAGGCTCCAAACAGTCCAAAACAAACTAATTAGGCTTCTGCTTAACCTTCCATCTCGGGCTCACTTTGCCGCTAATCACTTCATAAGCGTGGGGTGGCTCACGGTAGCTGGCAGAGTACAGCATCTTGTAATGGGCCTGGTGTACAAGATACACTACACCTCCAAGATACCCATGTACCTGACAAACTACTTCCAAAACGTCAAGGATGTTTACAATTACAACACCAGAGGCAGCTCCATAGATCATGTCCAACCCAGATTTGGCTCAAAGAAAGGGTTAAATCTGTTCTCCTGCTATGCCGCTAATATGTGGAACGCCTTACCGAAGGCCTTAAAGGAGTGTAAATCCGTACCTTCCTTTAAAACCGCTCTGAAAAGCCACTTACAGGCGGCTGCTACTCTAAACTGTTAAAAGAAAACAAAGCTTATCCTTAGCTCCGCCTGACCTTTCTATTGTAAATACCATTTATTTTGCAGTGTGTTTTACAACTTTTTTTAATATCCATCCATCCATCCATCCATCCATCCATCCATCTTCAACCGCTTATCCGGAATCTGGTCGCGGGGGTAACAGTTCCAACTGAGACCTCCAGATTTCCTTATCCTGAGCAACTTCCTCCACTCCCTCTGGGAGTATACCGAGGCGTTCCCAGGCCAGTTTGGAGATATAATCCTTCCATCTGGTCTTAGGTCTCCCATGGGGTCTCCTCCCAGTGGGACGTGCATCGAGGACCTTCCTAGGAAGGCGCTCGGGGGGCATCCGTACTAGATGCCCAAACCACCTAAGCTGACTCCTTTCCAAGTGAAGACACCTATGCTCATGACCCACACTTCATGAGCATAGGTGAGAGTGGGAACGAAGATTGCTCGAAAGACAGAGAGCTTTGCCTTACGGCTCAACTCTTTTTTTCTTCACAACAGTGCGATTTAGCAAAACTGCTCCTGTATATATACATCATCGGTCAAAACATCCATATTCGGTGGTTTATCTCAGTTGTTCTCAACATTTTGTCGTGTTTCAGTCGTGTGTGTGTGTGTGTGTGTGTGTGTGTGTGTGTGTGTGTGTGTGTGTGTGTGTGTGTGTGTGTGTGTGTGTGTGTGTGTGTGTGTGTGTGTGTGTGTGTGTGTGTGTGTGTTGTCAGTTTGGATTGTTTTAATCCACTGTGCCGGTAACCATAGAAACATGCAATTAAATGAAGGCACAAGACACAACATCCTGGAACACAGCGAGGCTCTGCATGTTCTCTGGGTTTGGATCTGCTGTGAGAGAGAGAGAGAGAGCGTGTACATGTGCATGTGTGTGTGTGTACTTATATTAGTATACTTGTGAGGACCAAATGTCCCCACAAGTATTGAGAAATAAACATTATGAGGAGGATAACATACCTGGTCCTCATAAGAGAAATGCACCGGTGGGCATCTATAGGCACAACTCTTAGGGTTTAGGGTTATTATTATATACTAGAAGCTGGGCCACCCTTTGGGCGGCCCAGTGTCTAGTCGGCGACCTGGCCAACTCGGAACAATGTAAATAGGGAATGAATGCCCCGCCCTTTAATGCAAACCCCATTATACCTGTTTTCATAGGACCCGTTTTGACCATCTGTCTGCCTGTGTCCATATATGGAGTTATCTGTATCTGTCTGTCTGTATGTCGCTGTCCATTTTATGTCCATATATGGAGATCACTGCAGTTATAGTTCTGGGTCCATTTTATGCCCATATATGGAGATATCTGTCTATCTGCGTCCATGTTATGCCCATATATGGAGTATCTGTCTGTGCCTCCAACTTTGTTGCAGACACAGTGCCGGTTCCCCCTTTAATGCAAACCTCATTATACCTGTTGTCATAGGACCCGTTTTGAACATCTGTTTGCCTGTGTCCATTTATGCCCATATATGGAGATATCTGTATCTGTCTGTCTGCGTCCATTTTATGCCCATATATGGAGATCTTTGACCATCTGTTTGCCTCTGTCCATTTATGTCCATATATGGAGATATCTGTATCTGTCTGTCTGCAATCCATTTTATGCCCATATATGGGGGCATTCATTTTATACCCATATACGGAGAACGCGCGTGCCCGTGGGACGAACGGTTCTCGAGATACGCGGATTACATACATACATACACACTCACAGAGATTTTTTGTTGACTCATGTGGCGTATGTGATGTCAGAGCCTTTTATGAAGTGATGTCACAATGAGTCAGAGCTTTCGCCGATTTCCTCCGGAACAGCCTGATGTCAACAATCAACCAAATAAACCAACAATCAAATAAGGAGATTCTGAACGTTTCGCGCCGGTTCGGGAAAACGCGCGTGCCGAATCTGAAGCCGGTGGGACGAACGGTTCTCGAGATACGCGGATTACAGACACACAGACAGACAGACAGACACGCAGAGACTTCTCGCATTTATAGATATATCGTCGTTGTTGACTGGAAAACTTGTATCTCCAAGTTTCAAATTTGTCCTTTCTTTCGCAAAGTAAAGCCCTGCTTCATTATACAAAGCCTCCGCACAAAAGTAGTGAAGACAGCAGATCTACAAGCACACAACGCCTCGCGGTGCGAGGCGTTGTGTGCTTGTAGATCGGCTGTTTTCACTAGTTTAAATCGTTTTTAAAATGATATATGCAAAACGAACGGTTTTGGACATACAGTGCAAAGTTTTCACCTGACAACGACGAGATTATTGGTTAAAATGCCATTCAAATTGCCCGTACTTTCAATATTGATGTAGGTTATGCAATGCAGGACTAAACCTCTACTGCTACTGCACATGGTTGCAAGGTGTTTAAGGAATACAGAGCTTTCTGTGGAAAACCTGCTCTAGAGAGAGAGAGAGAGAGAGAGAGAGAGAGAGAGAGAGAAGAGCTTCTAAGCCAGTGTCAAATCCATCACATCCCCTGCCTGCACACTTGGCCTGCTCTTGGAGAGAGGGGAGGAGGGGAGGAGGGAGGGAGGACATGGGATGAGGCTTGTGAGGCAGATTTGAACCCAAGATGGCGTGAACTGCCTTGAAGAGCCAGCGCTCTCCTCGCTTGTCTCTGCTTTTTTTTAATTAATCCTCCTTGTATTTATAGACTCACAATCAGTTGATTGGCCAGCCAGCAGCAGGCTGCAGGATTTTGACTTGGTGCAGCATAGTATAGACACATAGAGGAACCAACATGTAGTGTACAGCAGCTGATAGTTAGCCTCGGAATCCCAGGATTTTATTTTGGCGATAGGAAGAAAAATAAAAGCCTGGGCTAACCTGCTGACATTTCTGGCATAGGAAGTGGGAGGCGGGCCATGGCACAGATCTTGAACCAATAAGATCCACCGGCTGCGCCCCCTCTAGACCAAACTAGGCCTGTGTTAGGGCACCCTGGCCCCAATATAACTTCTGGTTGGTCCCAAGATTTCTAGCGGAAGTGCTGCGTTTAATGGAAGTTACGTCATGCGGTGCGGGACTGTTTACATTCCCCAACGAAATAAACACAAAGATTGTAGCTCTTAACTCGCTCTTAATAGGTATAACATCGCCTGAATCAATGTTTTTGTTTACATAGTGTTTATTGCGAGCGCAACCGACGGAGCAGGAGACGTAGACCAGATTATTTTCCAGCGGGGAATACGTTTGCAGCAACACCGCACTGTGAAAAAAATACAACTTACGGGAAAATTCAGCCTCACCTCCTAAAGTCAGTGGCTACTTGCAGTTCCCCCTTTCTGAAGCCAAGTACCCCCTTCCCCTGACTACAGCCTTTTGCTTAGAAAAATGTACATCAAAAGTCCAGTTCCAATGCCAATATGTTCAAAATAAAACAGCATAATGGCAAATAACTATTCAAGGTATTGATGCAATTTACAGATTCACAAAAAGTCTAAATACTGTACATAGTTATTCCCCTTTTCTAGTTTCTCTCCCGTACCCCCTGCAGTACCCCTGTGTACCCTTAGGGATACACATACCCCCATTTGAGAAACACTGCACGTTAAGTGATGCCTTTTGGAAGTACCTTTTCACGTGAAAGTCAATAATAAGCTATGTATAGCTCTTAGCGTGTTACTATGTACACACACACACACACACACACACACACACACACACACACACACACACACACACACACACACACACACACACACACACACACACACACACAGGGCGAAGTCATCCGAGGCCAAAGTCATAACGGGGAAATGAAAGAATCAAGTGGAGCTTGTTGTATTAAATCAGGCTGTTGTTGATCCCCCATGGGGGAGCGTTGTCCTTTGCATTGAGTGAGTAGCTACGCATGTAGCCAATGAGCAACGCCCCGGGGACCAGCACCAGCCCTTAGCCCATTCCATTTAGGACTGAGGTAACACCTTCTAAAGTTTTCTGAAAAAAACGTAAACTAGTATTTGTTCAAAACTTACAAGACCATTATGTTGCTATATCGTCACTCTTAGGCAGAAACCTTGTGTCTCCAAGTACCACATTTCTTATGCTTTTTTCCTGTAAATTTAAATATTTAATCTCCATTTGGGTTTTGACCAGAAAGGTTTTAGGGAACCACTGGTTTATAGAGTACTGAAGTCCTGACGCCCTGACAAAGAAAATATCGTCACTGTCGGGCAGAAACCTCATATCTCCCAAGTTTCAAATTTGTATGTTTTTCCGTAAAGTAAAGTCCTGCTTCATCACACAAGACTATTGCACAAAACTAGTGAAAATAGCTGATCTGCAAGCACACAACGCCTCGCGGTGCGAGGCGTTGTGTGCTTGTAGATCGGCTATTTTCACTAGTTTAGATCATTTTTAAAACGATAAATACAAAACGAACGGCTTTAGACATAAAAGGTTTCCACCCGACAACGACAATACCGTATATTATGTTCTTAGTAATTTATCACCGTCAGTTGATGCTTCATATGCATGAGTAAAATCACTCGGTTGATTTGTGTTTTGTTTTCTGGAACACAGTTCTTATATTGATCTAAGATTCCCCAACGGGAAATCGAATGCGAGAAATAACGGCGTGACCCAGGGGGATATTTAGCGCCCTCTAGTGGCAGCGATGTCAGACTCTATATTCCTAAAGTAAGAACAACATTACAGTAGGTTTAAGGCAGTATGCTGCTGACAGCATAATCTGTCTTGAGAGATTAGGTGACAAGAAGCAGCTGGTCGTTCCATGTACATATCAGAGGAGACATCAGGTTGTCGAAAGCCATCCCCGGGCCAACAGTGGGGATTTGCTGTGACAGAGGGACCATGGCGGTACACATGGGGAGGGGGATTTGGTAGTGACAAAAATTCAAATGTTTGTCTGCGTGACCTTGTCAGAACATCTGATAGCCCACCTCTCATGTGCCAATTCACTGACTGAGAACCAGCTTAGCTTAAGCGCTTAACTCTTTCACCGCTATGTACGTTAACGTTCGCCCGATTCTGGCGGGGGACTATTGCCAATACGAACGCTCGTTCTTTTACCTTGTTTGAGCACTGTAAACTGATGAGGGGTCGTGTGGGTGTGTACAGTAAAAAAACATCTCCCGTAACGCTGCTCTCAAATTTCCACCACACGTAAACATCAATGGAGTCCCAAATCACTACCTGGCTGTTCTGTGGACCTTGATCTAGAAAATGCATTTCTGCGCTCTGAACGACGGAAAGAGGGGAGGGCCATTTCACATTCATTCATTGCATAAGGCTTCCCCCTGCCGTCAGTTTGGCTACAGTACACATATATGTTTCCATTGAAAAAGATTATGTTTGGAAATAATCCATAGATCTTTTTTTCTATTTTTTTCTATAACATCGCAAAGGTAAGCTACTTTTTGATGGCACCAGCACAAATAAATAAATGATAAATATGGCAGTAGAACTTTTAAGTACTGTTAGCATAGACAGACACAATGTTCGACAGCAAAATAGCCGATCAACATGCGACGCGTTGTGAGCTTTTAGATCTGGTATTTAAAAGATAAAGTGTGGGATATTTTGGGAAGACTTTTGAAACACAAATCTGATACGGGAAAAAAACTATCCTACTACTAAGTGGCTTATAATAAGAGTGCATGGCAACCCTGTGGTGAAGGGGGAGCCAGACATCAACAGAGGCATCGCAAGGAGAGCTAGAGGGGAAACAGTGTTGCCATATTTTGTGAGAGAAACAAGCCAAACCAAACCAAAAGAAGCGACTAGACCACTGTTTCCCAAAAAGTGGTCATATTCTTATGGGTCACGGCTCGAGTAAAAATCCCATTTCTTTTCCTATATTAACCCATACAGTGCCCCGGGCCACAAGGTGCCGCTAGAGTGCCAGAAATATCTGTATAGGCCTTCGCTGTAGCTTCCGTCGACACTGCCCGTAGTGCCTTGTGATTTCACTACAGCCACTGTTATGTATGACGAGAGGAGGAAGTTAGCTAACACTTAGCCATTAGCTTCTTTATTTTTTAGAAGCCCGATCTGAAGCTATTTTAGTCGCAAAAAAAGTTTGTCTTTGGTCTGGGAACACAATTCAGAGAAAATGCTCTCTAAAGATGTGACTTTGTATTGGATTCGGCGATGCGGCGGCGTTGCCCGATTACGGGCCGTGGATGGCCGAGTCTCGGCCCCGGCCATGGATGGAAATTTAGACCGGGGCTTCGTTGAGGCCTCCGTTTAATTAATTCATTTTATTAAATATCCCGGACTAGATCGGGATAGGCACCCCGGAATACGTCGCGCCGCCGACAGTATAGATTGAGTTTTTTTTGGGGGGCTCTAAACTTTATTTTAAACCATTTTCAATGGAATAAATCGTCGGACCATCTAGCATCACTCGTTGGAAAGCGTAGGACGGCCCAGGACCACCCACATCTCTACAAGCAGCTCAGGGTAAGTAAAATAGCAAAAAAAATATTGTATTGGATTGAAATAAAGCCAAACTTGTTCGGGATAGGCACAAGAAGGGTAAAAAAAAAAGAAACATAGGCCTATGTCCCTGGCACAACATATTTTCAGCTGGACAAGTACAACTTAATGTACGGGTCCTTGACATGAAAATGTTTTAGAACCACTGTTTTTTTTAAACATTAGGAAGGAAATAAGCAACTACACTTTCGAAACCGGAAGCCTGAAAAACCGCAACCCGCAACTACAGTACAGTCCCAATATTCATAATTTCCAGAAAAAAAAACAGAGCCCAAAGTCGCCTGAAATAAGCAGACCTGGCAACGCTGAGGGGGGGGGGGGGAGAGAGAGAGAGAGAGAGAGAGAGAGAGAGAGAGAGAGAGAGAGAGAGAGAGAGAGAGCCTCGGTGGGGGCGGGGGGGGGGGGGGGTATAATGAATATCTCCATATTCCATAAGCCTTGTGTTTTTGTATGAGACCATATAGCATATGCATAATTTACAGAGCTGCTTATTGCCTGTCAAAGCTTTGCACCTTCCAAACACACTCCCAGAGGAAGTGAGGCTCACACGCAAGACAGCTGAGATCGCGCGCGCGTGTGTGTGTGTGTGTGTGTGTGCGTGTGCGTGTGCGTGTGCGTGTGCGTGTGTGTGTGTGCGTGTGTCTGCATTCTTAACCGTGCAGGGCCTTTGTGTTTATCAGTGGTGTAATATAACGATATAAGTACATTTACTTTAAACGTTACTAGTTACTTTGCAGATATAGGCTAAATTATAATATTATAAAACATATACACAAACCATTTTAGCCCTATTTGAAAATAGCAGCTCTACAAGCTCAAAACGCATCGCATTGCGACGCGCTGTGAGCCTGTAGATCGGCTATTTTCAAACATTTTGTACTTTTAATCTTGGTGCTTTTTAAGTACATTTTGATGCCAATACCTTTGTACTTTTACTCGAGTACACTTTGAATTCCGGACTTCTACTTGTAAGAGAGTATTTCTAAATTGCAGTATTGATACTTTTACTTAAATAATGTGAGTACTTTTTTTCCAGCACTGGTGTTTATGTGTGTGCGCCCATGTGTGTGTGTGTGTGTGTGTGTGTGTGTGTGTGTGTGTGTGTGTGTGTGTGTGTGTGTGTGTGTGTGTGTGTGTGTGTGTGTGTGTGTGTGTGTGTGTGTGTGTGTGTGTGTGTGCGTGCGTGCGTGCGTGCGTGCGTGCGTGCGTGCGTGCGTGCGTGTATGCGTGTGCATGTGTATGATGCACGTGAGTGTTCTGCTTGCCCCCATGAGGATGTGTGCAGGGTTGCAGCGCTGTCTTAAAAATTGGCCCTGCAGGTGTGTTTGAGCATTCATCCTGTGACACTGTGCTGCATGTCATGTAGAAGTGCGCGCGCGTGCATGTGTGTGTGCCACTCTGCTGCATGTCATGTAGTATACAGCAGCATACCAATGGAAACGTAGGACCTGTGTTGTACACATGTCTGCACACACAGGACACGGTACAGAACATATATGTCCATGAACTCTCTAAGCCAGTGTTTCTCAAGCACTGTGCCTGGGGACCTTTGGTGTGCCCCTGAGAAGGGTCAAGTGTGCCCCTTGAAACTGCTTGAAAACCAGTATTGTATTTATCATTTTAAAAATGATTTAAAACTAGTGAAAACAGCCGATCTACAAGCACACAACGCCTCGCACCGCGAGGCGTTGTGTGCTTGTAGATCGGCTGTTTTCACTACTGTTGTGCGACGGCCTTATATGATGAAGCAGGGCTTTACTTTGCGAAGAAACGTATACATTTGAAACTTGGAGATACAAAGTTTCTTCCCGCCGTATTATGTTGGTGTGCCCATGGATTCTTGGGACATGAAAAGTGTGCCCATGCAGAAAAAAGGTTGAGAAACACTGCTCTATGCGTCTTCATTGTTTTTCAGCCCAAGGACCCCTTAGCTGAGAGAGAGAGAGAGAGAGATGAAGCAGGGACCCCGAATACATATCGGATTCATGTTAAATGTGTGTTTTCAGAAATTCAACCACTCGAAACCTCAGTATTTGTAAACTTGATCTTTGGCTCTGTACTTGGTCTGCTCTTTTTTTTCACACCAAACCTCTTCGCTGAAAATCTACAAGCTCACAACTTGTCACAGGCGCATTGTGAGCTTGTAGATTAGCCGTCTATTTTCGGCTAATGTTACCCCCTGGATGCAAGTGTTCAAGAAGTGGTCAATGTAAAACATTTAATACAAAGTCCCTATCACACAAAGATTTGGCAGCAGCCCTGCAGTAACTCTGAGGACCCCCTAGGGGCCTTGGACCCCTGTTAAAGACCCCTGCTCTAAAGCTATTTATTGTATTTCAATAAGTGTTTTACTTGTACTTTTTAATTTATTTTACGGCTTGGCTCTTCAAGTGTCCGTGTGAGTGTTTCTGTAAATTATTTTCCGGGGCTGCCAATCAAACCACTGGAACCGATCACTGCCAAATGTCTTGTGCACACATCCAGTAAGGCCATGGAAGTACTGGCAAAAAGAGAGAGAGAGAGAAAAATGATATCTAATTTGCCCCTGTATTGAGACATTAGTGTGCACAAAGTACTTATAGTAAATAATAATGCAAATATTCATGAATATGTATGTAGTTGTATACAGGGGTTTTCAAAGTGGGTGACGGGGCACCCTGGGGTGCCGTGACGGCAGTCCGGGTGCCGCGAGATAATTTGATAATATTTGTAATTTATTTGGACACTTTAAAAAATATTTAGTATAATTTTAAATGGCTATTAACTCAACATTTTTCTCGCAACATAATCACTAAAATATCGTCACTGTCGGGCCGAAACCTCGTATCTCCAAGTTTCAAATGTGTACATCTTTTCGCAAAGCAAAGCCCTGCTTCATCATACAAGACTGTCGCATAAAACTAGTGAAAACAGCCAATCTACAAGCACACAACGCCTTGCATCGCGTTATAGAGGATGAATACAAAACGAACAGACATACAAGTTATATATATTTTGGACATACAAAGGTTTCCACCCGACAACGACGATATGCTATAAATAAGGTGCTGGGAGTGAAAATTATAATGTTGGGGTGCCTCGGATTTAAAAAAATATTTATGGGGTGCCCTGAGACAAAAATGTTTGGGAACCCCTGGTATACACTATACTACAGTAATAATGTGTAGCTGTCACAAAATCCCCAGACACACCTGCACTCTCAGGGCACAGTGCTTGAAAAGCCCTGAATAAGAAACAGTCCCATGATGCTCTCTGTTTCTGTTGCGTTTGTAGTGAGACACGATGGCAGAGCATGGACAATACTAACCAGCTGGGACGTGCAGAGAATGTTAGAAAACATTGAAAATCAGACCTCCAAGCTCACAACGTTGTGAGCTTGGAGGTCGACTATTTTCGGTGCTTGATACCACATTAAGCATAATCGAGTCAATTCTGGAGATGTGCCGTAACGACATGGATTTCTACTAGACGATTATTTCAACATGAGATGCTGCATTCAAGTTCAGGATAGTTTGGACAAGGCCATTCTCTTGAATGCATTCAGGTATAGCATGGAAAGAGGGCATTTGCATTTCTTTCACCGTAGTAAAAACTACATTCAGAGGGCACTTTTTACAGAGGGATAAAAGGGCAGGGGCTCAAGCACATTTTGATGTCTGTTTGCACGTGTCTGCTAACCAGATACTTCCCCGAGTACAGAGTACTTTTTTTTTTGTCTTTGTTTTTTGGCTTTTATTGGATAGTACAGTAGACTGACAGGAAACGGGAGGAGAGATGGGGAGAGACATGCGGCAAAGGTTGTCCGGATCGGGAATCGAACTGGCGACGCCGCCAGGCATCAATGCCTATATGGTATGCGCTTAGACCAGTAGGCCACCGGGCGCCCCACCGAGTATTTTTTAAATGCTCTTTTATCATTGTCTTTGTGAATAAACTGTGGCGATGCGATAAACAAATTGTCGCTAATTATGACGAATGAACAACTATGAATAATTATCCACATTATTCATGGTTGGCCTCCCTATATTAGACATGTCTGTCGTTTGTTTGAGCAAAGACAAACCCCCAGGTGATGCATCTATATAACAGGGTACAGTTTCACTGCAAGTAACCGTATGACAGCCATACCTCCCCAACCTGTGGGCCGTGAGGGTATTGCAGGTGGTTCCCCAAATAATTGGCAAAACACTACAATTTTAATGATAATTTGTGAATATATAACAGGCCAATGTGAAAAGGATGGCATTTGTTCCTTGACCTCGTGGGAATGGGGGAAATCTCGCTATTCCCACGTCCCATAATTTCGACTAAGGGAGTCGGCAGGTTAGCTACTCACCCACGTCACGGTTACTGAGGTCAGGGTTTGGGTTAGGTTTAGGCATAGAGGTTAACATTCACCCGTGTCGAAAGAATGAACCGTCGAACAGATGCTATGTCGCAATGTCGACACGCTCCCTGGGAATGCCCTGCAAAGTTTTACGGAAATCGCAAGCTGCATTCGTGATTTGAGGCATTTTGTTATTTTTTTATGGCGGCCAAGGAGATGAGTTTTTGTTTCATGGAAGTAAAGTTCAAATGTGTCGTTAAGGTGAAGAATTACAGATCAAACTCAAAATATGTCCATATAGGCTAATATTTAAATTTTACAATTTTAACCTTGCGAATGTAAACATTAATGTGTTATAATGTAAGACTTAAATGGAAATCTGTGTGATGCTGTTTGATTGATTGATTGATTGATTGATTGATTGATTGATTGATTTATTGATTGATTGAAAAATCTATTAGAGGTTTGCATAGGAAAAGGTACAGTCCACTGGTCCTTTCTAATAATATAATAATAAACTGTATTTATTTTGTGACAGTATGTTCAATGTAACATGGCATTGCCCATACTAATTCCTCACTGCGTATCGGATATTAGTCTGGACACAAGGGCAGAATTTTTATTTCCAAGCGGTGGGTGGCCCTGGACACAATTGGTTAGACCAGACCAATGCTGGGCCCTTGATTGGTTCCCCCAATTCTTTGGGGAGAGGAAATGGATTCACAATTGAGCGGGGCAAGACCCATATTCGCCAAGGGCCAAGTTTTTTTGCCCAGGCGGATTGGTCTGGCTCCAGGCTATGTTCAATGTATTATGTAGAAAAAATAAGAAAAAACAGTCGTTAAAAACACACCAGTTTAGAGTAGCAGCCACCTGTAAGTGGCTTTTCAGAGCAGTTCAAGAGTTCAAGGTCCAAGGTTGTACTTTATTGTTAGATCTTTTGTACAGGTACATAAGAGTAGACTAAAACGTATTTTTGTTCGTCTTCCTTTCAGACAATGCAGTGGTATATATAAAATAAGAGCGGTTTGAAAGGAAGGTAGGGATTTACGCTCCTTTAAAGAGGCGGTGCCATAGTTTTGTACTTTTCCTGCTTGTCATGTGTCTAGGAGGTTGAGAGTACTTCATTAGATCCCCTGGTGTGGTTGTTATGAGCAATTATTAGGGGTGTAACGATACATTTTAATAGCGATTCGATACATATCACGATACATGGTTGACGTTACGATACATGGACGATATTGGTTCATTCATGGTGATACGATGCGATTCGATTCAGTGATTTAAAATCGATATAGTAACTATTTAGCAAAGACATTAAATCTGTGTGAAAGGTGTGGATAGTGCAGGTTTTTAAGGGAGACATGTATTATTATGGATATAAATAAGTAAACACAGTGATTATCTGGCAAATACATGGACATTGTATATTGCCAAACCTGCACCTTGACATGAACCCAGAGATTACACACATTTATCGATAGACCAGTGTAACTATATGGAAAGGAAAAGTAATTAAACCCCTCCTTTTAATTTTTTCTTCTTAAAAATGCTAAATACAATGCACAAGTAGGAAGTATCGATACAATCGATTCTTTGCACTGCCGATTCGATACGATACAAAATATAATGATACGATTCGATTTTAGCTGTTTTCATTTCGATATACTTCGATTTTTTGAGTTAAAAACGATATTTCGATACAGTTACTATATCGTTACACCCCTAGCAATTATGTATTCCCTTTATATTTGACGTTTCTTCCTGGAGGCTTACACCTTGTGGGTCAAAAGTGCAGATCCAAAAACACTGATTTAATGACATCATATAATTATCCCCTCCCCTTTTTACCATTCACCCAACACTGTGGGTGTGGCTAACTTCAGCTGGGTCACCACCCACGATGACAACCAGGCATACAGTACGTAATGAACTGGTGGGTGTGGCCACATAAAAACCTAATTTGAACTCTTTGTGTACACCTTTTTGGAAAAAATCTTACTCCTAGTATAATCATAATACCTGATAATCATGTTTAAGGGGGGGAAGAAATCATGGCACTGCATCTTTAAGTCCTTTGGTAGGGCGTTCCACATTGTAGCGGCATAGCTCATCTCTCTTGTGCCTCTCTCCTCTCTTTCCACTCTGTCTGTCTGTCTGTCTATCTCTCCCCCTCTCCCACTCTCTTCAGTCCACTGTCTCTCTCTCCACTGTTCAGTCCGCACTCTCTCTCTCTCTCTCTCTCTCTCTCGCTCTCTCTCTCTCTCTCTCTCTCCCTGCCCTCTGGTCAGCCCCTAAGTGCCAAGCATGCCAACCAAAGATAGCAAAGGAGCTTACTGTGGCCAGATCACAGGCCCTGATACAGTCACAACACACTCCAGAGCCAAGAAAGCCCCCTCTCCTCCCCCACCCACACTCTCTCTCTCTCTCTCTCTCTCTCTCTCTCTCTCTCTCTCTCTCTCTCTCTCCCTCTCTCTCTCTCTCTCTCTCTCTCTCTCTCTCTCTCCCTCCCTCTCTCTCTCTCTCTCTCTCTCTCTCTCTCTCTCTCTCTCCCTCCCTCTCTCTCTCCCTCCCTCTCTCTCTCTCTATCAAAGGCAAATTAAATCTCTCGTCTCGGAAAGCAAAGGCATCTCTCGTTACGGGGACAGGCGGACGGACGAACGAGAAGAAGAAGAAGAAAAGAAGAGTGAACGAGAAGGAACTCTTTGACTTTTAAAATATCCTTTAATGCTTTTCGATCTGTTCCTATACCGGCACGGCGGAAACGAGGCAGATGGAGGGAGAGAGAGAGAGAGAGAGAGAGAGGGTAAGCTTCCAGTGTGTGTCACTGGGGAGCGTTCGGCGCTGGCGGTGACAGAGTCAGACTCTCTCGCTCCTCCGTGGCGGTGTGTCTGGATGTGAGACAGCGAGCGGGAGGATATAGTCGAAGGCCGCAGGCGCTGATGACCAGGGGTGTCACAAGGGGGGGAAGTGGGACTGAGTTACTAGGGCCCAAGGTGGATTTTATACTAACTAGCTGTTGAGAAATAGCAGATATACAAGCTCACATGCCGCGCTGCGAGCTTGTAGATCTGCTATTTTTGAAAAGTCGTGGGGAAATCTTTGAATATATGTATTTTTTAAGCGAACATTTCGAACTCAAATTTTGCTTCTGGGGGGTCCCTGGAACTAACTGGGGATCCGTGGCCAAATATGGGGAGATGGGGATCCGTGGCCAAATATATATCATTTTGGGGGTCCTTCACATGAAAAAGGTTTGAGAACCACTGACATAGAAACATAGGTTTAAAAAAAAAAAAACTTTATTGATTATAAATATTCAAAGACTCGCTAAAATTTTCACCGTTTTTCAAAAATAGCAGATCTACAAGCTCGCAGCGCGGCACTCGGTGCCGCGCTGTGATCTCGTATATCTGCTATTTTTCAACAGTTAAAGCCCTGTGAAGAACATTCGTGGCGGGCCCGCAGTGAATCCTTGTACCCAGGGCCCAGAATGTGGTGCGACGCCCCTGGCTGATGACACGGCGAAGCTCGCAAAGCCCCCGTCGCAGCAGATGAAATGTCATGCAATGTCACTAAGAATCTCCCCGGCCGCAGCCAGCCAAGAGCCAACCAGTCAGCTGCTATCCTATCAGTCAGCTAACAGCCTCATCCCATCCAGGGGTTCCCACAAACGTTGTGTCGTGCCAAACCCACCCCCAAATTGCCTGGCTGTGATCTCTCTTTTGCAAAAGAAAAAATACTTACAACATACAAGACTATTTAATATAGCATAGAGTCCCATGGAAGGGCCCATATCATGTACCACCAGTGGTACACGTACCACAGGTTGAGAACCACTGCTCTATAGGGATGGGTATCGTTCTCCTTTGAATCGATACCTTTTTCGATACCTGGGAATCGATACGATATCCTTTTCGATACCATTTTCGATACTTTTTATTTAAGTTTAAAGGTGTATTCAGTGATAATCAAAGTGGCCGGGGGTCATCTTGTCCCTTACTGGCCTTACAGCGTGGAAATGTTTAGTTTTGTATAGATTTTTTACACCATTATAATAGAATATCGGTAGGCCTACGTTTCCAGCTTCAGGATATGTATGATACTAATTTACTACGAGACTGTGGCATTTTATGAGTTCAGTAGTTTACAATCTAGGGCTAGGCATTTAGCAGACGTTCTTAATCCAGAGCGACTGTGGTTCTCAAAACTTTTATTTTGACCATAATAACATAACTACGGCCATACTCTACCCCAGGGGTCTTCAACAGGGGGTCCGGGACCCCTAGGGGGTCCTCAGAGTTGCTACAGGGGGTCCTCCAAATCATTGAGTGATAGACATTTTTTTCTCCTTTTTATATTAACCACTTGAACCCTAGCGTCCATTCTGAGAACTTGAGCCAAAAATAGCTGATCTACAAGCTCACAACGCCTCATGCTGCGAGGCGTTGTGAGCTTGTAGATCAGCTATTTTGGGCTAAGAGGTTTGGTGTAGGGGGGGAAAAGAGCAGACTAAGTACAGAGTGAAAGGTCAAGTTTTTTAAGTATTGACGGTTCCATTGGTTAAATATCTGAAAACACAAATTGACATGAATCCAAAATACACTGATGATTGTGCTGTCAAACGATGAAACTATATGGATGAATCTATGAACAGGTTGTGGGGGTCCCTGCTTCATCTCTCTCTCAACTAAGGGGTCCTTGGCCTGAAAACGTTGAAGACCCCTGCTCTACCCTGATTGGTCGAGGACTGGCTGGCCACCTCTGAGAACCGAATCTAGCTATGCTCGTAACACGGGCCATGGTGGAAGTCCTTATATGGTCAGCACACATTCTAGTGATGAGAATGAATGGAAAATGTTCCAATTATATTTTTATTTGAATGAAATACAATCACTGAATATACCTTTAACTGCTCTAGAGCAGAGGTGATGATGATAATCACACAGTGTGGCGGAGCGGAGAGTATAGACGTTGGATAATCATCATAATAATAAACATTATAGGCTATTGTCGGCTATTTTCCACAGTAACGAGTGTAGCCTACTAAAGCAGTCATTAAACTCTCAGTAGCCCAACTGTTACAGATGCGACCGGCCAGGGGTGCGTTCCAGAGTATCGAAACGAGGTATCGTTCGTTTTTACGTGAACCAATACCCGATAGTATCGACGTCATGCAATCGATACCATTAAAAGTATCGCTGACGATACCCATCCCGACTGTTCTATGCTATATGTCTTGTATGTTTCCGCTCTACATTAAATATCTTTGCTGAAAATAGCCTATTATTATAGCTCCCAAAGTGCTTTTGATGCGCCACGCTTGTGAGCTAGCTTGTAGATCGGCTATTTTCAGCAAAGGTTATCCCCAGAATAAACGGATGCTGGGGCTTCCGTAAGTGGTGAAAATGGTCCAAGAAAATAACGAAAAATAGCAACCCTCGCACAACATGACATGTTGCGAGCTTGTACGTCTACATTATCATTGAAAATTTTAGAAACATTTTCTTACAATACTGACAAATCGTATGATTTTCATTAGAATGTAATTTATATTTGTGTACAGTATATCACCCTGGGAACAAGTGCCTGAATAGAAACTCTCAGCGGCGATGGGTTTTATAATGTGCTGCATGTGCTAATCTGTAGCCATGGTAACTACACAACTGACAGTATAGTGTAAATAATGAAGTAGCGTGTGTGTGGTTTTTCTTTGTTGTGGTAATTTTTTTCAGCAGATCATCTATTTTCATCCATTTCTAGCCACAAACCCTGCCTCCTCTAACAGTGATCAGTGAACGTCAGTGACGCCTGATTTGGAATCGTACATCAGTTATGGGCGGGAGGCCGGGAGCGCTTGTTTTCCATTGACCAGAGGAGGCGTGCCGTCTCAGGCGACCTTGAGACACCGCAGAACGAGCGAGTCGCTGTGTCGAGCGTTGCGAAGGTCGCATGAGCCGACTCAGCGCCGTTCGAGTTATGTCACGATAGGGACAGAATAGTAAATCTTCGTCCCCCCAACTTTCGACACCAAACCTTTTCATTTGAAGCAATTCACAGTTTGGTAATGCCTTATGCCGTGTTCAAACGAGTTTATGCGCGATTACATACAAAGTGAATGCAAAGACGAGACAACGCAAACAACGCAAACGTTGGCTTTGGTGTTTTCGCCCCAGTTTGAAAAAGTGAAGTGACCTTCGCTACCTCCCGACTCCACCCATTCAAGTACATTTTTAATTCTTGACTTGACAACGTCCCCCTCCGAGTCCGCAATAACCTCACTGAAGTCATACGTTCTCTTAACACACCACTTTCTGTAGACATGCGAAGATTACTCAGTCGCTTTTGACCCATCTGTAATGACAATTTAGAGAATGAACGCTCCCCAGATGCATTGGGTACGTATACTCTCAAGGCCATGTCTATATATACCAGTAAGACTCCCTAATCGGGAGATAAGCGACCGTTGGTCGCTTATCTCCACAAATATATATAAATCATATGCATAACCAGGGGCGTCACAAGGGGTAGGAAAGTGGGACTGAGTCACCAGGGCCCAAGGTGGAGGGGCCCTAGTAACTTAAGCTATTGAAAAATAGCAGATATACAAGCTCACAGCGCGGCACCGAGTGCCGCGCTGCAAGCTTGTAGATCTGCTATTTTTGAAAAGTCATGAAAATGTGTGCAAATCTTTGAATATGTATTTTTTTAAGCGAACATTTGTAACTCAAATGTTGCTTCCGGGGTAGTCCCTGGAACTAAATATTTTGAGATGGGGGTCCGTGGCCAAATTCATATCATTTTGGGGGTCCTTCACATGAAAAAGTTTGAGCATCACTGACATGGAAACATGGATTTCTTGCACACATTTTCACAATTTTTCAAAAATAGCAGATCTACAAGCTTGCAGCGCGGCACTCGGTGCCGCGCTGTGAGCTTGTATATCTGCTATTTTTCAATAGTTAACATTCATGGGGGGCCCACAGTGAATCCTTGTACCCAGGGCCCAGAATTTGGTGTGACGCCCCTGTGCATAACATTAAAAGACGTAAATGTTCCCTTGGAGACTGCTGTTTTCGCTTGTTTTTAATGAGTTGCTGAAATGGATCATTTCCTCTGCAAAGTCATCCTGTGAGTCTTTTTGTTGTATTTATATTTTGTTAGCTTGTTGCTGCGGAACAAATTTTCACAAGCTGGGAGGGATTGGATATTTTACACAGAATCCGAAACACTGGTCAGTGTCCTGATGTGCTTTGATGATTCTGATGCTAATCTATCAACGATCTTCAACAGGATGTCCGGGCCCCCTAGGGGGTCCTCAGAGTTACTGCAGGGGGTCCGCCAAATCTTTGTATGATAGGAATAATTTTTTTTCTTTTTTTACATTAACCACTTTAACCCTATAGCATTCCTATTCTGAGGAGAACTTTAGGAAAAATAGCAACTCTACAAGCTCACAGCGCCTCGTGCTCTGCTATACATTACTCCCTGCTCAGCACATTTGCAGACAACCATTCAAGAGCGGGGAGATATATATACATCTATAACACCAACCTGCACATCGGGAGCAACCAGGGTTTCAGAGTCTTGTCAAGGACACTTCAACACTTCGACCTTTGCGCTGCGTTTTGGAAATCCAAAATCCGTTTAAAGGTTTTTCAGTCCAAGGAGAGAGAGAGAGAGAGAGAGAGAGAGAGAGAGAGAGAGAGAGAGAGAGAAAGCAGGGACCCAGTGGTGACAGTTGCGAAAATCGAAAAAAAAAACGACCCAGGTCCGAAAATAAATACGAAACGGGCGGCAGTGTGTAAACGTGTTTGACATAACGTGAGGTAGATTTTTTTTATGTACTTGCTCTGAAATTCGCTCTGATATTTGGCCGAAAAAACATAGCAGTGTGCAAAGACCTTAACTCTGGGGGAGCCCGGGATCAAACTGGGAACCTCAGGGTTCCCATCCAGCCGCTCTACCGGCCACTCTACCCCTGAGCCACTGCCTGCTTATTTAGATAGATGTATCTGTGGTTAGTGGTATACTGGTTCCATGACAATGGGTTCCCCAAATGAGGCAAAGCTGTAGGGGTGAACGCAGCCCTGCCTGTATCCCATCAACCCATCCTTTTCCTTTTGCTTTAGATAAACATGAAACGCATGGTTTCTCAGTCCTGGTGGTTTCTTTTGGAGCTGAGAAGCTTGCAAGTAGGCCTTTCACAATGACATAATCGTCTAACCTCAATGATTTGACATAATCACAATAATCTTCTGCATAATCGCCATAAACGTCATAATCATTTCCATGTTAAACATTTTCATACATTTAAGTAAAATTTCACAATCGTGACGGCTCTAGTGGTGAGCATTGATTGATGATGGCCACGTCAACACCAATCACATGCAGCACACACTTTTGAGTTCTCAAGGTTGTTTTCATTTTTTTTTAATATTCTTTTAAAGGCTGTTTTTGTTTTATTCATAGAGAGGCAGGAGACTAGCGGCAGCACAGTAAGTATGATTGTGCATGCAGATGGGTGTGTGTGTGTGTGTGTGTGTGTGTGTGTGTGTGTGTGTGTGTGTGTGTGTGTGTGTGTGTGTGTGTGTGTGTGTGTGTGTGTGCAGGGGTGTCGCACCAAATTCTGGGCCCTGGGTACTTTAACCATTGAAAAATAGCAGATATACAAGCTCACAACGCGGCACCAAGTGCCGCGCTGCAAGCTTGTAGATCTGCTATTTTTGAAAAATCTTGAAAATTTGTCTTTGAATATTTCAAATCCTTCTAAGGTTTTTTGAAAAACCTATGCTTCTATGTGAGTGGTGCTCAAACCTTTTCATGTCAAGGACCCCCAAATGATATGTAGGCTATTTGGCCACGGACCCCCATCTCAAAATATTTAGTTCCAGCGACCCCCCAGAAGCTAAATTGGAGTTACAAATGTTCGCTTAGAAAATACATATATTCAAAGATTTGCACACGTTTTCACGACTTCTCAAAAATAGCAGACCTACAAGCTCGCAGCGCGGCACCGATAGCTAAAGTATAAAATAATTAAGGCCCCTTCACCTAGTAACATCAGTCCCACTTTTCCCCACCCTTGTGACGCCCCTGTGTGCGTGCGTGCGTGCGTGCGTGCGTGCGTGCGTGCGTGCGTGCGTGCGTGTCCGTACGAGGGTACACTTCTCATTCTAGTGGGAAAGTCTCATCTCCGGCAGTGACAGCAGGGGAGGAGAAGACAGCATTTCCCTCCGTCATGGTGTGTGTCACGCGCACACACACACAGACACACACACACACACACACACACACACACACACACACACACACACACACACACACACACACACACACACACACACACACACACACACAGACACACGCGCGCGCGGCGTGTCCCTCTCTCAGCATGCTACATTAGTGAGTGCATGTGTGCCCCGCAGCCCACCACCTGCTGTAGGTTACAGGGAACGCTCCCCCCACCCCTTTTCATTCACACAGGCGCTTTGCTGAGCACGCATACTCTACCAAACGCACGCACGCACGCGCGCGCGTGTGCACACACACACACACACACACACACACACACACACACACACACACACACACACACACACACACACACTCACACACACACTCTCTTCTCGTCTACACTACAGCAACACCCTGCTTCACATTCACACCACTACACACGTTGACAACTGGGAGCTGACCACAACACCACCACACGTCTCTACTTACTCTACTTACGTCCTCTCCTCTCCTCTCCTCTCCTCTCCTCTCCTCTCCTCTCCTCTCCTCTCCTCTCCTCTCCTCTCTTCTCCTCTACTCTCCTCCTGTAGTGAAAGTAGTGAAAGTAGTGAAAAGTAGTGAAAACAGCCGATCTACAAGCACACAACGCCTCGCACCGCGAGGCGTTGTGTGCTTGTAGATCTGCTGTTTTCACTACTTTTGTGCGACGGCCTTGTATGATGAAGCAGGGCTTTGCTTTGCGAAAGAACGGACAGATTTGAAACTATAACTATAATGAATATAAAACAGATCCCTGATAGGACCCCAAATGTACCAGTGATACAAACTCGTTGAGCCATCTAGTGAAAAAACATGGAACGATAAAACTCTGTTACAGTTTTTCCACGATTGTTAACACACAAAAATCTAAAATTCGGCACAATTTGCACAACCCTCACTTCATGTACCGATCGCTATCGACCCGATTTGGCACTACTTAGTTCACACTCCCTTATCTGCATTAGACTCTGACTTTCCTTCTTCACACTCTGATGTCAATTACACATCACCTTGTTGTCTAAACACTACACACAATGTTCAGTTGTTGCACAAAAGCTCTAAGCATCAACCTACAACACACAACTGTTCAAATCTCGGTCCCACCCTAATTTACAGAACACTAATAAGATAGAATAAGACAGAATAAAGCCATAATAAGAAATATGTGCATGGTAATTAGAACTAATATTTTTGGGACCCAAATTTCTACACATACAGGTCTGATTGTGTCAATTACACAAGCACCGACCTTGTTGTCCAAACGCCACACACACACACACACACACACACACACACACACACACACACACACACACACACACACACACACACACACACACACACACACACACACACACACACACACACACACACACACACACACACACACACACACACACACACACAAACAGGGAGAATATAGCCAGTGAGTGATATAGGTGAGGCCCTCTGGCCAGACAGGAACCGGAGGCGTTAATCATGTAACGAAATATGGCTGTATATTTGTAGCCTGATTTCAGACTCTGCGCTGGAGATGCAGTTCACTCAGAGAGTGGGCGGGTCTATTGGCTGGAGCCAGGCTAGTATATTTGTGTGCTGTTTTATGTTTGACTATGACTATGTTTGACTATGACTATGCTGACTACTATATTGACTATGTTTGAAAAGTAGGCCCTCACTGAGTCATTTTACAAAAGGAGAAATAGCTCATTCTCCAGAGTCATTGCCATTCATGGTGTGTTCCATTTCTATGATTGTGTTTTCGATTTTGCACTTTAGAGCTTAGTTTTGTCTACTCAATGAATGGTGTGTTACAAAGGCCTTCTTTTAATCATCCATTCTGTTTCCTAAAACAGTCTGCTCCCATGTCATGTGCTTCTCTCAGAGAAAAATAGAAAATAATTTGAAAATAGCAGACCTCCAAGCTCACAACGTGTCGCGCTGCGACGTGTTGTGAGCTTGGAGGTCGGCTATTTACAGTAATTGATACCACACTAAACTATAAGTATCCACCTCTTTCCGCGGGAGTTTGCTGGAGGCGACTGGAGATTATTTGGACCACACTTCCGGTTTAACAGCAGACACACAAGTTCACGTCGCGTCGCAGATGCAGCCTGTTGTGAGCTTGTAAATCACACTCGGCTGCGGCGCCGGAAGCTCGGTACAGCGTCTGCGCAATGCACCATGGGGCGTTGGAAACTCGTGGATGCTGCCTTCAGGTATGGCATGGAAAGAGAGGCATTTGCATTTCTTTCACCATAGTAAAAAAAACTGCCTTCTTCATGGTCTGGAGAGGGCACTTTTTACAGACGGGTAACGGGCAGGGGCTCAAGCCCCCTTTGATGTCTTTGTGTGCGCATGCCTGATCTGGGGACCCCCCCCCCCCCCCCCCCAAATCAACCTGTGGGTCCCCACCCACAGGTTGAGAACCACTACTCTCTGCTATCAGCTCTGTATTCCATCACACCCCCCTCCCCCTCCTCCTCCCCCCCTGGGGTGAGGCGTTCGTCACCTCGCTATTGGCTCCCTATCGCCCCTATCATCTGGGCTGTTTAACAGCGGTAGCCCCGCGGGCCGGCGGAGGACAACAAGCCTCTCTCTCTCTCTCTCTCTCAGAACGCCAGCGCAACAACAGACCCTTGTCACGCCGCCATTTAGCTCGTTAATTTAGCCGCCGTGGCACTGTTTCAATTAGATAAGACTGTCCTCCTCGCCGTGCAGTGCAGTGCGGTGCGGTGCAGCGCTGTCCTGGATGGCCTGATAGCATCATCCCCCCCCCCTCCTACCGCCTCCCCTTCTGCTGCTCAAGGAGCTCCCCACTCCTGTGTGTGTGTGCGTGCGTGCGTGTGTGTGTATGTGTGTGGTTTGTGAGTTTTGTGCATTTGTATTATGAGAGATGGCTCAAATGTCCTCACAAGTAGATTACGAATTAAAACCCCCAGCCTAGGGGGTTGCCCACTAGCCTACCGATCCAGGCGCATATACCACTGATGCCTGACAGCGTGTCGCGGGTTCGAGTCCCGATCCCGACGACCTTTGCAGCGTGTCACTCCCCATCTCTCTCCCCATTTCCTGTCAGTCTACTGTCCTGTCAATAAAGGCATAAAAGCCCCAAAACAAATCTTTAAAAACAAATGCATATTCCGTATTGTGGGGACTGAAAGACCTGCAAAAAACCCTCTCCTTAAAGCTTTCTCCATGCACATTAATACAAAACTGAAAAGATACAAGTATAGAGCCCTGAGGGACTCAACTACATGGGGTTTAAGTGTTTAACACTCACAGGGACACAGGTACACTTTCTTCCAGGCAGCACCACTCAACTTTGCTCTTTTTTGAGCGGTGGTAAACTGTTCCATAGAGTGGCTGTGCGTGTGTCTGTAGCCACTTTTCCTCAGCGTTTTGCCATAGCAATGTGTGTTTCCTCAGTGTTTTGCCATAGCAATGTGTGTGTGTGTAGCCTGTATTACATCACCAATTACATCCTAGTCTGTAGCCACTTTTTTCCTCAGCATTTTACCATAGCAATGTGTGTGTGTGTGTGTGTGTGTGTGTGTGTGTGTGTGTGTGTGTGTGTGTGTGTGTGTGTGTGTGTGTGTGTGTGTGTGTGTGTGTGTGTGTGTGTGTGTGTGTGTGCAGCCTGTATTACATCACCAATATACATCCTAGACCTATATCCTAGTCTGAAGACGTTATGCAAGCACGACCACCGCTCACTTCACATTGGGTGTGATTTTTTCTCTTTCTATTCATTCTTTTCTTCTCTCGTTCTGTGCCGGCCCTGTGCCTCGTGGTGTCTCTCTTGAATTTGACCAGTTGTTTGCGATTCCGTGTCCAATAATCCCATCCCTCCTCCCAGACGGTGACATTCGTTCCGCGGCAACAACCTAGCTTACAAAAACATAAAAAATACTCAAAAGACTTTTACAGGATGACTTTGCCAAGGAAATGATCCATTTCAAAGCAATTCATTAAAGTAACCAATGAAAAACAGTCTCCAAGGGAACAATTACGGCTTTTTGAGGAAAAGGGAACATCACGTATTATGCTTTTTCTGAACGTTGACATTGCCTTGAGAATATACACCGTGCCTAATTTCTGCCTTGTTGACGCATCAGGGGAGCCGTTCGTGCTCTAAATTCAGAATGACATCAACCGCGGGTCAAAAAGCAACTGAGTAATCTGAGTAATGTCTTGACACAAAGAACTTGAATTCTGTTACGTCATGGCGGACTTATCTCCCCCTCTAAAAGCTATGTACAATAATAATTATTGTTAAAATAAAGCCCATTATTGGTGCTGAAATACCGTCACATGTTTTGCTTTCGGGGTGGGAGGGTGTGGGCGGTGCTGGTGATGTTGTAGTCAAAGATTTGTTTTTTTTAGGACGATTTTTTTCCAAAAAAGTGTACAGAAAGAGTTGAAATTAGGTTTTTATGTGGCCACACCCACCAGTTCATTAGGTATTCCTGGTTGTCATGGTGGGTGGTGACCCAGCTGAAGTTAGCCACACCCACGTGTGTTGGGTGAATGGTAAAAGAGGAGGGGATGATTATATGATGTCAGTCTATCTGTGTTTTTGGATCGACACTTTTGCAGCCTCAAGGAAGAAGTGGGTGGGTGACATGACGTAACGTTTTCGCTGTCCTCGGTGTCAAACATGTATAAATAAAAAATATATTTGTCAAAAACCTTCTGAATATTGTGCAGGACATTAAGCTTTATGTGAACTTACTCAAGATTAAAACATTTCATTACTCATTTCTTCAGAATTTTCAACCAAACATGGCAAAACTCATATGGTGTGACTGTCCTGACCTTGTTTCTCAAAGTGGGAACTTGAATAAAACTAAGAAAAAGAATTGCTAAAAATTATTTGAAAATGAATTTAGGCTAAAAAAAATGTCTATTTGTGAGCCTATATCTTTTCAAAGTCAAAGCATAATGTTTTCAGTCATTTCTGATCAAAAACATTTTGTCCCCCAAACCAAAATCATTTGGTGTGACACTAGTTTGGACAAATTAAACAGGCAATTATTTGGACACCTATTGGCTAGAGAGGTCCTTCTTCTGTAAGGCTATTCAGCACTCCCAGCACAACTGCAAGACAGGTGTCTGAGGTGAGTTATGATTTTAACATTTTCATGAAATGCCATCTTGTTGAAACTTTGACAAACTCACCACTTTGGATGTCTGTTGGTGTGACACCTTTTCATTAAAAAAAGCTTAAGTTATTTGAAGTTTTGGTCATATTTCCATGTAGATCTAGGTTGCTTTGTTATAGCTAGCATGCTGTTAGCATGCTAATGTGTACATAGTAGCCTCAAGGTAAACCTAAATGCAGAAAACGTAATATGGTGTGACACTTAATCATAATGGTGTGACATGTCTGCTTGTCACGCCATATGACTTGATTGTCACACCATATGATTTATACTGTATTTAACTACAGATATAACAATAAATAACAAAGTTCCATGTTTCTTTTGTACATTTAAACATTTGTTTTAAACATTTTTACATAAAATGTAATTTAGCTTCATTCAGTGATACTTCAAATTCATCAGACAGAGCAGAAACCCCTTCACAGAAACCTTAACATATTGTTTCAATCTAAACAATATTTTCTCTTTGTCTTAAACTATACATTCCATTTTCTTTTGTCAGCTGGAAAATGACAAGTGCTGAGAGAACGAGAAAGTACAGGGAGAAACTAAACAATGACCCAGCAAGGAGAGAGGAGCCAAAGGGGCGAGACTGCATTTTCTACGAAGAGCAGGAGGTTGTCTGTGGCATAGCAGAACCGCAACAAGGCAGCCGGTTTGCTACCCTCACCAAATACGACTGGCTGATGTACAATACAGTCTAAATGTATAATCTAATCTGATCTAATACTTTTGTACTTTCACTCACTGGACTGGACAGTGGACAGTGTTAAGGTAGGACCCGAGACAAAACTAGCGAAAATAGCTGATCTACAAGCTCTCAACACGTTGTGCTGCGAGAGCTTGTAGATCAGCTATTTTCGGAGTTGCGCAACCCAGCACTCTTTAGCTAGTGGAGATGTGGTGTAATGTCATGATTCCTAATTACATTTGTTCAACACAAAATGCTGTGTTCAAGTTCAGGAGACTTCGGAAAAAAGCAATTTACCTGAATGCTGAGTTCTGTTTCCACTAATTGGTGTTAATAAAATGTTGCCTTGGCTCCAAGTGTGGCTATGCGCCTTATTGTCTCTTTAGGATCCTTCTGCCGTGGGCCGGCAGAAGACTTAGGTGTGCGTAGCATTCCTGTGCACATCCTCATCATCCATCTACTACTACAATTCTTTCTTATCCCATGTTAAAGCCCTACAATAATATCCTGTTCAGAAATATTAAGGCCATGTTATCCTGGGTAATTGTTTAATCAATCAGTAAAGTTCAGTACTCACTAATAGGTAGGTTAAAACACAGTTTGCTTTGACACATGAAGATATGATCATACGGTGTGACACTAAATCATTTGGTGTGACATTCCAAATAGTGAAAAATTATACCTTTATTAATGATTAAACCAAAGAAATGTTTATGGATTACATAGAGAATATTATCAGGAAGAGTCACAAATATTTGTGTAATTTTAGAGAAAGTTTTGACAGAATACATTTAAAATATGTTGTAAGATCATGAACATGGGCCTCACACAGAGTGTCGATTATGAAAAAAATATACAGATATAATTAATTTTCAAAAAACTATAGTGGATCACTGGTTAGTTATGATAAAGGACTTTGATTAAGTGAGTAACTTAAGAAAGATGTACTCCATTTTCATTTTATGAACAATTATTTTCATGTCACACCATATGACGATTTTAGGCACAAGTACAACAAACTGCTGAATAAAGTCTGATTCCAATAAAATATCTAAAAACAAAATGTATTTCCATAAGGTTGAGAGTGAGTAGAACAAAAGTAAATAACTTTTATGCCTGCAATTTAAAGTTTTTTTAAAAACACATTTTTTGGGGCGTCACGTCACTGACCCAAATACAAAATACAAAGGGAATACATAATTGCTCATAACAACCACACCAGGGGGTCTAATGAAATACTGTCAACCTCCGTGCGGCCAAATACATACCATTATGGGGGTCCTTATTGACACAAAAAAAGTTTGAGAACTTCTAATTTAGAAGGCCTTTTATAGAATTGGCCTCAAAGTCTTAATGGGTTTAAGTGCTGTACTTGAGTAAATGTACATGTAGCATGAGAGCCAAATATGGAATTATGTATCATATTCAAACCAAATGGACCCTATAGGGACTTGGGTTGAATGGGTTGAATGTACCAACTTTCTCCAAAAGGAGGGCTAGGCACTCCATGGTGTAACCAAACACCCAACTGTCCAACCGTGTTTTATTGCTTCAATGGAATGTTCATCTTGATAAGGGAGCATCCTGCTAGACACTCTGCAGGCTCCTTGTGCACACAGTATTAACCACATAGACAAGATGTGGAAGACAATGAAACGATGGAATGTGAGGATAAATGTTTGATGCAATGACATCTTATAACATAAAACTACATGGTTGTATTCCAATATGATGCACATCAACTATGCATTGATCTTAACATGTACGAATATGTATTTCTTTGGTAATTTATCTTTTTAACCCATCTGCCCTCTGAACGATATAAAACAATGATGCTTGATACCTCCACGTGTCTAAAATAATGATGATTACAAATATCTGGTCAAATGTAGGAAATCACGTTTCCTCAGAATGTTGATAGGAGTTTTAATTTGACTTCATTTAAGAACAGGGAGGTGACAGAGATCTTTGCTCCAAACTCCTCCTCATGCGGGCCTAACATACAGGCCGCACCTTCTGACTTTAAAGGGGAGAACTTCCTGTTTCTTCTCTCTCTTAAAAAAAATCACTGAACAGACAACAACAGGACAGTAGGGCTAAAGACTACTCAGCCACCAGGGGCTGCCACGCCCTGGTGACCACGACTCTCTCTCAACAACAGAGGGGACAAGACTGTCCTCTGCAGCTCTACCAACACAGGGTTCCCAGGATCCCCTGGGCTCATCAACAAGCAGGCAAATACACTGCTATCCAGACCAGGTGATTGGAGCATGCAGCGCTCTCGCCTGTGACAACATCTCTCAACAACCACAGGGTGGAATTCCAGGATCCCCTGTCACCTCACCAGCATCTCCTCCAGCGGTGAAGACAACAGACGTGGGTGACTCCCACTCAACAGCAGCAGGATCTCCTGCTCCTGAGCAAGCGCCTCCTCCAGCCAGCGGGGGGTGCCTCTCCATCCTGCTCTGCACACGCTACTTCCTGTGGCTCTCAAAGATGGCTGCCTCCATCCAAGCCGCATGGTCAGACCTCATGGCGATGACACAGCCAACGCCCTGCTGCAATGGCCGACCTTCCAGCACATGCTAGGCTGCTACGCTAGCAACCAACCCTCTCTCTTTCTCCTCCTACTCCCAAACACGTGACGCAGACGGACCCTCTAAAGTAAGGCAGTGTGTGTTTACATGTGTCATTGGCAACGCAGAGTAGGATTAGATATCGAATGTTTAATGATCTTCTATTATTTCATTTCTTTTATTTCTTTTCTTTTGGTAATTGTTTGATTTATATGTTTTGGGGAACGCTATGCAAAACTGAATAATACTGTACAGTAGTCTGCCATCTATTTTGTACAACAATTTGACAGTTTTTAAATACTATGCCTACTACTTCCCTAGGAACCTATTATCTATCTTTTGCTTGAAGAATCAGACATAGTTATGCTAGTCTGAATGTACATTTTATGATTTTTATAATAAATCACTTTTTCATATTTTAACCTTAAGCGAAACAGTGTGGACAGTGACGTTCTTTCTGTGTGTTTTGAATCAATGTGATTGGTACTGGAATCTTAAATGCCTAGGCTAATATAAAGAATCTACGTTTCGAACAGTGAACGAGAAGAAAAAAATATATTTTTCATCATTTTGTGAAAAAAATATTTTTTATTATTAATATTAATATTTTTATTAATATTGATATTAATATTACTGTCATAACGCTTACATACAGTTAAGGTGGTTGCACACTGCACTGTGTGTTTTCGTTGCGTTTTGGAAATCCGAAAGCCGTAGGCCAGGGAGAGAGAGAGGAAAGAGAGAGAGAGCCGTAGGCCAGGGAGAGAGAGAGGAAAGAGAGAGAGAGCAAGGGACTCAGTGCGACACCTGCGAAAATCGGGAAAAATCAACCCTGGTCCGAAAATAAATACGAAACGGGCGGCAGTGTGCAAACGTGATTGACATAACGTGAGGTAGGTAGATTTTTTTATTCACGCACTCCGAAATTCACTCCGATATTCGGCCCGAAAAACGCAGCAGTGTGCAAAGACCTCACTCCCCCCCCCCCCCCCCCCCACACACACACACACACTGTAACAATGGTTACGCTATCAGCCAGTGAGAGAGCGAGAGAGATAGAGCATGTGGGGGGAGGAGGAGGTTGTAGAGCACATCAGGACAAGAAAGAAATAGTGATAGAGAATTGAAGAAAAGGAATAGGCAGTGGAAGGGGGAGGGGAGGGGGGGGGGGGGGGGGTAATATGCTAATCTGATCCACTGAACGCCTCCATTTTGCTACGTTTAATTTGAGGCATTTCTGCTGACAGTCATGGCCTTATCATAGTGCAGTCTGCGGTGATGGCTTATGTAGTGTAGTACTTTTAAAGACAGAAAACTACAACATTGTGTCATTAGCCGTGGTGAAGAGCCATCACCGCGGACCTAGACATCTCTCCTCTGTTTTTACCTTCAGACTCTCTCCCCATCACCCCGTTCACTGATTGGTCGATCTTGACCAATCAGTGTGGCCCCTGGTTTCAGAGGCGCAGAGGCGCGGTGATAAGACTTCAGCGTGAGTCCATGACTATGATGGCCATCACATTTTTAGGTGATAGCTTATCACCTAAAAGTTAAGGTGATAGCTATTCACCTCAGACACTGATAAGGCCTTTAGACCAGGGGTTCCCAAACTTTTTGTCTCAGGGCACCCCATGAATATATTTTTTATTCCGAGGCACCCCTACATTATAATTTTCATTCCCAGCACCTTAAATTTATAGCATATCGTCGTTGTCGGGTGGAAACCTTGTATGTCCAAAACCGTTCGTTTTGTATTTATCATCTATAAAATGTACTAAACTAGTGAAAACAGCCAATCTACAAGCACACAACGCCTCGCGATGCGAGGTGTTGTGTGCTTGTAGATTGGCTGTTTTCACTAGTTTTGTGCGACAGAGGTTTCTGCCTGACAGTGACGATATTTTAGTGATTATGTTGCAAGGAAAACGTTGAGATAATAGCCATTTTGGTTAGAACTGACTGAAAATAACTTTGCACTTCAAGTTTAAAATGATACTTAATATTTCTTCAAGTGTCCAAATAAACTCCAAATATTATCAAATGATCTCGCGGCACCCCTGGACTGCTGTCGCGGCACCCCAGGGTACCCCGTCACCCACTTTGAAAACCCCTGCTTTAGACAGACAGTCGGTACAGAGAGACAGCTGACAGTCAGACGGTACAGTATGCGGAGAGACAGACAGGACGGGTGTTGATGACGTTGCCACCGTGACAACGGTTGGTGAGCTGGTCGGGTCGCAGACGTTCAAGGCCGGATTAAGTGGGCTACAATTTCGAGGTACTTTTACTCTGCTTGAACAGTCCCCATTCTGTTTAGGGAGAGGCAAATATTGTTCTTTTTTACATTACAGATTTACATTATTACAGTATTACAAAACCCCTATTTTCCACTTTGGCTGTTTTCACAATATTGCCACGTTTGATTATTTGTTGTTGGCACTTTTACCTTGGTACTTGTATACTTGTATATTCTGATGCCAATACTTTTGTACTTTTTTTAATCAAGTCAAGACTTTTACTTGCAATCTGAAGAAGACTCACCTCTTCTCCACCTTAGCCCGTACTAGCACTTTATACTTATAGCACTTGCCCTCCTTGACGACCGATCTTGCAGGCTTATTTATCGTCGTTGTCGGGTGGAAACCTTGTATCTCCAAAACGGTTTGTTTTGCATTTATCATTTTAAAAACGATTTAAACTAGTGAAAACAGACGCTCTACAAGCTCTGCTGTTTTCACTAGTCTTGTGCGACAGTCTTGTATGATGAAGCAGGGCTTTACTTTATGAAAAAAAACATACAAATTTGAACCTGCCCGACAGTGACGTTATGTGATTCAGATAGCTGTTATGTAGACAGATGCCAGGTTCATTTGTAGACCTGATGGCATCCTGCAGTTAGTTTCAATGTACAGCTTAATACGTTTTTGATAGATTTGATAGATTACTTTAAATTGTAAATTGAGCCATTTTTACATTGAGGTTATTGCTACTTAAGTAAAAGGGGAAAACGAGTATGTCTACCATCACTGCCATTGTTAGGCCCCAACCCCCCCTCCCCCCCCTCCCCTCCCCCTCCACTGGCTCTCTCTGGCTGATAGCGCGCCATTGTCACAGGCAGCGGGCGCCGAGAGGCTTCAAAGTGCTTCAGAATGGGACGGTGGCCGCGCGCATTGTGACGACTTCCTTTCAGACACAATACATTTTAATGGGAGGAAAAAGTTCAGTGCCCACGCAAGGCTGAGAACTCCGTAGGCCCTTTCAAAGCAATTTACCGGATGAGTGACTTTTGCCACTCCGCTGTAGGCTAAAATACCTTATTTTTGGTTTCGTAAATGACAAAAAGAAGAGGAAGATGAAGAGAAAGGAAAAGGCAATGTGAGCAAAAAAAAAAAAAAAGTACCCGGCACATGGATGCATATCCATACTTAACTGCAGCAACCAGCTTCAATCCAGTCAAATCAATAGAGATCAGAGATAGTATGACCTCATAGGAATAGAGAGTGACCCAAAGGGACTGGACTAGAGCATTGGCCTCTCCCTTAGAGATAGGGTGAGAAGTTCGGACATCCGCGAGAGATTCGGAGTAGAGCCGTTCAGGGACGTGCAGAGAATGTTAGAGAGGCAGGGGCTGACATTTCTAAAAGGGCCTTTTGGTGAAAATATTGAAAATAGCAGAGGTCGGCTATTTTCGGTGCTTTAGACCACACTAAACTAAGTACAACCAAGTGCATACTGGAGATGAGGCGTATGGCGTGGATTTCTACACAGAGAGGACAATTCTTTCAACACAAGATGCAGAAATGGTTGTCCTTTTAAATGGTTGTTTGTCCTTTTAAATTGTTGTTTGTCCTTTTTCTGTTTTTCATGTTTTTATTGTTGGTTGTGGTAATGGTGCAAATGTCTACATGTCCTTGTCTGGTTCCTTGTTTTTGTCAGAGCTGCAACATTTTATGTGCTGAAACTAAATACCACCAACCTGGTTGTGTGGCAATAAAAGTAACTTGAACTTGAGCATTCAAGTTCAGGAGGTTTGGCCAAGGCAATTGTCTTAATGGAGGAATATACTCCAGTTAGTTATTAGTATAGTCTGGATATGCCAGGATATTCAGGTAGGCATGCAAAAAAAATCTGAAGGGGTCAAAGAAAGGTTATTTTATTGTATATTTTACCTTGCACTTCTAATTACATTTGGTCATAAAGATATAAGGCTGAACAAAGGATGAGTTATTTGTGTTTGTTCAGAGCACACACCGACAAAAGTCCATAAATATTGATGATGATAGTTAAATAAAATGTGTTAAATGCGATGCATATGTATGTGACTTTGTTGTGGTCCGAAGGTACATTATGTCAGGAGATGTATATAGTCGGCCCCAGGGGCGTCAATTGGGTATGGCAGGGGTATGCAGCTGCCATACCTTGGCTACAGGGGGAAATAATAAAAATGTACTTTTCATCGTGCCCTGTTGCTAAGGTATGGTAATGACTGGTGTCTTGCACGCGCGCCCTCGCGCATGTGCAAGACACCAGTCATGTTGCCATACCTTAGCTTGTTCTGAACTGACGCCACTGGTCGGCCCTTGGGTGTTTTAATATTTTCTAATGTGGCCCCCTTTGAAAAAGGTTTCGACACGCCCTATAGGAGGAAGTTGCTAATGTTGCTCTGTGTTGCACAATGTGTCGTATTGCAATGCATTGTGAGCTTGTGGATCGGCTTTTTTTCTTCTTCAAATGGCCAAAATCTATATATTATTTTTTTAATAATTGTAGTGGAGTAAGTAAAAGTACTGGAAATACCCAAATAATTGTACAAATACCACAGAATTACACTTAAGTACAGTGCCTACGTAAATTTACTTAGTTACTTTACACCACTGCTTAAAAATATGCCTTGGGCAATTATGCTAATGAGGCTAACGACATGTGACTGGGTCTGGAGTCAACAAAAAAATTACTTCCTTTTTTTTGCAGGGAGCAACAATACTTACAATAGCAAAGACCACCAACATGTGGCCGTCGACCCATCTCGAAATATGTTGTTCCAGGGACCCCCCCCCCCCAGAAGCAAAGATTTGAGTCACAAATGTACCTTTTGAAAAATAGATATAGATATATATATTAGATATAGATATATATATTAAAAGATTTGAACAAATTGAGCGTATACATCTCCTATTTCAAAATAGCCATAATAACGTTCTTAGAACAAATCTAAAACAAAACCGAGGTCCGAAGCTGTTCTGGTTCTAATGGGTGTAGACCGTTTGAATGTTGAAGGAGGTTTTCATTCCAACTGATATAGCTGTTCTAGAGCCATTAAAATGGTTAAACATAAACTGCAAAACAAGGCTGCTTTTTGTGTGTTTCTGTGTGTCTTTTTGGGGGTGGAGAGTAAACTTCAGTAGTCTGGATCACATCTTCCAAAAACAGGTGCTTAAGAAAGCCAAGTTCATTCGTATGGACAGCTCTCAGCTCTGAGTACATGCTGCATCCTTCTGGCCTTCGCCTGAAAGTTCCAGGGACCAAAACAAACAGGCACAAGTTCTCCTTCTATACGGGCTTTAAATGTCGATGAGAGGAGGAGGTAATCTGTGGTCTCTTGTGCGATTTAACTACAAGTTTGTAATTGTTATGAATTGCCACTTATGAATTTCAATGCACTTAGGCCCTATCTGGCCTGTAAATGTATGCTATTTTACTTAGCTAGGCCCTGCTTAGGTTATCTGCACTTTTTTTTTTTTTTTATGGGTTTATGTATTTTTGATTCATGTCTGTTCCTATATTTTCCTGTATACCAAATGGCCCCTCCGGGACAAACAAATACATGAACTTGAACTTGAGTTCCTCATTGCTATACTGCCAGACCACAATCAGGGTTGCCAGATCAGAGTGACAGTTTCCAGCCCAAGCACAACTTAAAACCAGCCCAATTCAACGCAAAACCGAGTTTGAAACAATATATAGGCCTACAGATACAATATTTTCCTCCCACACCGGAATTAAACCGGCGAAAGTGACAATACATGCAGCTTCACCCCTAGATGGATCAGTATCCATGTTTTACACACTGTACTGCGTGAAAAGCTGGTGTCTTGAGGCTAATAAAACCAGCCAGATATGTTAAAAACAAGCCCAAATTTTAAGTCCCCGCCCAATGCTATTTTTTCCAGCCCAATGAGTTTTAAAATAGCCCAATTGGGCGGAAAACCGCCCAATCTGGCAACACTGACCACAATGACTAGTTTGACTGTTTGCAACCCCTTGCAGCCACTTGTAACATTCTGCTGCTTGTTTACACGGAGATATGAGCCAACAACAACCACATTGTCAAGCTGCCCAACAACACGACACATCCATGTATGTAAGGAGCCGCTCAGTGTTCACTGAGCACTCGTTGAACTTGAACTGCTATGACTGACGTCTCTTCAACACTCTGAAACAGGTATCTATGCTTTTATTTTATTGTTTTTATTATGTAGACATGTGAAGATTGCTATCTATAACAGTTGTTCTCAAATGCGATTTTAGAGGCCTAGGGCATACATGAGCTAGCCTGACACTCAGCCTGAATTGAGATTTCGTTTCACTTCATTATTCAGTCTGAGGTCGCTCCCCCCCAGGGCGATTGCTGGGATGGGCGTTGCCAGAGGCAGTCTTCTGAGATTGGTTCACCGTCTGACCAACACATGACGTAGTGTTGTTATGTGTGGCTGGCTAGTGGCTAGCCTGTTGCTTGCTAGTGCTACTTGCTAACCAAAGAAACAGGCAGAATAGGAGCACTACGAACTAGTAATCAAACACAACATAACATGCCTGCTACTGGTGTTTCATAGCGAGATCGATACGATCGCATTTTACCGCATTTTACCGCGACACGATGCGCGGTACGGGGGCGGTGGTGGTTTAACTTGGAAACGCACATGAGTTCTGGGAAACCCCCACCCACGCTGATCACAAGACGCTGATTCACGACGCTGATTCGCCATACAGATTTTCGAATGAGGAAGGCATCTTCAATGAGAGGAATTCTAGACCCCTGAATCGCCAAAATAAAAATTTAAAGGGGTGTGGCTAGCGATTCAGGGTCTGGAACTAGGCCATACATGAGCAACTGGCGGCCCGGGGGCCACATGCGACCACCACCTTCACTTAATGCAGCCCACAGGTCGATATCGGCATAATGATAAATGATTGATTTCAGCTGTTACAATTCCAAACATGCAGTAGTAGCTTATTAAAATGTTATTGTCTTTTCATGTTCAATGTATTTGTATTTAAGTTATTAACCCTTTTTGTGCTTATCCCGAACAAGTTTTTTTTTTTTGCTATTTTACTTAACCTGAGCTGCTTGTAGAGATGTGGGTGGTCCTGGCTCGTCCTACGCTTTCTAACGAGTGATTCTAGATGGTCCGACGATTTATTCCATTGAAAATGGTTTAGAATAAAGTTTAGAGCCCCCCCAAAAAAACTCAATCTATACTGTCGGCGGCGCAACGTATTCCGGGGTGCCTATCCCGATCTAGTCCGGGATATTTAATAAAATGAATTAATTAATCGGAGGACTCAACGAAGCCCCGGTCTAATTTTCCATCCATGCCCGGGGCCGCGATTCTGTTTACATCGGCCCGTAATCAAGCAACGCCGCCGCACCGCGCCGCCCACTCCAATATAAACTCACATCTTTAGAGACCTTTTTCTCTGAACTGTGTTCCCAGTGCAGTGACAAAGTTTTTTTGCGGCTAAAATAGCTTCAGATCGGGCTTCTAAAAAATAAAGAAGCTAATAGCTAACTGTTAGCTAACTTCCTCCGGTCTTCATCCATAACAGTGGTTGCAGTGAAATCCCAAGCCACTAGCGAAGGCCTATACAGAAATGTCTGGCACTCTAGCGGCACCTTGTGCCCCCGGCATTAAATCAGTTAAAGTTTAACTAAATGCATTTGAATAAATTAAATACTTTTCAGGATTTTTTTGCTGCTTTCGTGTGACATAGAATGATGAAGTAGGGCATTCATTTGACAAAAAAGGTTACATACAGTATATGAGAGGTTCAAATTTACTGTGTGTGAACGTGCTGCTCTGTATAGCTTTAAACCAAATTAAGTACGAAAAAAGGTTAATTACTTTTATTTTCAACATATTAACATAAAAACAGGACTTTTTGATGTCTAGTCAAAATGTTGTCGATTAAAGGGGGTACTTGGATTCAGTAATCAGGAAAGATGGTACTGAAGCCCAAAAAGAGAACCACTGATCTAGAACAGTGGATCTAGAAGGTTTTTTTTTTTACATATAACGTACATTTGTTTTTTTTTATCTTAGGTGGGTGTAAACAGATCTGGTAAAAGCCATCCCCCGAAAAAACTAGAATGGAAGAAGACGTTGGATTCTGGACATCGGATCAGAACTTATCCCTGAAGATCGTGACCACTGTCATTTACAGCCTGGTCTCTGTGCTCGGAGCGTTGGGGAACGGTGTTGTCGTCTGGGTGACGGGCTTCAAAATGAAGAAAACCGTCAAGACCGTTTGGTACCTCAACCTTGCTGTGGCTGACTTCGTCGTCACAGCCTTCCTGCCCCTGAGAATCACGCAATCATCTCTGGGCGACCACTGGCCTTTTGGAAGATTCATGTGCAAAGTGGACGGTACCGTTTTCTTCATTAACATGTATGCCAGCATCTACACCCTGGTGGTCATCAGTGTTGACAGATGTGTACGCGTGGTGTGTCCAGTGTGGGCCCAGAACCACCGCAGTGTCAGGAAGGCGTCTTGGGTGAGTCTGGGGGTCTGGGTGCTGGCCTTGGCTTTCAGCTTCCCTAACTTCATATATAGGAAGTCCTCCGAAGGCCTCCACAGTCCTCCGAACGAAACCATCATTTGCCTCTACTACTTTAACATCCCCATGATCATCACCCACAACCTCGTGGGATTCGTGGTCCCATTCGCTGTCATCGTCTCCTGCTACTCTGTCATCGTCTACCAGCTCAGGAATAATCGCTCGCTGGCCAGCCAATCAAGTCAGCGCCCTTTCAAAATCATAGCAACCCTTATCACCTCATTTTTCCTGTGTTGGCTCCCCTTTTACACCATGCACACATTGCTGCAGATAGTGCCAGGGTCGGAGCACATTGTATTTCGTCGTGTGGTCTACTACGGGCTCCCCATAGCCACCGGACTGGCACTTTTCAATAGCGTCCTCAACCCGCTGCTGTACGTGTTCATGGGTCAGGATTTCAAGGATATTTTCCGCAGTCCTATCCTAAAGGTGGTGGAGAAAGCCTTCGCTGAAGAGTCGCCTCGGACCAGCCCTTACACAAACCCAGGGAGCAGCCTTCAAGAGACTGCCTGGACTGAGACAACGGTTTAGCCTCGCTTAAAAGCCTCGCTTAAAGAGTGGTGGTGGGCTGGCCGTGATCCATCAAGCTGACATCCTCATCAAAGAAGTGACAGTACCCACTGCTACCTCATTTGAGTGTGTTGTGTTCACACTGACTGGACAACGTCAGTTTGTGTTAGTGCACCTAAAAACACCAGTTCGACCCGGACTGCCTTCCTGTCTGAACTGTCTGAGCTGCTCACCCCTGTCTATGCTATTAGCCGTGGACCCACAGTACCTGTCGGACCTCCTTGAGGACTACTCCTCGGAGCAGAACCTGAGATCTGCTGACCTGGGGCTCCTCACCGTCCCTCCCATCAAAAGGCAGACACTTGGGGATAGATAGAGCTGATAGCCCCAACCCTCTGGAACTCCCTCCCCATAGCAATTCGCCAGCTGCCAACATTGGACTCTTTCAAGTCCACACTGAAGAGACACTTATTTATTCAGGCTTTTGGACAATAATGTGTTTGTTTTGTTAAGCGACTTGGGTTTTTGAAAGGCGCTCTATAAATTTAGTTATTATTATATATTTTTTAAACTTAATTTGTATTTTGTCACATGTGCACACATTTACAGGGCCAACATCCATATAATAATTAGGGAGATCGGTCTGTCGTAGGTCAGTCAGTCACACAATGCATTATCTATTCACTCGCTTCAGCGACTGATCTAAAATTTAACATGGCATTGGCCATTAGCATTATACACACGGTGACGGAGCCCGAATTTCATTTTTCCCAAATTCTAGCTATTTATTAGCGTTTCTTCACTCTACAGCTCTACAGACTGTTGTCATGGTTACGGTCCGTTCCTCCAGGCCATGGGATCTGTAGCCCTGGGCCCACACACACCTCTCTCACAGTTAGGAATGTTGCAGTCTCTCTCTCTCTCTCTCTCTCTCTCTCTCTCTCTCTCTCTCTCTCTCTCTCTCTCTCTGCATGGGTCACGCATGCAACGGGTGATGTGTGTCTCATCTTCCAACGGGTATGGAAAAATTATGTGGAGCAAGCAAATACATCCTCATACTTCTATTCACCTAATTTTGCTGTTAAATTATTTGTATCCATCATAAATATACACTGCCCCATGGGCTGCTCCTTACATTATGATGCTCCCACATATTCTCACGCACACACCATGCAGTTACAGTTACTTTCCCCATAACCCACACTCTGCACATATTTTGCAGCACATATCTTCGAACGGGTAATAACCACAATGCACAGACACAAGCTCACAAGTTGGGGAGTCACTTCTATACCACAATCTAGACCAGGGGTTTTCAAAGTGGGTGACGGGGCACCCTGGGGTGCCGCGACGGCAGTCCAGGGGTGCCGCGAGATAATTTGATAATATTTGGAATTTATTTGGACACTTGAAAAAATATTTAGTATCACTAAAATATCGCCACTGTCGTAGTTCGCACACAACTAGTGAAAACAGCCGATCTACAAGCACACAATGCCTCACGATGCGAGGCGTTGTGTGCTTGTAGATCGGCTGTTTTCACTAGTTTAGTACATTTTATAGATGATAAATACAAAACGAACGGTTTTGGACATACAAGGTTTCCACCCGACAATGACGATATGCTATAAATATAGTGAAAATTATAATGTAGGGGGAGTGAAAATTATAATGTAGGGGTGCCTTGAATTGAAAAAATATACGTAGGGTGCCCTGAGACAAAAAAGTTTGGGAACCCCTGATCTAGACTTCATAGGGCAGCAGCAGAGAGCAAGGCAACGTACAGCAGAGAGGTAGGAGCCGTGCTGCGTTGAACTGCAGTATTCACGTTATTCCTGGCCCCGCCCCCGGCTTCCTGTTCATATCCTGAAAGAGGCGGAGGCTGAAAAAGCTGGCCTGAAAAACATCATTTGGTTTCCTGTTGTCCTTGCATTAAAGTGTCAGTAGTTGGCGTTCTAGGCTCTGGGCTCTGAATGTACCTGGGTTGCCATGTCTGCTTATAATAAGCAATTTGTGTCTCAAAAAAAAAATAGTTGCTTATTGGGCTTACTTTCTAATATTTTTTAAACCAGTGGTTCCCAAATCTTTTCATATCAAGGACCCCAGATTACATATTTGTCCACAGTCGCAGACCCCCATCTGAAAATATGTGGTGCCAGGGACCTCCACACAGATTTATGTTGTTAAAATTTTTCAAAAATATTCAAAAACATATTTTCCCTCAATATTTCTTTAAATAGCAAATATACAAGCTCACAATGTGTCGCAATGTGACACATTGTGAGCTTGCTGATCTGCTATTTTCAAATGTGTATGTAAAGTAGTATAGCCTACTGTAGTTGCTTCTGTTGGGCTTATTTCTTTGGCAAAATCTGGCAACAGACAATTCCATGTCACTTCCTTACTTGTGAGGAAGTGAAAAGATGTTTATGAAGCAGCACACAAAGAAAAATGCTCCAGCGCCCTCTGTAAAAGGAAAATGGCAGCCTCCATAGAATGGCCAGGAATATGGTGAATAGGGCCAGGAATAAGGTGAATACTTTGGCTATTCAAAAATAGCAGATATACAAGCTCACAGCGTGGCACGAGTGCTGAAGTGGGTAATGTAATGTTTTGTTATAATAATAAAAGTAACTATAGTAACTATAAAGTTTTCAAATAATTGTAGAGGAGTAAAAGTAGAGTATAGTTAAAGTACTGAAAATGGAAATACTATACAGTAAAGCAGTGGTTCTCAACCTGTGGGTCGGGACCCCCAGAGCGGTCCCCAAATTATTTTGGGGGGTCCCCAGATGATTAACTTAATGTGCAACATTATTTTCTCACTCAACAGTAAACAAACCAACATAAAGTTTTTAAGTGTATAGAAGGTATCTGCACATTTCTAAAGTGACAATTTAAAGGCTTTTTAATACCTCTAAAACGACAAATTAAACATTGGACAAATTGTCAAATATTAAAGGCAGAAATTGTGAAAATAGCCGATCTACATGCTCACAGCTATAGCAGATCTATATGCTATAGCAGATCAGGCTATAGATGCTATAGGCTATAGATGCTATAGCAGATCTACATGCTCACAACATCTACATGTAGATCTGCTATTTTCACAATAGAACCATGTTATCTTTGTGCTCGTCAGGGTGTTGAGTCCCAAGTTAAAATATGATTCTTTTGGGGGTCACAGCCTGAAAAGGTTGAGAACCACTGCAGTAAAGTGATAGTACTTTTAGTACAGTACTTGGGTAAATGTACTTAGCTACTTTACACCACTGTTTTTGAGGACAGGGATGTTGAGAGTGAGTAAGGAGGAGGTTGGAGGTTTCGAGCCAGTTGACCGAATGGCTCTTTTCGCAGCCAGGTACCCTCCCCACTCCTTCATTCAGGTCCCCAGACACGGACACTGGACGGGGGGACAAATGAAAGACAAAATGGAAATGCCGCCGCTGTCCGCCGGGTGCCTTTTTCTTTTCTTTTCTCTTTTTTTTCCTCTTTTTTTGTTGTTGTTGCAGAGGTCTGCGCCGCTACCAGTTGGGACTGTGATTTAACATGCACTTATCACACTGCGCCACAGTCAATTACAGAGAGAGATGGAGGGAGGGAGAGAGACACACAGGGGCGTCACAAGGGTGGGGAAAAGTGGGACTGAGTTACTAGGGCCCAAGGTGTAGGGGCCTTAATTATTTGATACTTTAGCTATTGAAAAATTGCAGATCTACAAGCTCGCAGCGCAGCACCGAGTGCCACGCTGCAAGCTTGTAGGTCTGCCATTTTTGAAAAGTCGTGAAAATGTGTGCAAATCTTTGAACATAGGTATTTTTTAAGCGAACATTTGTAACTCAAGTTTTGCTTCTGGTGGTCTACCCCTGGAACTAGATATTTTGAGATGGGGGTCTGTGGCCAAATACATATCATTTTGGGGGTCCTTGACATGAAAAAGTTTGAGAACCACTGACATACTGTAGAAACATAGGTTTTAGAAGACATTTGTAGAATGAGGTCAAAAATATTCAAGGACTAAAGCATTAAATAATGCGTAATAATAATGTGTTCCCTATCTAAATGTGTTAGAACATTCATGGGGGGCCCACAGTGAATCCTTGTACCCAGGGCCCAGAATTTGGTGCGACGCCCCTGGAGACACAGAGAGAGATGGAGAGAGAGAGAAAGAGAGAGAGAGAGAGAGAGAGAGAGAGAGAGAGAGACGGAGGAAGAGAGGAAGAGAGCTTTCCTGGTTGCTGCCGTTCACCTGGCCACGATTAAATCTCCCTCTCTGATGCTAAAAGATACCATTGTCTCTGTCGGGTGGAAACCTCCTATATGTCCAAAGAAACTGTTACTTTTCAGCATTCCAATTCAAAAGCAATCAAAACAAAAGTAGGTCTATATCCGCAAGTTTCCTGTGTCCCATGAGATGGCAGATCTGCAAGCTCGAAGTGCGCCACGTAGATCTGCTACCTTTGATGCTTTTCGTGTGACGCTGATCAAGTTGGGCGATGATTTACGATGAATAAACACAAAAAAAAATAATTAAAATATGGAGAGGAGAGGTTGCACCTGACAGCAACGCTACCGTTGTTTCCTGTTGAGATTGGCACATTTCACCCAGGTTTTTTTCATCTCACTCACGTCACTTTGTCTGCTGACCTCACTCAGCAACGAAATAATCCGAAAATAAACTAAAATAAAAAAATAAAACAATTCACAGGAGGCAAGCAGTGATCACCCCATGATGTGCACTGAAATGTAGTTTCAAATGCACTACATTGCAGGCGCTTTTTGAGATTTTTAATCGGGAGATAAGCGACCGTCAGGTCGCATACGCAAACTTTAGATGGCCGAGACTATTTTCGCCCCTGTACGTCCGTCCACGTGTCTGCATGCGTGTCCGTGTGCGTGTCAGCGTGTCCTTCCGTCTGTGGACAGCTAATGTCCGGAACCGTTGGTACGATGGCAGCGAAACTGTACACACACACTCCCTGTGTGCCAGAGCAGAACCTTTGCCCCCAATCTTTCACAGCGCCACCAGGAGGCGGATGTGTGCAAAACACATTTTTGAACACTAGCCTACTCCTACAGATTTTGTCCAAAAACCACGCAAATCACTAAAGTCATTAAATGAAACGGGTCTTTTTCATATTCTATCCTGATTGGCTAAAATTGGCTTCCAAAGTTTGCAAGAGTGAGCGATTTCCGTGAAAATGTGCACGTACATTCCCACTAGGCCGATGAAGAAATGCCACTTGACTTTTTTTCAAATCAGCCTCATGGTGGCGCTATAACAGGCTGATATGTGTTTTTACCTGTAACTGTGTATACACTCTCCCTAGAAGCCAAGGAAAAACCTTTGCCCTACATTTTTCACTTCAGACTTTTATAGCGCCACCAAGAGGCCGACTTATGTAAAACACACTTTTGGATATTACTCCTTCAGATTTTATCCAAAAATCATGCAAATCGTTACACAGTATCTCTATAGACATGTGATCAAGAAGGATCTGTTCGATATTTCATATTCCATCCTAATTCACCCTTTGTCAAGTCCCGCCCATTGTCCTGCAACTCTCCATACCATTGGTTGCTTTGTCTTGGTGGGACATTCAGTGGGACATTCCATCCACTGCCATGTTAATTCAGTTGCTTCATATTGTTATTTTGTGTGCACAATTCTAATTTCAAACTTTGTTTCAGTCAATTGGAGCTGCTCAGTGGCAGCATAGTGAATCAGCATGTTTTTAAATGTTTTTATTTCTCCAAAAATTATGTTTTAGCTAATTCAATATAAAAAAGGCGGAACCAGGGCGGGACAAGGCAGATAGAGCCTGCTGGTTGGTCAGTCAGGGACCAACCAGGAGGCTAACAAAGGGTGAATTGGGGACGGCTGTAGCTCAGTGTGTGTGTGGTTGGCCAATGGTCCATGGGTCGGCGGTTCAAATCCCGGCTCCTCCTGTCCAGATGTCGAAGTGTCCTTGGGCAAGACACTGAACCCCACATTGCCTCCAATGAGTGGGTCGGTGTCAGCTTGCCACCATTGGTGTGGGAATGTGGGAAGTGAGGACGCTGGCGTCTACTGTACACCGCTTCACCTCCCAATGAATGAATGAATGAACCGTTGTAAAGCATTTGAGCACTTGGAAAAGCGCTATAAAAATGCGATTCATTAAAAAATGCAATTCATTAACAGTTTCCAAGCCACGGGGGTAGATTGACGAGAATGATTAATTAGGCAGCCAGGCCACAGACGAAGATTGACGAGAATAGGCTATTTTTGTTATAAAACAACTCAAATACATTATTTTTGCCGATTTAACAAACAAGGGTTCCGTACGGAACCTAAACGCTTGCCTCCAGTGGCAGATCATGTGACTGAACGAAAACAGGGAAGTGTAGGCCCATGTGACTCTGCTTTGTTGTGAAAAAACGTTAGAAAGCATGAAACACAAAAAAACACTTTCCTCCTCACTCGTAAGTCCTATTTTGATTCGGAAAAAAGATCTGAGCAGCTGGTGGCAACGCGGTTCCGATCGTTACCATCACATGCACGGAGCGCGTGCGCGGAGTGCCCGACGCAAAAGCAGGTATTAGCTCATTTTGTTAGCATGATTGTCTGAGTGTAACTGTGGTAGAATTTAGCGTCACCCAGGGTACTGAAAGGAATGGACAGAACGGATAGATGTGTAAACAGTGTTTTCTTGTGGTCGTAAAAAAACACTGAAATGGGCTGGCATAGAAACTGTTAATTGGCTAACATTGGCTTAGTTTGCAGGATTGGTCCGTTTTGAACAAAATGCCTCAAATCAAGAACGCAGGGTGCAATTTCCATGTTTTGCACGCACATTCTCACTAGGTCGAGGAACAAATGCCATCCTTTTCACATTGGCTTGTTATAGCGCCACCACCAGGTCGACTTTTGCAACACACATTTTTGGCACAAAATGCCTCAAATCATGAATGATTAAAGTCAGATTAAAGTGAAAGGCCGAAGAAGACATGGCACCCTTTTCACATTGGACTATTATAGCGCCACCAGGAGGCCACAATAACATACCTGACCTGGCGGAGACCTGTGCTCGGAATAGCACTGCTTCTAGTTTTCTCTGCCTTCTAGTTTTCTGCTGCCTAAAGGACAATTTCAACTTTGTGTGACACTATGATCAGTAGGGCGTTCATTCACAAAAAAAAAAAAGATAACACAAAAAGTTAGAATATGCAATATGGAGATAAGAGGTTTCTGCCTGACAGAAACGATAATATCGTCGTTGTCGGGTGAAAACCTTGTATGTCCAAAACCATTCGTTTTGCATTTATCATTTTAAAACTGATTTAAACTAGGGAAAACAAAACAGCCGATCTACAAGCACACAACGCCTCGCGGTGCGAGGCGTTGTGTGCTTGTAGATCTGCTGTTTTCACTACTTTTGTGCGACGGCCAGGGGCGGACTGGCCATCTGGCATACCGGACATTTGCCCGGTGGGCCGCTAGGCTAGGGGCTGCCCAGTGGCAAAAAAAAATCTTTTTTTTTTTCTTTTCTTTTTTTTTCTTTTCTTTTTTTTGCCACTGGGCAGCCCCCTAGCCTAGCGGCCCACTGCAACAGTTGTTTAGAATGGACATATCAAACTCAATGTCCAACAGATTGCTTTGTGTTAACAGCTGAGTTTCTAGTGTCAATCTCCCTCTGGAAGAGATTACACTGAGGCCTCACTGCAGTCTGTGTTTTATGCTTTGAAGAGGACATTACATTATGTTTGTAGTGTTTTCTCAGTGTAAACAAAAACATATTCACATTAGCTAAGCTAAGCTAACATTGCTGTCTGTAATGACTGGTTGCACTTGAGGGGAGCTGAGGAAACATTTGGTGGATACTAGGCTAGTATGCACAACTAAAATAACTGATGCACTATTGTGTTGGAGCGCCTCAGTGCGGCTGCAGAGTTAAGGTGCTATCTATTCCTGATTGATTGATTGATTGAAGACTATTTGAAGTTTGCATAGGAAAAGGTACAGTTTCACTATGGTTGAGGGCTATGTTATGGAGAGTGTCTGGTTGCTTTATTTTAGGTGATTGTAGAATTTAAGTGCTCTCTTTTTTACTTTTATAATGAGTGGGTATCGTCCTAATTCTGCCCTGCAAGCATTGTTTGTTGTTTTCCGTTGGGTGCGGAGTATAGATTTGCAGAGTTCTGCGTGCAGAGTCTCAGTTTGGTGTCTGTGTCATGCTCTAGTATATAATATACAGTAGCCTATATCCTACTGCATATTGAACAATACAATACAACTTGTTTGTCCAATTCTCAGATCAATATGCTTATTTTCCATTCATTAGCTAACTTGCCAAAGTTCTGACACATTTTGGCACTAATCAAGTTCATACTCCGCTTGTTGGTGGTGTAAAAGTTGTGGTATTAAAAGCTTAATTGTGTATTTATATGTGCTGCCCTCGACCCGACGAGTCGGTAGAGTATCTGTGCGCGCGCTGGTTGTGGGGGCTGGTCTAGTCAAGATGCCAGGGCTGAATTTTAGTCCCAGTCCGTCACTGGCGACGGCCTTGCATGATGAAGCAGGGCTTTACTTTGCGAAAGAACGTACAAATTTGAAACTTCGGGATATACAAGGTTCCCGACAGAAACGATAATATGCGAGTGACACAAACATCTAAATCAACTGAAATCTCCCTGCTGCATCAACACCCCCTCCCCAACCCACCTTGGGTTTCATTCGTTGTTGTGAGCCATATCACTTGTTATTTTTATTCATTTGTTTTATTTATTATTTTCTGTGGCGGAATGTCACACATTAAAATAGGAAGAAGGAAAAAAAAAGAAAGGCTTTATGGAAACTGACCGGAGCCGGGCCATAAAACGCCGGCTGCCTGCTGAGATTTGCAGCGAAGCCTAGCTGCCATAAAGCATCAAGGAAGACAAGGTTTGAGAGGGAGGTGACATTGCCTGGAATGGATGACCCTGTGCCAGATTTAATTTGTGTAAATGTACAGAGGTGTGTGTGCGTGTGTGTGTGTGTGTGTGTGTGTGTGTGTATGTGCGTGCGCGCGTGCATGCGTGTACATTTGTATACTTGTGAGACCCTAATGTATATATCGTCGTTGTCGGGTGGAATTCTTGTATGTCCAAAACCGCTCGTTTTGTATTTATCGTTTTAAAAATGATCTAAACTAGTGAAAACAGCCGATCTACAAGCACACAACGCCTCGCGGCGCGAGGCGTTGTGTGCTTGTAGATCAGCTGTTTTCACTACTTCTGTGCGATGGCCTTGTATGATGAAGCAGTGCTTCGTCATACAAATCTGAAACTTGGACATACAAGGTTTCTGCCCGAAAAGTGACGATATAGTATCATTTGAGAAATAAGACATTTTGAGCAAAGATGTTCCTGGTTGTCACGAGATAAACGGGCGTGGTTTAAAAAAAATGATTGGCAGAGTTAGGCTTAAACAATTTTTCAGGTTATGATTTTAGGCATTTATAGAGGTTAGCTTTTAGTGTCTGGAATTATAGTTATTTAGTGGTTGGAATTATAGAATGATTCATACCCATGTGCCAGGTTTCATGCTACGATGCGTTGTGAGCTTGTAGATCTGTTATTTCTCAGCGTCAGGCTTATACGGTAAAAAAATAAATGAAAATAAAACAGGCAAAATGTATTAAAAATAGCATTCATAAAATCGGTGTCCAAAAGTGTAGATGTCCTTAAAAGCATAGTAATACAAACCTGCGTGCGTGCGTGCGTGCGTGCGTGCGTGCGTGCGTGTGTGTGCGTGTGCGTGTGTGTGTGTGTGTGCTTGTTGTGGGGGTGCTGAGTGCATGGCATCCCATTACTAATATTGTGAGGAGGTGTAACATAAATCACAGAGACAGAAACACACGCTGAGATGTCATGCCTGGAAATGTGACATCCCGTCATGGCGGGCGAAAGGCCAACGCTGTCTGTCTGTCTGTCTGTCTGTCTGCCCGTATACCTGTCTGTGTGGATCTGCTTGGCTGCCTCATATATCGTCGTTGTCGCATGAAAACCTTGTATGTCCAAAACCGTTCATTTTGTATTTGTCATTTTAAAAATGATCTAAACTAGTGAAAATAGCTGATCAACAAGCACACAACGCCTCGCATCGTGAGGCGTTGTGTGCTTGTAGATCTGCAATTTTCACTAGTTTTGTGAGACAGTCTTCTATGGGGCTTTTAAGCCGTGACATCATTTTGTAGGCAGAGGAGAACTCTCTCTGCCCCCAGAGCATTTTCTGTCCCTCGCTATTTCAACAGATCCGAGACAAAAATAACGACTAAAGTATAATTCTAACACTTTCCTTTCAACAACAAAGAGAAGAAAAATTTGTAAATAGTAAAAAGATTCACGGAAACTGGGGGCAGAAATTCTCCTCTGCCTACAAAATGATGTCATACTTAACAGCCCCATGATGAAGCTGGGCTTTACTTATACGAAATAAATTACAAATGTGAAACTTGGAGATACGAGGTTTCTGCCCGACAGTGACGATATGTCTGTCTGTCATTACAGTGTCTGTCTGTCTGTCTGTCTGTCTGTCTGTCTGTCTGTCTGTCTGTCTGTCTGTCTGTCTGTCTGTCTGTCTGCCCCTATACCTGTGGATCTGCTTGGCTGCCTCATATATGTCTGTCTGTCATTACAGTGTCTGTCTGTCTGTCTGTCTGTCTGTCTGTCTGTCTGTCTGTCTGTCTGTCTGTCTGCCCCTATAACTGTGGATCTGCTTGGCTGCCTACAGTATAAGGCTTTCTGTCATATATCTGTATATACCTGTCCAGGGGGGAGTGGGACTGAGTTACCAGGGCCCAAGGTGGAGGGGCCTTAATTATTTAGCTATTGAAAAATAGCAGACATACAAGCTCACTGCGCGGCACCCTGAGTAGATCTGCTATTTTTGAAAAAGTCGTGAAAACGTGTGCAAATCTTTGAATATTATGTATTATTTTAAGCCAAAATGTTCACGATAAAAAAAAAGAAAAAGAAAATAGCAGATCTACAAGCTTGCAGCGCTCTGTGAGCTTGTATATCTGCTATTTTTCAATTGTTAAAGCACAGGGGCCCCACAGTGAATCCTTGTACCCAGGGCCCAGAATTAGGTGTGACACCCCTGTACCTGTGTGGATCTGGCCGTCTCTGCCCCTATTAGGGCTGTCACAATTATTACATAATCGTCTAATCGTGATTTTTGGACATAATCGTGATTATTTTTCATAATCGTCATAATCGTTTCCATGTTGAAAAATGTTCATAAAAGGTCAAAAATAGTGGAAATAGCAGATCTACAAGCTCACAACGCGTCGCATCGCGACGCGTTGTGAGCTTGTAGATCAGCTATTTCCACTATCAACGTTCTTTTTTATAAGTATAAAGTTGTCAAATATGTCAGTAATTATGTGTCATATCTACCATTTGCAACTTAAAAGCAGAAATGCAATTGTCAACGACAAACACACAATTAAATCGTTAATCGCAATTATTTGATTGACAAATAAACGTCATGTAAAATGTCATAATCGTGACAGCCCTAGCCCCTATGGGGCTGTTAAGTATGACATCATTTTGTAGGCAGAGGAGAATTTCTGCCCCCAGTTTCCGTGAATCTTTATACTTTATTATACTTTAGTCGTTATTTTTTAGTCGTTGCTTTTTGAAATAGCGAGGGACAGAAAATGCTCTGGGGGCAGATTCTCTTCTGCCTACAAAATGATGTCACGGCTTAAAAGCCCCATACCTGTCTGTAGATCTGCTTGCCTGCCTCATATAGGCCTATGTCTGTCTCTCATTATGTCTGTCTGCCTGCAAATACATTTCTCTTTCCCTCTTTTGCCTTTCAACTTTTTATGGAGAATGGAGCGTATTTTTTACAGAAACCCGCACATGGCACAAAAACAAATAAACACTCGATTCCCATTGAATAGCAGAATCCATCTCCATAGTTAAACTTTGAAGTCAGAGAAGGTCATGAAAATAGCAACATTTGCTGATTTATTTGCTCAACGTTCTGCCAATCCACTGGAAATCTACTGTCTTGCCGATGGCATTGGCAGGACATGTGACGTTTTGAAATGGCACGTATGGCTGTCTGTCATGTTGTCTGTCAGCCCATATACCTGTGTGTTTGGACCTGTTTGGCTGACTATATACTGTATGGTAGATACTGTAACTAATTTGTCTTATTTGCTTTCTTGGATTTTAGGCCCTCTATTTATCCGCATGTGACTTTCTAGATGTGCATCTGTCTGTATGTTAACTGACTGAATGTGAAATTCACAATCGTAAAGTGATATTTTTTGTTTAAAACTATAAGTTTATCGTTGAAAGTCTTAAGCTCCACGTTCTGATCGTACAGCTAATCACAGTGGCGTCAGTTCAGCAAAAGCTAAGGTCTGGCATCATTCATGACTTTCGCACGCGTGCAAGACACCAGTCATGATGCCATCATACCTTAGCAACAGGCATGAGGAATTTATTTTAAGAAGTGCATTTAATGTTTTTCCCCTGTAGCCAAGGTATGGAAGCTTCCATACCCAATTGACGCCTCTGGCTAATCTCCGTCAGCTCTTCAGTAAACAGAAGAAAACATTTTCGGGTGGGTTGCAAAATTCCGCCACTTATTACACTTCTTTATTGATCCAGTTCCAATTTTGTCTCGGCACTTCTTTGTTTTCATCATTTCCAATTTCACTTGTTTATCCTGTGAGAGTTCTCTCTCCTGATTGGAGCTGCGTGCGTGTGCGCGTGCACGGGCGTGCATGTGTGTGTGTGTGTGTGTGTGTGTGTGTGTGTGTGAGTGTGGGTGAGTGCGTGTGCGTGTGCGTGTGTGTATGTGAGTGTGTGTGGGTGAGTGAGAGAGTAGAGTTTTTGCATCGCACACACTAAATGAATGCGTATGATGTCACAGTTAGTTTGAGATTCAGTTAGATTGAGAACAGGAGCGCTCGTTTTTGGGCACAAGGTGGAGCAGGCGGCGCCTCCTTCGGGGAACTAGGAATAATTTGACTGAGGTTAGGGTTAGAGTTAGGTTTAGGCATAGTTTTACTGAGGTTATAGGGTTACGATTAGGGTTAGGTTTAGGCATAGTTTTACTGAGGTTAGGGTTAGGGTTATGTTTAGGTTTAGGCATAGTGAGATATGGGCTTCTTCCACATCCTGGTGAACTTCTTCCACATCCAGGTAAACTAAAACAACTCTACGCTCCTTTCCCAATCTAACTGGTTTCTCAAACTAACTGTAACACGTATACGACACACCTTCTGTTTCTCCTCAAGGATGTTTTTCATCAGACGTATGAAAAAGCACGTAGCATAGAGTTGTTTTTAATCATAAATCACAGTGTGGGCAGAGCAGAGGAATTCACTAGTGGTGTTGTGTGCACGTGAACACACACACACGCACGCACGCACGCACGCACGCACGCACGCACACACACAGGTGTGCATTCCCACCATGACCCCCTGAACGGTTAGCAAAACTCACACAATTAACCACATGAACCATGGTGTCTCTATTCTGGGCATGTCATTATGGGAAAAACTCAACAATTACAATCATTACGCTCATTTACAAAGATAGAATGGGCCGCAAAGCGGAACCGTTATATAAACCGGCGTGGCTAGTGTCAGTGGTGTCACGCTCGGACATCGCTCTGTGATAAAACAAGTAGGGCTGACACGATCATGACATTTTACATGGCGATTAATTGTCACTCAGATAATTGCGATTAACGATTTAATTGTGTTTTTGTCTTGACAATGACATTTCTGTTTGGCTTTTCGGCTTTGAAGTTGCACATGGTAGATATGACACATAACTTAAATATACAAAGAAATGACTGGCATATTTGACAACTTTATACTTAAAAAAGAACTTTGAAAGTGGAAATAGCCGATCTGCAAGCTCACAACGCGCTTGTAAGATCGGCTATTTCTACAATGTTTTTTTTTTAATTAATGAATACATATAAACATTTGTCAACATGTAAACGATTATGACAATTATCACAAAATAATTGCGATTATGTAAAATAATTGCAATTGCAATTATGTAATAATTGTGACAGCCCTAATCACCAGCTCACAGACATCAGCGCCACGCAGGCTAGACTTGAAAGTCCCTGAGGGAGTGATGATACCAGACGTGTCGTTGCCAGGATTTTATCTGAAGCAAACACGGAAGTCAAAGTTCCTATGATTGGCCGCTAGTTGCGCTGTTTTCCCCCCGCGAGGTACCAAAAAGAATTTGTCTACATTGGACCCTATTCGTCTTCCCCTTTGATTTTCTAACCTTAATAAACGTTGTCAGAAATACTTTATGGTTCCTGTCGCTAGTGGAAAAACTCCCTTTCAATCACCATGATATGCGTTTTGAGCAAATATGGTCCCGTTTATGTTAAACTTCACTACTTTTGTGCGACGGCCTTGTATGATGAAGCAGGGCTTTGCTTTGTGAAAAAATGTACACATTTGAAACTTGGAGATACAAGGTTTATGCCCGACAGTGACGATTTACTTTGTTGGCTGCCCAGCCCCCAAAATGGAACGAAGGCCGACATTTTATTTTTTTCCTAATGGCCGGCCTGGACCGGCCGGGAATGAACCGGCCGTTCGGGAGTTGTCCCGCTTTTCCAAATGGCCAGCCAGTGCAATGATCAAAATCCCGCCTGTGCGAAGCATGGTATCAAATGCGACACACGTGCAAAACACAAATATGGGTAAATTCTCCTTCTACAACACTGCCACCTAGGTGAATTCCTTGACTACCTCCCTTAAAACATGTAGCCTGCTGGCTACACAAATACATCCTTAAAAACTGCCCTGAAAACTCACCTTTCAGGAGGCCAGAGAAGGAGGTAGTTATCACTTCTCCCATAGACGGGCGAGAAGTAAGCACCCCCACCCCCTTGTTTCCCCTATCCTGTACACAGTGTTTTTATAACTGCGATATTGTTGTGTGTTTTCTTTGCTTGCTAAATACAGGGCTTTCAACATAAAAAAAAACGTAAAAAGTCTCATTTGTACTTGTACTGTACTAAATTTCAATTGTATTGACTATACTTCTACTGTTCTCCATTTTTGTCTAATAAAATAATCAATCAATCAATCAATCAATCAATCAATCAAAAAAAGCATATCTCCTTGTATGGGCCGTTCTGTCTGTGACGTTATCTCGGGGACGTGCTGGCCATTGGGAAAATCGGGACAACTCCTGAACGGCCGGTTCATTCCCGGCCAGTCCAGGCCGGCCATTAGGAAGAAATTAAACTGTTTGCACAAAAGTAAAAATTAAACTGTTTTCACAAAAGTAGTGAAAACAGCAGATCTACAAGCACACAGATCGGCTGTTTTCACTAGTTTAAATCATTTTTAAAATGATAAATACAAAACAAACGGTTTTGGACATATAAGGTTTCCACCCGAGAACGACGAAATATAACTCATGTAATTGGCCCACTGGCTTGTCACTTTGTCCCAAATCTTTGAGTAGCAGCAGCGCTATAGAGAGAGATCTCTCTATAGCGTGCAATGAGGGCCTCTCCAACTGTTTTTCCCGGACTGAATCAGGGGCCCAGCTCGTCCCTGCTCTATACAGTACATGGAGTTCCGTGCTCATACCGACAGTTCATACCGACAGTTCTACAGTATCTGTGACCAGTAAGACTCCCTAATCGGGAGATAAGCAACCGTAGAGTTCTACAGTATCTGTGACAATCTAATGTGGTCCTTTCAGTAACGTGGGATCTTCTATATAACATACTTGCAGTAATATACAAATCAATCTGTCTGTATGTCTGATGTCTTACCCAACCTGCCCGCCCTTAATCCTTCCATTCCATCCATTGTTGGTTTGTGGGTATACACTGTGTGTGTGTGTGTGTGTGTGTGTGTGTGTGTGTGTGTGTGTGTGTGTGTGTGTGTGTGTGTGTGTGTGTGTGTGTGTGTGTGTGTGTGTGTGTGTGTGTGAGAGAGAGAGAGAGAGCGAGAGAGAGAGAGAGCAAATATGATGGGTTTAATTAGCTTTAATAATGCACATGTACACGCACACACTCTCACACACATGCGCACATACACACACACACACACACACACACACACACACACACACACACACACACACACACACACACACACACCACACACTCTCTCTCACATACACACGCAAGCACGTACGCCGCTTCCCCTATGGAACTACACAGGGCTAATTTTGGGTCCATTTCCCCCGTGTCATTCATGGTGAAGTGCCCAGTAGTGCCACCCTATAGAACACACGCCACGTGGACAAAACGGACGACCTTCATTTATATTACTTGCTCAAACACATGCGCTTGCCTTGCGCACACGTGTGGACGGACGGACGCACACACAAACACACAGGGAACACGGCAGAGGCCCGTGATACCGCCCGGCAGTAAACAGGAGGGTGCATACATATTAAACAAGGTGATTCTCATTGCTTAACGGAGCAGCAGGGGTGTACTTTATCAAGTACACACGCATACATACACTGTATTGCTGCTGTCAGGCAGAAACCTCTTATCTCCATATTTTAACAGTTTTTTTGGCAAATGAATGCCCAAGCTAACTACAGCGTCACACAAAGGTATCAAAAGTATCAGATCCACAAGCTCGAAATGTGGCGTGAAGCGATACGTTTGGAGCTTGTAGATCTGCTGCTTTTGCTGTTTTTGAATTTGAATCCTGAAAAGTAAACGTTTTGGACATAATGAGGTTTCCTCCCGACAGAGACTATTACTGTCGCTGTTGTCATTTTAAGTCAACTTTTTGACTTGGAAAGAAATGGTTTTGCAATGTGACAAGCATTCTGATGGGTTGAGAACATTGACAATAATGCAGGGTGAATCAGCAGTGTTAGGAGAGTAGAATTTAAGGCCTATTCCCACTGGGCCAGATAAACAGATACAAAAATATCTTTCTCCATTCAAGTGGATGGTCAGATACTGATAGAAAAAATATCTGTGACAGATATTTTTCCATTCAAGTGGATGGTAAGATGCATTTTTTATGGCTTTTCCGCCTTTTTTGATAGTACACCGTGGAGATAGACAGGAAACAGGGAGAGAGAAACAGGGACTGAGCATTGGTTCCACCTCCCGTTGTTCCAACGAGGTTAGCATTCACCAGGTTAGCATTCACCAGCGTCGGCAGGTTAGCATTCACCATTGTCGGGAAGGTTAGCATTCACCATTTTGTTTTACTGAGGTTAGGTAGGGTTAGAGACTTCGTATTGTGGCAACCGCCACAATATAGAGAATTCGCCATCTTGTTTAGTTAGGCCTAAATCAGAAATTAGCCTACAAAAACAAATATGTTGCTATACTGTACATGTACTGTAAGCCCCTCCCATACACTAAAATGTGTTCCCGGCCTGAACGGGTTAAAGCAGGGTTGCTTGATGAAAGTTAGTTTAATGAGTGTAAGACTCTGCAAGGCAGAGTGGTCTATTTCTCTGAGCCCAGGAAAGGTCATCGGGATCGGGACTCGAACCCGTCATGCATTAGAGCCTATGTGGTATGCACCTGGACCGCTAGGCCAGTGGATTCGAGTTAAGCATATTTAAATAAAGGCAGATAAACATGACTTAGGCACATAGTGTTTTTTCTTTTCTTCTTTTCTGAAAACCTTAAACATATGACTCATAGGCAATTATGAGGCGAATGAAATAGAAAAAAAAAGGAACCATGGATCCAGTGTAGATATAATATAGTGCTAGTTACAATCACAAGCTTTTGTTATTAATACTTCGCATTTACATTCTATATTTATAAAAAAACACAGAGAGACAGACAACCACTTTAAGTTCAACTTTAACCAAATAACATCTATCTACAAGCTGACAGCACATCGCCATGCAACAAATCATGAGCTTGTAGATCGGCTATTTTCACTACTTTAACGTGGCACTGTCATACAGCAATACAATTATTATTTTCTTTTTTTAAAGTTGAGATATGGAGATATGAGGTTTCTGGCCGACAGCAAGAATATGCAGATACACACATGCACACTCATACGCGCACACACACACACACACACACACACACACACACACACACACACACACACACACACACACACACACACACACACACACACACACACAAGAACAGCTGCTATATAGGTACACAGAGGTCAAAGAATGCCAAGTCCTTTAGTGTCTCCAGCCACAGTAGGGGTTGTGTGTGTGTGTGTGTGTGTGTGTGTGTGTGTGTGTGTGTGTGTGTGTGTGTGTGTGTGTGTGTGTGTGTGTGTGTGTGTGTGTGTGCGTGCGTGCGTGCGTGCGTGCGTGCGTGCGTGCGTGCGTGCGTGCGTGCGTGCGTGCGTGCGTGTGTGTGTGTGTGAGAGAGAGATAGTGAGTGAGTGAGTGAGTGAGTGAGTGAATTAATGTGCATGCCTGTGTGTGTATGGGTGTTTGCAGAATGCTATTGTTAATTTGTTTGTGTAACAAATTCTGTTTAGCTGTGAAGCTAAGCTGTCCTAATTTCTGTTCCATAAGGCATTCAGAAAGGCGTCGGGAAAAACAAAAACAAAGGGAGTTATGGCTGCATTCGGTTATTGTACAGTATGCATACCAGTAAGACTCCCTAATCGGGAGATAAGCGACCGTTGGTCGCTTATCTCCACAAATAGGCCAAAAGTTTGTTTTACCAATTATTACACTCTATGTGAACATTTACATCAACAAATCCCAAGTACTGGTTTTTAGGGGTGCTGAGTGTGGCGCAGCAGCGTGTCATGCATTTTCTGCAGGGCCTTGTCAATGGCTTTGTGTTCTTGCTGCTTTTTGTTGTTGTTGATCCTCTGGAAGCAGCTGTCGGTAGGACCATATATGGATTCTGTTAGTGTGGATCTCCTAACAGGGCATCATCTGGGATACAATCCCTTTTATGCCCATATATGGAGATCACTAACATAATCCCTTTCATGCCCATATATGGAGATCCCTAACAGAATCCCTTTTATGCCCATATATGGAGATCCCTAACAGCATCCCTTTTATGCCCATATATGGAGATCACTAACAGCTAACAGAATCCCTTTTATGCCCATATATGGAGATCCCTAACATAATCCCTTTTATGCCCATATATGGAGATCCCTAACAGAATCCCTTTTATGCCCATATATGGAGATCCCTAACAGAATCCCTTTTATGCCCATATATGGAGATCCCTAACAGAATCCCTTTTATGCCCAGTTGGTTGCTAGGGTAAAAAAACATGGTTGCTATGGTAAACAGTTGGTTGCTAGGGTAAACAGTTGGTTGCTAGGGTAAAACCATGGTTGCTAAGGTGGTTGCTAACGTACACTAACAGACCAGCAACAACAGACTGTTGCCACAGCAACGTACACAAAGGTTTGTGTACACATGTGGTGTGATGTCATACTGAAGATATATGACATCACACCGTACACAAACAAAGGTGTGACGTGTGACGTGTGACGGACGGACGGCCGGTGGAGGTTTTCATAGTAAACTGCTCCCTGACGGTCGCAATTAAGTTCAGGACATGAATCGCCACCAGCGGCTAATAGACTGAGTTTCAAATATTGTAATTTTAATTTCTCAATATTCAAATGCCTGTGGCGCCATGGGGCTGCATTTTTTGTGCTTAAGTACAAAAACCACAAATACATTCTGAATTATTTAAAAAAATAGTTGCTCTACAAGCTCACAACACTATTTCCATTTCTACTTGTAATGACAACACCAGCTCAACCATAGCCTCGCGTATCCAGGCTTACTCATCTCCGAAGAGAAAAGCCTGGTGACAATAGAAGGCAGAAAGCGTTCAACTTCCGCCGTAGGAAGCTGTATTTTTTTCACGGTGCGGTGTTCCTGCAAACGTATTCCCTGCACGAAATTAACTCTGGTCTACGTCTCCTGCTCCGTCGGTTGCGCTCGCAATAAACAATATACAAACAAAAACACTGATTCAAGCAATGTTACACCTATTAAGAGTGAGTTAAGAGCTACAATCTATTTTAGTTTTTTCGCTGGGGAATGTAAACAGACCCGCACCGCATAACGTAACGTCCGTTAAACGCAGACTTCCGCTAGAAATCATGGAACACACCGGAAGGCATATTGTCTACAGGGTGGCTCAACCATGGACTTGTGGTTAGACTGTCCGCCCTGAGATTGGCAGGTCACGGGGTTCCAGTGATGGAAAAAGTAGCCTACTCATTTTTTTTTTTACTTAAGTAAAAAGGTATCTATACTGTAGAATACTCTGTTAGGGTGCCCTCACACCAAAATACCTAGAGTGGAATCCGCCAATGCATTTCAATGAGAATGGAGCGTTTTTTTTTGCAGAAATCCTCTACTGGCAAAAAACAAACAAAAAAAACGCTCCATTCTCATTGAAATGCATTGGCGGATTCCACTAGGTATTTTGGTGTGTGGGCACCCTTACAAGTAAAAGTACGGAACTCAAAATGCACTTGAGTGAAAGTACAAAAGTATTGGCATCAAAATGTACTTAAACTACCAAAAGTTAGAGAGTAGACAAGTTTTTCAAATGGACGAAACGGCTAAAGTGGTTAATCTATGTTTTGAAATCATAATCAAAGAATCGAAGTATAGTAAGTAGAGTAACTAAAGTTTTCAAATAATTGTAATGGTGTAAAAGTATAATATTTGCCTCTGATGGAGTAGAAGTAAAATCACTGAAAACGGGAAATATTCCAGTAAATGTAAAATACCTCAAAATTGTACTTAAAGGGGAAGACCACCCATTTTCAATATTGAACTGTGTCATTAATATACCTTAGAGGAGTTGTGTGGAAATAAAAAAAAGGTTCCCCCTCTTCTGTGTTGCCTAGAACTGGAGGATTGATTTTGGGGTTTGTATTGTAAAGTACAATGTGTGATGTCATCAAGTTGTAATTTACAATACAAACCCCAAAATCAATCCTCCACTTCTAGGCAACACAAAAGAGGGGGAACTTTTTTATTTTATTTCAACACAACTCCTCTAAGGTATATAATGACATAGTTCAATATTTACTTCCCCTTTAAGTACAGTACTTGAGTGAATGTACTTACTTACTTTACACCAGGGTTCTTCAACGTTTTCAGGCCAAGGACCCCTTAGCTGAGAGAGAGATGAAGCAGGGACCCCCAGATTCCATATAGTTTCATCATTTGACAGCACAATCATCAGTGTATTTTGGGTTCATGTCAATTTGTGATTTCAGATATTTAACCACTTGAACCGTCAATACTTAATAAACTTGACCTTTCACTCTGTACTTAGTCTGCTCTTTTTACCCTCTACACCAAACCTCTTTGCTGAAAATAGCTGATCTACAAGCTCACAACGAAGCGTTGTGAGCGCTTCGTTGTGAGCTTGTAGATCAGCTATTTTTGGCTAAAGTTCTCCGAATATGGACGTTAGGGTTCAAGTGGTTAATATAAAAAAGGAGAAAAAGGGTTTCTATCACACAAAGAATTGGAGGACCCCCTATAGTAACTCTGAGGACCCCCTAGGTGTGCCGGACCCCTGTTGAAGACCCCTGCTTTACACCAGTGGGGGGTTCAATCCCCAGCAGAGTCCTACCAAAGACCATAAAGATGCTACCCAGTGCCTCCCTGCGTGGCACTCAGCATCAAGGGCTAGAATGGAATGCGTCATCCTAGAGAGTCGTGTCCAGGGGGTGTACTTGTACTTGTACTGTACATCATGCTGCTTCACGCTAAGGAAACCGGATAGGATCCTGACCTATGGGCCACGTGCCTCGTCGCTTCCCAAGGGTACTTTACTTTGCTTTACTAGAACAGTGGTTCTCAACCTGTGGGTCGGGACCCCCAGGGTGGTCCCCAAATTATTTTGGGGGGTCCCCAGATGATTAACTTAATGTGGAACATTGTTTTCTCTCTCAACAGTAAAAAAACAACAACATCATAAAGTTTAAGTGTAAAGAGGGTATCTAAACATTTCTAAAGTGACAATTTAAGGACTTTTTAAAACCTAAAATGACATATTAAACATTGGCCAAATTGTCAAATATTAGAGGTAAATTGTGAAAATAGCCAATCTACATGCTCACAACACAGCATATAGATCTGCTATTTTCACAGTAGAACCGTGTTATACAAAATGTAATGCCTCAACTCTTAGTTCTCGTCAGGTTGTGGGGGTCCCCAGTTAAAATATGATTATTTTGGGGGTCGCGGCCTGAAAAGGTTGAGAACAACTGTACTAGAATGCAGTGATTCTCAATCTTTTCAGTCCATGACAAAATAGATAATCATATTTGAACTGCCCCCCCCTCACACCCAGATAAGCACTCGGAATGTAGGAGTTGTGGGTTAAGCATAACATTTTAGTTTGACTCAGTTCCACAGATAATTATTGTGAAAATAGCAGATCTACAAACACACAACGTCTGCAAATTGTTGCGAGTGTATCATGACTGATGTACTGTGGGGACAAGGCCATTTACTGTAACACTTTTTTTATGTCAGAAAGCAGAACTTTGTAAACGATAGGTGTGCCGTTTTAAATAGCATTTTTGGAATTTTTTTAACGCAAACCCAAGACCCCAAGGTCCTGCATGGGGCAAAAATGTCAATTCTGGAGGACACAGAGATTGGATTACTTTTGTCTTTATAGAAGAACACATTCTCTCTCCCTCTCTCCACCTCTCTCTCTCTCTCTCTCTCTCTCTCTCTCTCTCTCTCTCTCTCTCTCTAAAATGTTCTATTTAGGATATTATTTTGATATTTTCTGCAGATCTCTCAAAAATAGGCCAAAATGAGAAGGTGCCAATAACACAATCTTTTGGCATAAACAGCCCTTGAAATGAACCACACGAACACTAGCGTCCCTATTCCTGGCATGTTACAATGGGTGCATATTCAGCCAAAATGCATGGATTAAAGGGAAAAAGAAATCTCACGTTTTTAGTTTTTAAACTTTTTATCACCAAGTCCTATTATGCGATTTCTGAAACTGTGTGAAAGAAGCCCAGCACACTAGCACTGTGCCTTAAAAAATGACACAATATGTAAAAATTAGGATGTTTTATTAATATTGTTCCTGCCAACCGTGCCAACCATGTGAGGAAATCACAGACTGAGGATTAACCTTTGCCTTTATGAAATAACCCAGAAAATACTAATCATGAAAATGTTTTAATTTTAAAATAGCCGATTCATTGAGAGGCTTTAGTGTATGTAGATAGTGTAAATGCTATTTTTGTGGTCCCCAGCTAATGATGGAGAGATGGTAACCAAATGAACCCTTATAGATCTTTAACTCCTGAGAGCGCAAAATGAAACCAAATAGACCTGTACGGGTCCACTTGGTTTCATTTTACGCTATCAAGAGTTAAATTATTGTTTAACATCTACAAGTCTACACACAGTTAGAGAATGTAGAAGAATTGTTATCAACGGTTGCCTGTTATCTCTCCTATGGCACCAACATCAGTACAGCATGGAATTGTGGACAAACTCTTATCCAACGACAACTACATATTCTTGGGTCTTTGGTCTGAGAGACCTTAAAGGAGCTATAGTCAACTTTTTCTTGAAAAACGGATGCTAAAATAAAAAATAATATATAGCTTCATATATGTGTTTCTATTCAAAAATGACCACAAAAAGCGTAAAATAATGATAAAATAATAATTTTGGCCATTGTCAGACCGACACTTTGTTTACATTCTAGTCTATAGACTAGGATGTAAACAAAGTGTCGGCCCTACAATGAAAAAGTTGACTATAGCTCCTTTAACATGAAAAAGGTTGAACACCACTGGTGTAGAGGGGGGAAAAGGAGGGTACCAAGTACCAAAACCCCTGGCAGGGGCGTCACAAGGGGGACTGAGTTACCAGGGCCCAAGCTGGAGGGGCCTTCATTATTTTATACTTTAGCTATTGAAACATAGCAGATCTACAAGCTCACAGCGTGGCACCGAGTGCCGCGCTGCGAGCTTGTAGATCAGCTATTTTTGAAAAGTCATGAAAATGTGTGCAAATCTTTGAATACATTTATTTTTTAAGCATGCATTTGTAACTCAAATTTAGCTTCTTAACTAAATATTTTGAGATGGGGTCCGTGGCCAAATACATATCATTTTGGGGGTCCTTCACATGAAAATGTTTGAGCACCACTGACATAGAAACATATTTTCTTTTCTTAAAAAAAACCTTAGAAGGATTTGGAATATTCAAAGTTTTTCTTTGAATTTTTTTTCAAAAATAGCAGATCTACAAGCTTGCAGCGCGGCACTCGGTGCCGCGCTGCGAGCTTGTATATCTGCTATTTTTCAACAGTTAAAGCACAAGTGAATCCTTCTACCCAGGGCCCAGAATTTGGTGCGACACCCCTTCCCCTGGGGTCTATAGTGTAAAACGCTTGTCTTGTTTATGTAATGTACTGTAGTTTGTACACATTAACAGAAAAAGAAAACTGTCAAAATTACCGATTAAACTGTACCTCTTAACAACAGTGCACACAGGCTTTATTCTGCCTTCTCAAAGAGCGCTAATTTGCATCGCTGGGAAGTTGGGTCAAGCCCTCATCTCCCCCTCTGTGCATTCGTAGCAAACGGTAATATATTTTTGTCCAACTTTTTCCCGGCGATATTCTCGATTCAGCACATTACCAACAGAAAGGGCGCGACCTCTGTGTCTATTTATGGTAATTCCAGAACAGATGGTTGCACATACTACTTTTGCCTTAGCTCATCTGTGCCGCGCTCACATTAGAACTGAGAATGAACTTTTCTGACCTTCTCCACAGAATCTGCCCCAGACACCTGATACCGTAGGTTACCATCATTTTACTTATCTCCCATGGTGTACGCAGTGAAAATCACCCGCGCTCCTTAAGAACTTCGGGTCTACGTGTTTATACATTTGGTGCACTTCTCAGAGTTAAATATAGATATAGGGCTGGGACTTGATTAACTGATTCATTTCAATGAATTATTTACAGAGAAATAACACGATTTAAATAATGAACAAATTTTAATTGGGCTAGGTTTTTGCACCACGGAACCTTCCTAGCTGGACGACTTTCAGGCATACCGATCACACCAATGCACCAACCAACAGACAACAACCCTCAGTGCAAGCAATGGAAGGGCAAACTCGCGCTCTTTCGAACGACCATCATTTCGACCGGAGGATTAGCGACTCACTCCACGGAGGTTAGGGTTAGGGTGAGGGTTAGAGTCGGGTGTCGAAAAGATGACATGTAGTAACAGCGACACGCTCCCCAATGGAAGAACTTCTTTGCTTGGCCCAGTGGATGATAAAAAATAAATAAAAAAACACTCAGTCATTGATTCTCTTGTGTACTAAAATGCGGTCAGGTCAAATATTTAAGCGATTAAACATGCGATTAATTTTAATTAATTAATTACAAAGCCAAAGCTCGAATTAATCCGATTTTGTTATTGAGATACGAGATTTTAAAATAGATACGTAAAAACTGAGGATTTTATTGCAGTTTGTATTTTCTGTGTTGACTTTGTTTTACATTAGCATTCATACAGCACTATATGCCTATAGAGACCTTTTTAGGTGTGCTGTGCACTGTGCGGTGAAGAACTGAACAAGATGAATTGTATAAAATCACCCAAAAGGGCATTACTTATATGTCAAGAACCTCATTCCCAACCTGCTTCATTTTCATAATTATAATTTAGCTCTTGTAGCCTAGTTAGCCTAATCTAATTGGTTGCGAACGTAGGTCGCAGTTAACTATGAAAACCGGCACATCTTGTCCACGTATCCACGTATCTCTGTAGGTCACGCCTGACACTGTTCCCTGACACATCATTGTGACCTAACAGGTCTATGGGTTTGCTGTGATGTCAGGGGAACCACTCTTTTTTTTCTCTTCTTTTTTTTATAAATCTTTATTCAAACATCATGACGTACAATTAACAATGGGTTTGCCTGCTCTGACATCACGCTCTGGCTTTACTGTGATGGCACACTAACAGAATCCCTTTAATGCCCATTTATGGAGTTCCCTGATGTCATCAATATCAAGCCCATATCTAACAGGAGTTCCTATGGGAATGCCTATGGAGGCCACACATATACAAGTATTATACTATTTAGACTGATGATATCTGGTTCTTGTTTCATGTATTTGATTACTGTAAATCTGGATTAAGAGCGTCTGCTAAATTTCTAAATTGTAAACTGTAATTGTTGAACACGTATTAAAAGATGCCTTTATATAGGCATACCTTTTAAACAAATCCCTTATTTTTATAGGCTGATTATCTTTAGGCTATACTCCAATTCTACGATTGTCATGTAATCTCAAAGCAGCCATTTCTGCGCATCCATCTTCAACCGCTTATCCGGAATCGTGTCACGGGGGTGTAACGGTTCCAACTAGGATTTCTAGAGTTCCCTGTCCTGAGCAACTTCCTTCACTCCTTCTGGGAGTATACCAAGGCGTTCCCAGGCCAGTTTGGAGATATAATCCTTCCATCTGGTCTTTGGTCTGCCACACGGTCTCCTCCCAGTGGGACGTGCATCGAGGACCTTCCAAGGAAAGCGCTCGGGGGGCATCCTTACTAGATGCCCAAACCACCTAAGCTGACTCCTCTCCAAGTGCAGGAGCAGCGGTTCTACTCCAAGTCTCTCTCGGATGATTGAACTTCTCACCCTATCTCTAAGGGAGATACCAGCCACCCGTCTGAGGAAGCTCATTTCGGCCGCTTGTACCGGAGAGTGGAGACCTTATACTTTTGGTCATGACTCACGCTTCAAGACCATAGGTGAGAGTAGGAACGAAGATTGCTTGGAAGACAGAGAGCTTTGCCTTACGGCTCAACTCTTTTTTCTTCACTGCGCGATTTAGCGACTGCAAAATGCTGATCTCCTTCTCCGTCTTCTCCTTTCTCTCGTGAACAATTGTAAAAAATGATGTTGCAGATTCAACTTGTTCATGGATTTCATCGCTTCATTACTTCATCCATCAGAGTTGGATTCATGTCAATGAGTATTTTTCAGACATAGCTTGACCTTTTGCTCCCTACTTGGTCTACTCTTTTTCCCTCTAGAGCAGGGGTCTTCAACGTTTTCAGGCCAAGGACCCCTTAGTTGAGAGAGCTGAAGCAGGCACCCCCACAACATTTTTGTAGATTCCATATAGTTTCATTGTTTGACAGCACAATCATCAGTGTATTTTGTATTCATGTCAATTTGTGTTTTCAGATATTTAACCACTTGAACTGTCAATAGTTAATAAACATGACCTTTCACTCTGTACTTAGTCTGCTTTTTACCCCTCTACATCCTCTTTGCCAAAAATAGCTGAGCTACAAGCTGCGAGGCGTTGTGAGCTTGTAGATCTGCTATGTTTGGCTAAAGTTCTGCTATGTTTGGCTAAACTCAGAATATGGACTGATAGGGTGAAATTACATTTTAATATCTATTATATTTAAAACACCAACTTCAGTGTTACAGTGTGAAAGTTAATCTGTTTTGGAACATATACTTATACATGTGCCGAGAATCTGCCCCACTACAGGGACAGAGAGGATGACCAGAGAAATGTCGAAGTGTACAGACACTTTGATAATGAAAAGCCAAAACATTCTACATCCTTGGCTTCTGAACACGACACCAATGAATGTTTGACAAATCTATTTTCCCTGTACCTACTGAAGTATATCTGTGAAATTATGTTTTGTATAGGCAGAAGGCACTGCTTTCAATACAACTAAGAGAAAAACTGACTTGCACTGGTGTGTGGTCTCCTTTATTGCGTGGGAGTGGATTTAATCATTTTTGGGGAAACTGTCTGATTCACATGGGATATAAAATAAAAATTTCCATCACGGACCTCCTGTTGAAGACCCCTAGAGAGTATACGCCAAACCTCTTCACCAGAAATAGCCGACACAAGCTCACAACGCATCGCAGCGTGATGCATTGTGAGCTTGTAGATCTGCTATTTTGGCGAATGTTTCCCCAGAATAGGGATGCTATATTGTAGAACAGAGAAGACGGGGAGTGGGATTCAATGGCTGACTGACTGACCGTTCCTGTCCCTGTCTACGTGGATGTACTGTAAGTGCACTGATACAGGACAGAAGGCTGACGGGTCCTCACAAATGCCACAGTTCACATATTATCATTTAATTGGCTTTGGACAGTCCAGCCTAATCACATTCCTAAGGAGTAACATAGCCTATATTTAATCTGCAGTTAAATTAACCCCGGACAGCCTATAAAGTGGGTCTGTTTTGACACTCTTCAGCTAAATTAAAGGCAGTGGTGTACTCAAGTACTCAAGTACTGTACAATTTTGAGGCATTTATACTTTCTTCATTATTTACAATTACAATTACTTCTAGCACACATCTCAGAGGAAAATATTGTAGGCTTCTTTTACTCCATTACAATTAGGCCTAAATGAAAACTTAAGTTTTGCATTATTATTACAAAACCCATGCACTGACCACTAGTATATGTATTTCCACCATTTGAAAATAGCAGATCTAGCTTGTATAGATCTGCTGTTTCATAAATATGTGTGTATACATTTTGAACGTGTGACATGATTATCTTTTACTTTGGGTAGGCTATTTTAAGTACCGTATTTTCCGGACTATAAGGCGCACTTAAAAGCCTTTAATTTTCTCAAAAAACTACAGTGCGCCTTATAGTCCAGTGTGCCTTATATATGGATCGGGATTCATTGATATTGACATTCCCTTTAGCACAACTCCATCTGTTGGATGCATAACACAATGGTAGCGTCTATTATGTGCGCCTTATAGTCCGGTGCGCCTTATATATGAAAACAGAAAATAGACCATTCATTGACAGTGCGCCTTATAGTCCGGTGCGCCTTATAGTCCGGAAAATACTGTAGAGACGGGACTCGGGACTTCTTGTGGAGCCTGGAACAGAGTAGGCCTATGGATATAGGCTACTTTTACTTAAAGGGGTACTGTCACCTAAAGGGGTACTGTCACTTTAAAAAAAGTCATCTTAAAATATGAGTTAATATTTTTAGGATGTCATTGTGGGAATGCGCAATTATAAGCCAATCAAATTAATTGACTGTACTTTAGACTACTTACTGTACTGGTCAGCTCTTGTTGGGGGGCGAGGGGCAGTGGCGGATTTACGCGGAGGCTTTTGGCGCTTAAGCACCACTATTTTCCGGACTAGCACCGGTAGTTTTCGGGGCTAGCAAAATCGGGAGAGAGACGGTCAGACGGAGAAAAGTGTGATACCAAGTGCAGTACTACTCCTAAACAACGGCAGTTCTCTCTCTCTCTCTCTCTGTTTCTCAATGTCTCTCTCTCTCTCTCTCACCCTCATCATTCTCTCTCCCATGCACGTTTGGTTGCACAAAAACACACAGGTTAAGCTACACTTTTTCCTGTTAATAATAACCTGCGTGAAATAAGCTGCATTGGGAGGTAAGCGGGAGACACTTTATTGTGAAAGTAAGACAGGAAACGATAGTTGTTGCTGGGTTGGCCCTAGTTGTCGGTTTGTTATGTTGTTAAGATGCATTGGTTTGGAATACGACCGCGCAGTTTAAGTTATACATCATGAATGGACAGCCAAAACAAGTTGTATTATCAGAACAGTTTAGCCTACACATTAATTTGCGAACGGGGGCGCTGGGGGGAGAGAGAAGACAGCAGTCCATTAACCCATGGACCATGGGAATTATGGAAGGCACGCAGGACAACTAACAACCCATATAAAACAAACAATACACTCGATTGAAGTTCTTTAGGAGGAGATGTTATGGAAACTGTACAAGATCACCACCAAAGCCTTTACAACTTTCCCAAAGTTGCATAACAGAGATGCATGGATGGACGCACTATCGTGACCACTCGACCATACAGTGAGTAGGCCTAGTCTATAATTGATTAATTTCTGGACAGATGAATATCAACCTATGAAACATTTGTGCAGACCTCACTTTCAGACTATATTTCTCATTATTCTGTACATGTGTTGTTGGCCTCGATGCAACAGAAACAACTTGTTATGAAACCATGCAGTATGCATGCAAACACACAGCCTGAGCCTGCGCGATTATTAGTCCAATATAATTAATTCCCTTATGCAAGATGAAGCTGTATGTTTATTTGTAATGTACAGCCTACTACTCCTTTACATTCAATTCGTTCAGTCCCAACTATACAACAGGACTTAAACTGTTGTTTTTGGCTTGTTTTGCTTAACCTAAGGGGTGGTTGGGGACTGGGAGACTGCTGGTGAATAGGGCAAAATTACTGCAAAACGTAAAAAATAAATTAATAAAACTACGGTCGCGCGCGCGCGCGCGTCATATTTTGTGCATGCGCACAGCGCGTGCACGTGGAGCGGCAGCGGACCCCCTGCTGCTCAGGGCTAGAACCGCGCCTGGCGAGGGGCAGATTACACTGTGACATGGGTTTCAGACTATTTCAGACCGTTTTCAGTGACCTAGGCCTACTGTATCATACTATTATAATTTCGTGGCGTGTCAGCTGGCTTTTAAGTAAAACATGTAGGCCCCACAAAAAATGTCCACAGGGCATACACATAGCCTACATAGCTTGTCAACATGTCATGTATGGCAGGTATAGGCCATTTTAATTCAAACAAAACTGTCACACACACGCACACGCACGCACGCACGCACACACGCACGCACACACACACACACACTCTGTCTGTGACACACCGTTCTCTCTTTTATGTGTCAAAAGGTGGACACTGTAACAGGCGTCGCAGCAGCCGTGACAGCAGCAGCAGCAGACAGGGAATTTGAGGGAAAGGAACGGCGGCGAGAGAGAGAGAGAGAGAGAGAGAGAGAGAGAGAGAGAGAGAGAGTGACAGTTGAAGTCATTTACATTGGCAGCAGTGTGTGTGTGGATACGGTCCACCGGCCCGACGCAACTTTCTGCTCCCCGCCGCCCCGTTCCCCTCTCCTCTGCTCATTGCTCGGCTACAGTAGGCAAAAGCACCTCTTTCTCGTCAACCGTTCAAGTCTCCACAGCCACACACACACATCCCCTCTCTCTCTCTCTCTCTCTCTCTCTCTCTCTCTCTCTCTCTCTCTCTCTCCGCTCACTTGTTTCAATCTCCCCGCAATCAGTTTACCGTCATCCCGCTGCCCGGCCCGCCATGCGAGGAGGAGAGCAACGGGAAACCGTCGTCAACTGAAGCACTTTTTTTCCCCTCCTCTCCTCTCCTCTCCTCTCTCCTTCCTGGCTTGTTCAGTTTACTCGCTCGAGCGCAATGAAATCTTGGTTAATTGCTGTTGTAGGAGATGCCCTTCAGGTAAGACACACACACACACACGCACGCACGCACGCGCACAGACACACACACACACACACACACACACACACACACACACACACACACACACACACACACACACACACACACACACGCGCGCGCGCATACACATGCACGCGCGCACACACGCACGTGCAGCCACGCATGCACGAACACACACACGTGAACGACGTCCTCTCTCACGCACGCACGCGCACTCCGCCGACCAGAGAGAGAGAGAGAGAGAGAGAGAGAGAGAGGTAATGAGGGAATGTGTGCGCGTGGAGGAGGAAGCAGCGAGCAGCGCGTGCTGTCAGACTCAGTGCGACGTGCCAGTGTTTCCAGCGCGAGCCACGGACTCATCCTCTTCTCTCTTCATCTTTTCACAGCAGCGCAGCAGCAGCAGCAACACATAAAGGTGAGTTTTTATATCGACTAGTGGAAATGTTCCACGTGTTTGTGCTTTGATATTTCATTCACTTGTTTCACAGTGTAGCCTATTTTATTTATGTATTTGTTTGTTGTGGGTTTCATCTCGTCTTACATTGATTGAAGTGGTAAAAAGGTGTGCTAATATTCTACTTTTCTAGTCTATAATAGGGGTGCGAAATGCGCGCCTTCGTGGCGCCTTTTCTAGCAATGCACGTGCTGTCTTTTTCCTAGTCATGTAACTTGCGGAAATAGTCGATTTGCAAGCTCACAACAACACACATAAAATCAGATTTAAGTGATTACCAATGAGCAATATGGCATATGGGGTCCTCCTGGTTGGGTTAAATAGTGTTCACCTTTAAACCAATTGCCTCTTCTGCAAATCTCAACCACTTATAAGCAAGACTCAAAGCAGGTCTCTATTCTAGCTGTTATTTATGCATGCTGGACCATCAGTCTCCCTTGATGAAACTGACCTTTATGATGATAAATTGGGTTTTACTCCAAGTTGACGCCATACAGCCTTGTCAAGCAACAAGAGACAGTGCGGTTATTTTTTATTCATTTATTTTTTGGAATGACGATTGGTTTTGTGTTCTCCATTCAGAAAGAAATTATTTAAGTTGTTTTCAATTGATTGACATGTTGGATGTGTTTTGTGCCAAACCAAATCTAATGGTTTGATTGATTGATTGATTGATTGAATAGGCTACTTAATTAACAATTTGCAAATACAGTACAGTACAGTGGCACGAATAGGCCTACACAATGTTGCTTAAAAGGTAACACAAAAAGCAGCAAAGGGCTTGTTTGTTTATTTGTTTCTATCATGGCCCTATGTATTGTGGCTCAGACTGAAGCTTCCCATGCAGACTATTTAATCCCCCCCAGAAACAGGTTATACATCGTGCTGGAGCAGAATGCACCGAAGCCCCACTTCTGTCAGGGCTAAAACTTGATAAATACCGAAACCTCGACACAGCAGCCAGTCGCCGCCTAATACCCACCACACAACACCGTTGCTATAATATCTGCCACCGCCACAATCCCCTCACGGGCATGTGAGATGAATGGGCCTGTTTTAAAAATAGGTGGGGTTACACATTTGTATCGAAGGTATGCATGGCGGTTCCTAATATATAAAGTACACGCTGACTTTCCAGGGTGGTATGTGGAAGGTTACCAAAACGGCTCTAAAGAGCTCATTAAAGCCATAGATCAATGTGGGTGCCATGCGTGCTACGTTGCCCCCGCAGGCTGCATCTGACCCCCACTGCACTGCTAATGTGCCTTTTTAGTGACCAATCAAACGCACGCTATCAGAAGGGAACACCTTGCCCCGCACGTATAGCTGGTATCGCAACCTGCTCAAGTGATTCTCGACCCTTTTTGTTGTAATGTCAAGGACCACCCAGTTTGATATGCGTTATGCCACACGGAGGGACCCCCTGTCGATAACAACGGTTTATCTCTGGCAGTCCTGATCTGTACTACACTGTACAATCCTCTGTGTTAATTTAACTCAGAGCGTAAGAAATTGAACCGAATCAGTGATGGAAAAAGTACTCCCATTTGTTAACGATGATGTCACTGGCTGAACGGGTTTTTGAACAGCCCACAGCTCTCCTAAGAGACACAGACCGAGTAGATTTTTTTTTTGCTATTTTATCTTGGACATTAGTGAGATCCAATTATACGAACATAGGTTGAAAAGTGGTGAAGTCGTCCTTTAAGTAAAAGTATCAATACTGCAATTTAGAAATACTCTGTTGGGGGCGCCCGCTGGCCTACTGGTCCGGGCGCATACCACTTAGGCACTGCCACATAGGCATGGATGCCTGGCGGCGTTGCCGGTTCGATTCCCGATCGGGATGACCTTTGCCGCATGTCACTCCCTGTCTCTCCCCCCATTTCTTGTCAGACTACTGTCTATATGTCTCAGTATACCATGAGCAATGTCGGAGCTTGTCTCCGTCTGTCAGTCAGTCAGTACACATTTTTACAGTCTATTGGTTCCCTTGTCACTGTGACATCACTCTGACATCATGCTCTGATGTCACTGTGATGTCAGGGGAACCACTCTTAACAGAATGGTTTTGCTGCTCTGACATTATGCTCTGGATTCATGTCCCTTTTATGCCCAAAGTCATAAATAAATAAAATAATAAAAAAGTGCCAATGCATTTCAATGGGAAGGGGGAGGTTTCATGTCAGTGGAGGATATCTGCGCGCCGCGCTGACCTTGCGTTTAAGCCGGAGCAGATAAATTCTCCACGCAGATTCTGGTTTTCCCCCCTCTGTCCAATCGGGTGAGTCGAAGGCGGAATGGGGAGGGTTCTGGAAGTGACTGACAGGCGCGGCACTGGCTTTGGGACAGATTGTGCGTGTGTTTTTAGTCAGCCGCACACCAAGTTTATCCACTGGCGACCATATTTTGGTGTGTGTGCACCCTTAGGGTGCCCTCAGACCAAAATATGGTCGGCAATGGATAAACTCTTCTGGTGCGCGGCTGGCTAAAACGCAGGGAGCGTATTCCGTCCCAAAGCCAGTGACTCGCCTGTCACTCACTTCCCGCACCGCCCTCCCTCCCTGTAGCCTGTGTAGACTAGCGTAGCGATCCTCTGTCTGCAGAGGTTGTTAGCCAGGTTATGTTGCGACTTGCGAGGTTATCAATTTAATAGGCTTTATTATCATCATCTTTTACGTGTCAACTCTGTAATGGACAGGCGAAGGGTACTCGCCCTTGCTTTATTGGAAGGGGAGATGCAACAAGCTAAAAAGAGAAGAGTTTGGGTGCATGAGACTCTTCAAAACAAAACATCTCCCAGTCCCTTCCTGATTCTCAGAATGTTACACCTTCGACTCACCCGATTGGATAGAGGGGGTAAACCAGAATCTGCGTGGAGAATTTCTAAATTCGGAGGGCAGATATCCTCTACTGACATGAAACCGCCCCTTTCTCATTGAAATGCATTGGCGGAACGCGGATTCCACTCTCATAGGTATTTTGGTCTGAGGGCACCCTTAGAAGTAAAAGTCTGGAATAAAAAGAAATACTTGAGTAAAAGTACAAAAGTATTGGCATGAAATACTTAAAGAACCAAAGGTGAAAGTACTCATTATGCAGCATGTCCTATTTCATGTTTTCAAATGTATAACAATTTGAAAATAGCAGATCTACAAGCTCGTCGCGACGCATTGTGAGCTTGTAGATTAACTATTTTCAAATGGTCAAAATGTATCCACAAGTTTCTAACGTCCCATCGTGCATTGCGCAGAAGGTGTGCGGCAGTTCCGGCGTCGCAGCCGAGTGTGATCTACAAGCTCACAATCATTTGCAACTGCGACGCGACATGAGCTTGTCAGCTGTTCTCCGGATGTGTCCCACACATAATTCTGCAGTAAATTCCCACGGACACAGGTGGCTATAAGTGGACAGAATGTACTTTTTCTTTTTACCTCTGTGTTAATTTAACTCTGAGAGTGGATGACATTTTTGCAACGCTCTCCGAGTTAACAGACTTTTAAAGGGGTATAGTTAGTTCATCCAAAAGAATACATATACATACCCCATGAAGCCACAATGTTCAATTTAGGCATTTAGCAGGCATACCCCATGAAGCCACAATGTTCAATTTAGGCATTTAGCAGGCATTCATCCAGAACGACTTACGGTATAATGAGCAAGGACAGCACAGGGTAATGCATCAAATGCATAGAAATAGTAATCTAAAAAAAACATATAGTCTAGTGGAATTTCTGAAAAATGTGTTTGTTAGAGGCATTTTGGGGTAAAAGTCTATTTTACACAATTCAAGGGTGCTGAATCTGAAAAAAATGGTTCCCAAGCAAAATTTTGAGTTTTTCCCAAATAATTATAGAAAATAAACTAAAAAGATTATCGAAAGAACACTGCCTGTTCGTCTATTAGAAGGGCATCAGGAGTCACCAGAAAAAAGGATGGGTGTTTTCATTGAATCTAACATGGTTAAGATGTTTTATTTATATTTAAAAGGGATATTTCACTTAAATACAAAAATTCATTCATTCATTTAACCATGATAGATTCAATGAAAACACCCATCCTTTTTTCTGGTGACTCCTGACGCCCTCCTAATACACAAACAGGCAGTGTTTTTTCGATAACTTTTTTAGTTTCTTTTTAATAATTATTTGGGAAAATGAAAATAAATAAATACAAAAAGTAAATTATTAAAAATAAATGAAAGGAGTTATCGAAATAACACAACCTGCCCACATATTAGGAGGGCGTCAGGAGTCACCAGAAAAAAAGGACGGGTGTTTTCATTAAATCTATCATGGTTAAAATGGAGTTTGAAGTTACAATGGGTTTGTATAGGAAAGGGGCGTGTCTGATAAAATGAATATCAAATATCTAAATCTAAACTGAATCAAGCAACTCAAAAACTGTCCTGGGTGTTCGCAAAACCCTGATTATATGATAAAATGATGAAAAGTTTTTTGAAAGAGAAATATTGCTTGAATAAATAGTTGAAAATGTACAATTCAGCAGCCACTTTGTTTTGCAAATTAGAAGGTCAAAAACTCAAAATTTTGATTGGGAACCAAGTTTTTCAGATTCTGCACCCTTGAATTATGTAAAATGGCCTGGTTCCCCACTTTTACCCCCAAATGCCTCTAACCTGCTTATAGAAGGCCTTTTTTCAGAATTTCCGCCTGACTAATAAGGTAGACCAATTCAATAAAAATCAATCAAATCAAAAACAATCAAAAGTGAATAGTTGAAGCTATACACAGCTATACACTGCGATTTAAGATAGGATGCCAAGTCGAAAATGGCCTGAGATCGTTCTGTGGAAGAAATCAATCTAAGGTTAAAGGAACACCTTAACTTTAGATGGAGATCTTTTGTTAGGTTATTTTGTCGCATTCCTGAGACAATTATTGGCTTAGGAATGCGAAAAGATTGGGTGTGTAATTGAAAGAAAATAAGTAGCTTATTCTTTTTTTTTCTCTGTTAGGGCTGTCACAATTATTACATAATCGTCTAATCGCAATTATTTGACATAATCGCGATTATTTTTCATAATCGTTTCCATGTTGAAAAATGTTCAGTCGAAAATAGTGGAAATAGCCGATCTACATACTCACAACGCGCCGCATGTTCTTTTTTAAGTATAAAGTTGACAAATATGTCAGTAATCTCTTTGTATATTTAGGTTATGTGTCATATCTATGTGCAACTTCAAAGCCTAAAAGCAAAACAGAAATGTAATTGTCAACGACAAAAACACAATTAAATCGTTAATCGCAATTATTTGAGTGACAATTAATCGTAATGTAAAATGTCCTAATCGTGACAGCCCTAACTTCTCCTTTAAGGCGGGTCTATTTGGGTCCCCTGGTGCAGGTGCCCAGACCAAGACGTTGATCACCAGACAATGGCTTTTCATGGCAATATGTTGTCATTTGAGACATCTTATACACACCTAACTGTAAAATGTCTGATATCGTCACTGTCGGGAAGAAACCTCGTATCTCCAAGTTTCAAATGTGTACATTTTTTCGCAAAGCAAAGCACACAAGTAGTGAAAACAGCAGATCTACAAGCACACAACGCCTCGCACCGATAAATACACAACAAACGGTTTTGGACATACAAGGTTTCCACTCAACAACGACGATATATATATTTATAAGTACCGTTAAGCCACCCATGCCTTTTCCGTGTTGCCTTAAAACATTTTTTAGCTCTTTCCACAAACAATGCACCCGTAAGGCTGGCGCGTCTCTGTCATGTTACGCGGCTTTGAACTCTGGTCCTTTACATGGTGGGCACGTTTATGTGAGCCCCCCCCCCCCCCCCCCCCCCCGGGGTGCCATCATCTGAGGTATACTGTAGCCTACAGCCGTAGCAAGCCCCCCCCCCACCCCAAGTTAAATTGCCCATCATGTATTGTACTGTACATAACCGTATATAGGACCACAGCCTAAACGGATTTTGACAGTGAAAAGTGGAATGAGGGCTTACGGAACTTCCAACATAAGCTGCATTAATGAGCTTATAGAATCTTTCATTTTTACTTAGTCACACCTCCGGTGTATAGATAAATACCGCTCGAGCTATTTGATGGCCATGACATCATCCCCCCCCCCCCCTCCCCCCTCACACACACACACACACACACACACATCCCCACCACCATCTGTTAGTGTTTTGGTCTATAAAGCATGCACTCTGACTGACCTTAAAGCCCGATATGATTTATACTCCGTAGTACGACTGCCCCACACCAAAACCTAGCTGATCTACAAGCTCACAGACATGTCATGGATGTGACACGTTGTTACAATTTCCAATTTAGGCCATTTAATCCAGAGCGAAAACACGAGGTATAATACATCAAATGCACAGAAATAGTAATCTAGGATCATAGGTAAACCAAGAAAACCATCACCTTGATGGTAGTTTCAGTTTCATTGTATCATTGTTGCAAGCTACAGCTATTTTCAGCGTGCGGTGCCATCACACGACAGAGCATAAATTGGGCAAAAATGGGTAAATGTGATCGTTAGAAATGTCATAAATGGCTGGCTCGTCACAAGTGTTGTTGTTGGCTTGCGGTGGTGGACAACAGTACAGTGCTGTACATGGTGGTACAGTATAACCGGATTGAAATCCTTCATTATATAATATCACAACCTTGGGATGAGCCATTTCTGCATCAGTCGACTGGAATGTATCATCCTTTTTCCTGTAGCGGACGGAAGGAAGGAAGGAAGGAAGGAGGGAGGCAGGGACGTGCTGGCCATTGGGAAAAGCGGGACAACTCCTGAACGGCCGGTTCATTCCCGGCCGGTCCAGGCTGGCCATTAGGAAAAAAGTAAAAATAAAATGTCGGCCTTTGTTCCATTTTGGGGGCTGGGCGGCCACTGTCGGGCAGAAACCTTGTATCTCCAAGTTTCAAATTTGTATTTTTTTTTTCGCAAAGCAAAGCCCTGCTTCACCATACAAGGCCGTCGCACAAAAGTAGTGAAAACAGCAGATCTACAAGCACACAACGCCTCGCACCGCGAGGCGTTGTGTGCTTGTAGATCGGCTGTTTTCACTAGTTTAAATATTTTTTAAAATGATAAATACAAAACAAACGGTTTTGGACATACAAGGTTTCCACCCAACAACGACAAAATATAACAAAATATATGTAATTGGCCCACTGGCTTGTCATGATCTGAAATGGCAAATCTTTGAGTAGCAGTAGAGAGATCTCTCTCTATAGCGCGCAATGAGGGCCTCTCCAACTCTTTTTCCCGGGCTGAATCAGGGGCCCAGCACGTCCCTGGAAGGAGGGATGCACACATTATTGCCTCAGCTTCACCAGTGCTAACTCATGCCTTGTAAACAGTCCCTGCACCTTGTAAATCCTCCCCCCTGGACTCGGCGCGTACAGCTCAATTACAGCTGGCTGGGGTCTGGCTGGGTGCGATAGTTCTCGCGTCGGCAGCAATACATTTTAGGCGAGGTAATCAATACTCTGTCCCCCATTTAGTATTATGACTCGGCTGGCGTGTTGCTGCGAGGCCAACAGCCTAGGGAACTAACTGCTCGTCTCCTGTTGGTGAGGACTTGCATAATGCATATATCCACTGTATATAATAAAAAGTGACTGACTTTTGTGTAATGACTTAACCCAAGCCTAATAATATTTAATGATAATAAGTAATATAAGCAGGGGTGTCCGTGGCAAGACTTGGGCTTGTCCGGCAAATATTTTGATTATTATTCGTTTTTTACGCACCTTTATAATGTTCTTATTTTGATCATAAGACCCAATTAGTCTCCAGGTCTTCTTCAGAATATGTATGACACTGATTTATGACACTATGGCATATTAGGAGTCCAACTAGTGGTTCTCAACTGTTTTATTTGCAAGGACCACCATAGCTCTGAGAGTGTACATATGGAACCAAATGGACCCGTAGGGTTAACCCTATAGCATGCCTTTCTGGGCATGTAATAATAATAGGCAAACATTCAGCGAAAATAGCCGTTTGCTATTTCCGGCAAAGGGCTTTGGTGTAGAGGGGAGAAAAAAAAGAGGAGACCAATGATAGAGCCCTGGGTAGGGATGGGACGATATGAAAATTTCATATCACGATTATTGTGACAAAATAAATCGCGATTTACGATATTATCGCGATAATCAAAATCCATTGTCCTGGGGTGGAACATTTGCCAAAAAATAGCAGATCTACAAGCTCACAGGCCTAGGTGTGAGCTCGTAGATCGGCTATTTTTTGGCAAAGACATTTGAGAAAAAGACTATATGAAGTACGTATATTATAAGTACCTTTTACCAATTATGGAGGGTTTAAGTTGTACCGGATATGCAGCTCGGCAAATAAAAGGTGAATTGATCCCAGTTACATCTCCACGATACGATTATCGTGAGTGTTAACGTGGGACGATAATATCGCTTATCGGCCCCTCCCTAGCCCTGGGTGGACCCTGGTTAACTAAAGGATTAAAGTGGTTATGTTACCCCCTCCCCTTTTGTTTGTACACATGAAATTATTGTGTATTTTTGAAACATAACGCGTTAGATTTTTGAAAAATCAAGTCTTTGAATATATTTGACCCGATCTTTGACCCGACTTCCAAATCCTTCTTCTAAATCATGCTGTTCTCAAACCTTTTCATGTCAAGGACCCCCAAAATTACATGTATTTGGCCACGGACCCCCATCTCAAAATATGTTGTTCCAGGGACCACCCAGAAGCAAATATTAAAGTTACAAACGTTAGCTTTTAAGTAGATATATTCAAAGACTTGCAAAAAAAAACATGATTTTTCAAAAATAGCAGATCTACAAGCTCGCAGCGCGGCACCGAGCTTTGTATATCTGCTATTTTTCAGTAGTTAAAGCAGTCAATAATCCTAGGCCTAAACGGGTTAAAAGCAAGTGACTTGTGTACACGATATTACGTTCAATTTAATTCCAGAATACAGCCTAAGACATTGCAGTTCCCATACAGCCCCCATCCATCCACCCGCCCGTCTCAAGCCACCTTGTCCGTTTTCTGCCCAGTTCAGAAAAGCCAAACACTGCAAACCTAATCCCTCTCATGCCTGACAGCCATGCTGCTCCGCAATTACATCAAAGAGACATGCAATGGGCGCAGCCAAGCAACACAAACATTCCACCGCAATGCTGCTTTTCATGCGGGTTTGATGTCCTTTTCTCTCGCTTCAGAGCCCCTGCCGAGAGCGCTTCGAAGGCTGTCTTTTCCCTTTAGTTGTGGAGTGTTCAAGCTGTTTGTCCCAAGTTTTATTGCGTGACGATAACGTCAGTCACGACGGATTATAAACAAAATGCTGAAATGATTCACTGATTGCGCGGCTCCTCTCTTCAGTCATTTTAATGAGTTGTTGTTGGGAGGATGGTTGGTGATGCAAGGTCACATAGTCTCGTTTATTTTTGCAGGTGAAAAAGGATAGCGGTTAGCCTATAATATGTCGTCTCACGTTAAGTGCTATGTGGCAGCGGTTCTCAACGTGGGGTCCGTGGACACCCAGGGGTCCTTGGGGGGGGGGGGGGGGGGGTTCCAGGGGGTCCCCAGCAAAATGTGTTAATATGGCATCACAATCAGTTTAACACCTTAAACCCTATTTTATACTAACTACCCAAGCTTGTAATGCGTCGGGTAGCGAACATGTGACGCATTGTGAATTTGTAGATTTTTTGGTAGGCGGAAAAAGGGTACAATTGTACAACAATTGTAACTCAATTGTAACTCAAGTCCAGTTCATTAATTGGAGACACACACCGGCTGCGGACGGCGTGCGTCAAAACAGCCGTAAAATATACAATGATTAGAACAGATATTTCTTTTTTCATGAATCTTAGTTGTCATTACGGAGACATCCATGCCTTGGTTGTCTTAAACGAGCCGCCATAGTCTGCTGAACAGTTAAGGGGGTTCCAGACGGTACGTGGTCACCGCCTCCTAGTAAACCATTTTCAATGGGAGGCGGGCGGCTATTTCGGCCGCGCGGAGAATTTTTAGAGACGGCGAGGCGAGCGGGCGCAGTCCCGTGAAATTCCCGCAAGCGTGCCCGTTCGTGCATGCGCACGCGGGCGGCGAGAGATGGATTGTGTTCATCTTTGTGAAATACAGTGTGGCGTTTACTCACTGAGCGAGTGTGTTTGTGTCTCGCGGCCGCCGCTGATCCTAGCGGCAGCCCCAGCGGCAACCGCTGCTCATCTGAAGAGCCCCTTATGCTGTTATGTATTTTGCCAAGACCCGGAGAAGACTCGCTGTGATTGGCCAGTACAGTCACTTTGATTGGCAGTTGTGTCGCTCACCCCAAAACATGATTTATGAGACCGTGGCTGCCCGTGTGGGACAACAAAGTCATGGGACACAAATGTGTGTACAATGACAACTAATAAAACATGGGTTCCACTGTATGCTATGAGGGCTGCTGGGGAAACTGGACGACAGGGGCAATTCTGCAAAATAGACCCCATGGACAGTCATTTGCGTTAAGTAGGAAAATGAGCTTACATATTGTGGAGTTGTCCTTTAAGGGCGACAGGGCTAAGAGATAGATGATAATATGGAAGAGTCAAGTGGAGGTGAGGTACAAAACTCTAGAATGCTTGCTTTGCTGCCAGAGACAGTCTCTCCCTCTTGCAGAATATCGGAGGTGTCTGCACGCTGTACACTTTATGCAAAGTTATTAAATCATTTCTTAAAGGGGCTGTACAGTAAGTGACCTCGTTCTATCTTTAAACTGTCTGTAAACTTCTGTTCAGAGAAGGAACGCTCCCAAGATGCATTGGCCACTGCCAGAGCCCTAGAATGGAGAGTTGCGTCACTCCCGTTCACTTCATGGGGCCAGGTCTTCTACGCACACATCTATTGGCGTATAGTGACAAACGGCCAACCGGAAGTTTACAAAATGCATTGAAGTCTATGAGGTGTAAAGTGACAATGAACCATGTGACCAGCGCTGTTTCTGACCCCGCGGTGACACCACTCTCTGATTATACTGCTCTGGCCACTGGTAAAGTTACGTATACTTTAAGGCCATCCGCGGATGAAGCAGACCAACAGAACAGCGGCGCGGCTGGAAAGCAGTGTTGCCAGCTCTGCTTATTGTAAGCGACTTTGGGGCTTCTTTTTCTGTAAATACGTTGCTTGCAGATGGCCAGCGGCCTGGGCCCGACCCCAAAGACCTTTGCTGCGTGTCAGTCCCCATCTCTCTCCCTGTTCCCTGTCTGTCTCCACTAAGGCAATATCGGCCACACGAGTATGGATATTTTTTCTAAACAGATATTTATTTCTAATAATAATAATCCCCGTCCACACGACAAAGATTATGTCTGTCCACAGGTAAAGCATGCAGGTTAAAATTTTACGTGATATTTTAGATTTTATATATGATGATGATTGAGGTGCGAAATATATGTATACGTTTTTGAGTGGTGCAATGTTGTTTTTGACAGCAAATTTTGATTTCGTTTTAGTCATAGTCTTTTGAATAAAATGTCATTTAGTTTTAGTCATAATTTAGTCACCTGAAAAGTTTTAGTTTTAGTCTAATTCTAGTCGAATATCATAAGATTTTATGGCGACTAAATCTACGGTTGATTTAGTCAACTAAAATGTATTTGGGCAGGCCTTGATGGCATCGTAATGATCGTAAAATAGCCGATCTACAAGCTCACAACGCGTCGCAGCGCGACGCGTTGTGAGCTTGTAGATCTGCTTGTAGAACTGCTATTTTCAGCACGCAACACCTGAGAGCAACCAAACATAAAATGACTCTATCCAGCACTAGTCCCTCCCTAATGTTTTAGTCTAGTTTTTATTTTGTTGACAAAATTGTCAATATATTTAGTCTTAGTTTTAGTCATCACAGCTTAGTTTTTATTTCAGTGAAAAAAACGCAGTCGACAAACATTTTTCGTCATAGTTTTAGTCGACGAAATCAACAGTGGAGTGGTGCTAACCGCTCCCACGTCTGGCTTTGTGTATGTATGAGTGTCCGTATGAGTGGAACTCCATGTATGGAGATAACTAATGTCACAGTCGTCGTTCCTCGAAACCTTCGGTTTACAGGTCGACTGAATCAGATGTTTTTGGTAAATCTCCACTTATTTATCCATTTACAAAAATCTTTGTTTAGTGCCTGAAAAAGACCCACAAAATCAGGGAAACTAGTTGCTTGTAAATATTGTTTTTGCGGGTTGAGATTTTTTGGGGCTTGTTTCTAAAGTGTAGTTGCTTATTTGTGCTTGTTTCAACATTTTCTAATTATTATTTAAAGTAGTGATTCTCAACCCACCATCTGAAAATATTTTGTGCCGGGGAGCCATGTACCAGATTTGTGTTGTAGAATATTCCACATATTAAAAATCTGCACATCTACAAGCTCACAATGCTTGTAGACAGGGGCGCAGGAGGCATTTTAAAAGTGAAGGGGACACACCTGGGAGGTATGTGCGCGCGCGTAGCGCGCGCGAACATTTTTGGGGTATCCCCCCCACTTTTGGTGATATCCCCCCCACTTTTGCCCCGAGGAGGGGGGGACATATCCCCTCCACTTGAGCTGAATTACACAGTTGTTTTACGCAGATTTCAAGGCATTTTTTTCTTGTTACTGTATCCCCCCCACAGTAACAAGAGGAAACGTAACTTAAAATGTGTTGACAAACGAAATTGCATTTCCATTATGCATCTGTTCAAAGGTACTTACATTGTTGCTTGATTTAAAGAACGACGTTATCGTTTTTTGGTTTTTTGACTGAGAATGATGTGAGACTAGCCTACACACACCAGCAGCAGGTCCAGCACCTGCAATGACGGTCTCCTTCTGCCACTGCCTGCCTGCTTGTCACTATCGCGTTGCATTAATTAAACTCATTCAGAACAGCTGAGCTGAGCTGACTGCACTGCACTGGTGGGACTGTGCCTCTAGAGGGCAGTAATACGCCTTGAAATGAGAACTACTCAGGGCCCAATTAAGAAGGCGGTAATTAACGCCCGTGCTAAGGAGATACCGACTGCCGACGATCGCGTTTGACGCATGAATAACGCTCAGCAGCTGATTATGTGATTTGCGATGATCGTAATTGTGCGCTCACCACGTGAAAAATTATTCATGGGTGTGTTTTCATGGAAACGTGTGAGGAAACCGATGGCATGACCGCTGTAGGTACATTCACCAATCAGAAGCTTGTCCGTCATTCCATTTAACTGGCATAAAACCAGAGGATGGGGGGGCTAATGCTTATTCACATATCACAGTGATATCATGCTTGTAAATATCTCACACTCAATAAGGTCTGTTTTATTAGAACCGACATTGTTTGCGTATAGAGAAAAAAAGGCGAGAAAGAGAGAGAGAGAGAGAGAGAGAGAGAGAGAGAGAGAGAGAGAGAGAGAGAGAGAGAGAGAAGGCTATATTAATATAATACTTTTTTTTGTCACGTCCACCTATCTATTTGTCTCTCTCATCTCATGCCAGCGTGTCAGTGTGACATAGGCTGGCCTTGTTGAGTGAACAATGGACGCATAGTGGCCTATTAATTAATAGGCTACGGAACGGCGGCCTCCTGCCCAAAAAAAAGGGAATCTGATGGAACCAGTAGCCTAATTAAACGAAATAAAACATATCCCACCTGATTTAGTTTGATATTGAGTACCACTGGGTGAAAAGAGAGATTATCTGACATATACTGGTAGAGTATATGACAGTTTATTTACAGATATACTGGGCATATACCGACATTATTGGGTATATACCTTTTTAGGGATATTCTGGCATATTCCTCTGTATTCAGTGATAATCAGTGATATACTGCCCCCAGCTAGACAAAGGCACACCAGGGGGTCTGGTTCATTCCTTTGACCTACAAATTGACTATTTGTTTAAAGAAAGGGGAGGAGGGCAAACAGCCCCCCTCCCAAAAAGACACATTTTAGTTTGCCTTGTATAAAGGGCTTAATTTGCCTTAACTCACATTTTCAAGTAATTACAATGTTGTAAAAAGTAGAAACTTGCAATCTCATGTACTATAATGACATTCAATGATGACTAATTAGAAACAGTTGTATGATACAATACGTCTTTATTTTTGAACATCATAAGAGATACAGTATAGTATGGTACAGTATTGTATAGTACAGGAATGGCATGCAAATTGACTGGAACCTCATTTGGTCTAAGTCAGGGGTCTTCAACGTTCTTCGCGCCTATAAATGCCTTCGAAGCGTCCCTGTTGCGTTATTTAACCACTTGAACCGTCAATACTTAATAAATTTGACCTTATACTCTGTACTTAGTTTGTTCTTTTTCTCCTCTACAACACACCTCTTTGCTGAAAATAGCCGATCTACAAGCTCACAATGTGTTGCATCATGACGCATTGTGAGCTTGTAGATCGGCTATTTATTTCAAAGTCTACTGTACATAAAACAGAAGCTGTTTCTGATCTGGGTTCAGACAACACCATGACCAACACCAAGTACAGTAGCTCAGACCAGGCAGTTCCTTTATTCTGTCTTAACCAATCACGTTCCTTATCAGTGTGAAAATGTGACCAATCAGGTTTCTTGCTTCAACCTTTTGAATTCAAACTGCCTTGCAGTCTGGCTCTCGGGCAGACAGTAGTAGCCTAACTGCTTGCTGAAGAAGACAGAGAGGAGAAGCGTTACCTACACATTAATGGATCATTTTCAAACTGTTTGGTAAGTTGCAACAAATATAATTCTATGTAAGTAGTCTATGTTAGAGACAGGTAATAGTAGAGACATGTAACCATTTCTCAAAGCATAGCAGCTAACTAAAAAAGGGGTTTGTTTTGTTTAAGGGGGACAAACATTGTTGATTAGATTAGATTAAATTAGGTTGTATTGCTTGTTGTTCTCAACATCATATTGTCTGTATTTATCTAGTGACCATTTCTTTCAAACCGTGGACTGGCCTTTTTAACAACTTTTATGGGTTTTAACCACTTAAACATTGCATTGCATGTGGGTCAATGTTTTATTGTGTCTCTGCACCAAGTTAAGAAGAAAGTTAAGAACTTATTGGTGAATGAGGCCCATTGAGAGTAAGTTAAAAGGAACTGTTTGTAAGACCTTTGTGTTCCTGTAATAATTCTAATTTAACAAATTGTTTAACTCACTTAAGCTCTTTTAGACAGTTAGCAGATAGTGACCGTCCCCTTTGTCACTGTAAATGTAAATGGCCACTGCTAGGTGGGGGTGGGGTGACTTTACTGGGCCTTTATGCTTAACTAACTTTGTGAATCATTCTCTTTGTTAAAGGAATCTGTAAGACGTTTGCACAACTCGGAAAACAACAAACACAAACTATCCCCACAAGAAAGGTAACAATTTGTTCTATGTTGTTCTTTGCTGTATCACATATTGTAGTAAAAAGACACATTAGCTAGGTACATAGGATATTTGAATTGGGTGATAACACCTTTGAACTACAGTTGCTGACCACCAGGATTGCATATCTGGAGACAGATGAAGAAAGAGCTGTGTGGTCGCATGCATGCTGGGAGCTGATGTCAGACGAGGAGGATGCTGAAGTTGACTGGCGCGCGGTGTGGATCGTCTCACCTCCTCCGGAAAGAGATGCTCAACTCTCCGCTCTCTGCAACGTGCTCCAGGAGAGGAAAAAGAGTGACCCGCGATGGCTTCATCAACACCACCGCATGCACCGAGACGCACTGGGAGAGCACCGCCCATTCATGGCTCTCTTAAACAGTACCATGACTTAAATGGTTATGTTGTCCAGTTTGGACGGAGAGGAAATGGGGAGCGATATCAGCCAGCGATACACTGCACAGAACTGCTCATTTTTGTAATTATTGTCCCCTTTGTGGGAGCAGAACTGTTGTCAGTTCCCTTTTTTTTTTTTACAATTTGTTGTTTCTTCTACAAATGTTTTGTGAATGCTGCATACTGTGAAGTTGAATATTAATCTGTTGCACATAGAACACACTGTGAAGATGTTTACAAAAGTTAAGTACAGTAGCCTACAGTACAGTAGCAACTACTGGAAAAAATATGCTGTTGGCGTATAGAATATGTCAAACTGTTTGCACATGTACATCTGAGGATGCTCTTTTCTTTTCCTGTTGCTCTTTTGCGTTTTGCACTCCTTTATTTTTTACGTCTTACTACTATTTACTATTTACACCTTTTTAGATTATTATTATTTTTAGATGTGGTTTGCTGTTATTATTTTGTTTTTTGATATACATGCGTTTTCATGTCAAGGATCCCCACAATTGTAATTGAAAACTGACACCATGTATGCACCATTTAAATATTTTGTAACGTTATGCTTTTCTGTTGTGTTTCCTCTCAATAAAAACAATTTACCTGACTGATGCCTATTCGTTCATAAATTAATTCTATGTGACACAGTGCAACACATTTTGAGCTTGTAGATCTGCTATTTTGCTATTTATTTTTAATTGGAATACTGAATAATGATTAACTAGAATATCACTTTGAGCTTGTAGATCTGCTATTTTGCTATTTTTTTTTTAATTGGAATACTGAATAATGATTAACTAGAATATAAATATACAATAATCCCCCCCCCCCCCCATTAACCCCCCCCCCAATGTGGAAGGGGGGTCCACGAATACCCCCCCCCCCCCCCCATAAACCCCCCCCCAGTGTGGAGAGGTCACAGATCACAGCCAATCACAGCTGGCTCAGTGCACATGCTCAGTGAAAATGCAGGTACAGGGAGGGGGAAAAAATCCCTCCCACCAGTGAGAAATCCTGGGACTAGAGAGGTGTGATTTCTGACAGCAGCCACAGCAGGGGTTCACGCATACTTAAGTAGTGGTACAAAACGGCTATATACCGAACTGAATACTCCTGAATATCTGGCTGATTACCTCTGATTATGCCGGTTTATTTACTGAATATACTGTCATAGAATGTAGTATACTGGCCCGATAATCTATCTTTTCACCCAGTGTACAGTAATAATAAATACATTTCATTTATTATTTAGAAATTTACATTTGTAAAATTAGACCAAAAATGACAGAGATGTAAAAGAATAGGGCTGTTTAATTACTTAATTCAGCGCCTAGGTAATGGCAGCCAGACGTAGCCAGAACTGTAGCACATAGGCCTACTGTACATGTGTGTCCGAAAAAAACATATTTAGACCTAAAAGCTGTCAACATGCCATGTATAGCCTATAGTGCTTCGAGAGCTTTTTTTCTTTTCTTATTTGGCTAAATTGGCATGACGCATCGCGATCAGCGATCACGCATCTATATGAAGCAAAGCAAAACTGCAGATTGATTCCTCATAGATCGGGCAATTATGAAGCGATTTTAAAAATTTAAAGAGGTCCTGAACACTGGAGGGGATATCCCCCCCACCCAAAAAAAAGTGGAGGTGTTAATCCCCCCCGTCCCCCCCTACCCCCTGCGCGCATGCTTGTAGATCATCTATTTCCAAATTACCGATGTATACAGTACGCCTATATAGGCTTAAAGGAGTAGTTCACCCCCAACATGACTTTTTTTCTAGTGATTGCTCATGCCATGGAGACTTGAGTTCAATAATATTTTTTGGTTTTTGTCACATTCCTAAGACAAAAGTTTTATTCGAGTAAATTTACCCCCATTGATTCCGGATGGGGACCCGTTTCGAAACGGGTCCCCATCCGGAACGAATGGGGGTAAATTTATTGTTATCACATTTTTGTCTTACGAATGCGACAAAAAACTACAAATGTTATTGAACTCAAGTCTCCAGGGCGTGACTAATCAATAGAAAAAAAGTCATTTTGAGGGTGAACTACTCCTTTAATGTGCTCATGAGGTCTAACAGTAGTCGCGTCTTTTGGGCTTGTTTTCATAGACATGGCAGCTTATATCCCTCACAAAATCTGGCAACGCAGCTGGAAAGCAGCCTAATGGTGAGCTAACTGGGGTTGAGGACGGCATAGAGATGCTTACGGTCTGTGAATGATGATTGGTTTGCTCGTAAACGTGCTCCACTGAGTGTTTCCTGACTGAACTTGCGTTACTTTAAGCCTGATTTACACTCTGTTGCGGGGCGGCAGTGGCTCGGGAGGTGGAGCGACTAAGTATAGCTATATACTATAGCTATATATTCTGCATTTAGTCATCAACAATAAAGACTACTATTATTGCGACCGTAAGGTCGCAGTTTAGTATGAAAACCTCCACCGGCCGTCCGTCGGTCACACGTGCGGTCGACCGCACGTCACACGTGCGGTCGACGTGTGATGAGGTCACGATGAGTCATCTATGCCCAAATATAGATTTCTAGGTCAGATGGCCCATAGAGTTTGTGATGTCAAACCTAGCAACCCAATATAAACAAACCTGATGTCAGACCTGAAGTATCCTTTTATACCCATATATGGAGATACAGAGATCTCCATATATGGGCATATTAGAAAGCCCATATATGGGCATATACGGATGACATCAGGGATATCCATATATGGGCATAAAAGGGACAAGGGCTTACAGTTAAGAGATCTCCATATATGGGCATATCAGAAAGCCCATATATGTTCATATACTGATGACATCAGGAATATCCATATATGGGCATAAAAGGGACAAGGACTTACAGTTAAGAGATCTCCATATATGGGCATAAAGGGACAAGGACTGTTACAGTAGATATAGAGATGTCCATATATGGGCATAAATGAACAAGGACTGACAAACACTGAGATCTCCATATAACCTATGGGAATATAAGGGACGAGGACTGTCAGCTTGTAGACCTATTTTCTAAATATTGTTGTACATTAACTAGACCAGGTCAACCTGGTTGTGCCAGACCCCCTGTCTGTCATCATCATTTATGACATCATGCCTTTTGTAGGCATGTCATCATCATGTCATCATCATATATACCCTTTATATAGAAAACCCGGACAGACCGACATTTGCTTATGTAGGCCTACCCATTTCATGGGTCTGGCAAAAACTTGAAATGGGTCGTTCTGCATAGTACTTGGGATTTGTTGATGTAAATGTTCACATAGAGTGTAATAATTGGTAAAACAAACTTTTGGCCTATTTGTGGAGATAAGCGACCAACGGTCGCTTATCTCCCGATTAGGGAGTCTTACTGGTCCATAACACTTAACACCTTGACGTCCGAAATAGAATGGTGGTTGGTAGATTAGCCGTGACATTTCTATTATTGTATTGTGATCTGAGACATAATATTATGTTTATAAACATGACCCCGCAGCCCCTCCATCTTGAACAGCGCCGCTGTTTTTTCTTTTTTTTTTTTCCCCAGGCCAGTAACTCACCATGATTTTCTCGATTTCCGTTGGGATAGAATGGGGGTTTTGGCCGATCGTCGATGTCCCCGTGCGTTTTGCGTGCGCGATCCTTTCACGTAAATGTCCCCGCAAATAGTCCATGTGTGACTGAAGAACAGAACTGAAAAGTTTCGCTAGCATAGCCCCAAGCATGGCTGCTGTAGGAGCTCGAGTGTGCAGACAGCAAACGGATGGCTGGGAGTAGCCTTGGAGAAGGAGAGGCGCTGACGTCACCTCTGCTTCATGCACGGTCTGCATGAGCTATCAGTGCACGAGTGGTGACTAGGGAAGGTTAGACGATCGCCGATTTTCGGATCAAAAGCTTTTATTCCGGTTTTAAAGACAAAGTCCGGGAATGTACGACGTGGCTGAGAGTCCCTGGGGGGATGTGCGATATAGTACGGTTTTAACATTAAGGGGCTCCCCGTGGCTTAGAAGGTGTTAAGCAGGAGATAAATAAATAGGAACTAGCCCTTACCCGTTCAAAGATATGAGCTCGGAAATTATGTGCAGTGTGTGGGTTATGGGATGTGCACTGTGCACACAGTATATGAGGGATGGAAAGTAACTTTAACTGGTGCTTGCATGATAATATGTAGGAGCATCAATGTAAGAAATACCCGTTTGGTTTAATGGCTACAGAGATACTGTGTACCGATCTGCATGATTTTTGGACAAAATCTGTAACAGGGCCAGACAACCCCCCCCCCCCCCCCCCCCCCCCCCCCACACACACACACACACACACACACACACACACACACACACAGCTGGTTAAACATGTTGCCTCATGCTAGATGCAGAATAGATATGCCTCAAGCTAGATGCAGAATATATATAGATACACCATAAAAATGCTAATATACAGCATATGATTTGTGAAAGTGACAAACGGGCTTCACAGTTATGTCAGGTGTGTTCATATGCTAATGGTGATGCGATTTCAGATCAATTGCTCCAGCCACTGAGGAGAAACGCTGTGACAGACAGACAGACAGACAGACAGACAGACAGACAGACACTCACTCAGACAGACATTTGGAAAATTATATGTTTGATGGTACATATACCCGTATACAATGTACTGTATAACATACACCCAACATACCGATATCCACATACAACCAACCATATCCATAACTTATAACCAGCGAGTGGCTAGCCACTTAAATTAGTTAATAAAAACTTTGTTAGTTGTCTCTTGAAAGAGCAAGGGCTCGTACAATCTCTGAACCCCTAACTGCTCCAGATGAGCAGGTTGGTGGCTCCCCCGCCGCCGGTGTTTGAATGTGTGTGTGATTGGGTGAATGTGAATGGAATTTGTAAAGCGTTTTGGATTAAAGCGCTACATAAATGCAGTCCATTTACCATTTATTTACTCGCTGGTATAGGGATGGGACGATTATTGTGACCAAAGAAATCACGATTTACGATATTATCGCAATAATCAAAATCCATTATTCTGGGGTTGAACATTTGCCAAAAAATAGCCGATCTACAAGCTCACAACGCGTCGCGTTGCGACGCGTTGTGAGCTTGTAGATCTGCTATTTTTTGGCAAAGACATTTGATAGAAAGTGAAAAAAAGACTATCATGTACGTATATTATAAGCTTTTAGCAATTATAGAGGGTTTAAATGGTACCGTATATGCAGCGAGGCAAATAAAAGGTGAATTGATCCCAGTGCATGACGGAGGACGATATCACGATAAACTAAATCTCCACGATACGATTATTGCGAGTGTTTTTTATCACGATAAACGATAACATCGCTTATCATCCCATCCCTACGCTGGTATCGGGTGCCAGATTTCTTTTAGCAGATCTAAGCACAAGTTGTGTCACATCATCACGATGTGCATGGTGAGCTTGTAGATCTGCTATTTTTGAGCGTGAGATACTGGTGTGCTGCTTGCAACTAAATCAAGCTTCTATCATCTCACTACCGAGGTATCACCTCAATCTACCTGCGAGTAATGAATTTCTCTTTCTCTCTGGAATAGGACGCAGCAAACACTCGACTGATGTCTACGGGAAAGGTGATAGTTGAATATGCAAAAGTATGTACCGCAGGCTGTAACCCAATAATGTTGGAGACATTTCTATTAGCCTCTGTGAATAAGACAGAAAAAAATAAATCTACAGATTGCTATCTGCGTAATGCATGCAAAATGCCATCGGCAGGCAGTTGCGGACCCCAAATTCCATTTAAGCAGAGAGTGACGATAAGAAATGCAGTTTATGTCCATGAATTGCATCCGTACTCAGTGGATATGAAAGGGGAATTCATAAGCTATATGCTGTTAGTCATTTTACTTGACTTTGGTGGATTTGTGTGGGTGCGACCCACCGGGTGGCGGTGGCGTGTCCAGGGAGTGACCTGGGGGCGGCGAGGACGTGAGGTGCCGCCCTATTTCTGTTGTGATGAAAAGAGAGCTGAGCCAGAAGGCAACGCTCTCAATGCTGTATTTTTTTAGCACTGATTTTTTACATTACACTATTAGGTATATGTGTTGGTAGTTTCTGAGTTTTTTGCTTTGTTTATCAATGACAGTGAGATACTTGTTGCACTAACTAGCATTGAATGCTACGTTCTCTTTTTGTAAGACACTTTATGTATACTTATATATAATTCGCCCCCTCTATTGATGCACCTTCTCTTTATTGGTACTGTACTGCTCTTGTTTTTTCCTCTTGTCTATCTTTTTTTCTTACTTCTCTGTAACTTTGTAAATAACTGTATACTGCTGTGCTACAATTGGACAACTGAATTTCCCCCTTGGGATAATAAAGGTATCTATCTATCTATCTATCTATCTATCTATCTATTAGGGATGTGAATTTTTTTTTTTTTTTTTTTCTAAAGTTTTTCCCCCAAAAATGTTTTAATCGCTTCAAAAACGTTATAAGCGTTAATGTTTTCCAAATGTGAGCGGACCGGTGTGTGTGTCTCTGTGTCGGGGACGAATGAACGTCTGTGTTGTGCATGCATGCATCGCAGATTCGCATGCATACGGCGCTAGTCAGGTCCGCGGACTACAGGTTGAGAAACACTGCTGGTCTGTTCGTGTGCACGCGTCATAGCAGTGCGCGCTCACCGCGCTGACTGGATGTGTTTTGTTTACGTGCCTGTGTGCATGCATGCTTGACACGAAAGCTCGCTTGTTAATGGCAGCGTCGCCTCGTGTGCAGTGATTTTGTCAAGATTGACAATAAAACAACACAAAATACATCGTTGCTAATGCGACACCCGTGGATGTGGTCGGGGAGGGAGAGATCGAGGCAGACCAAAGCTCCTCCACATTGATACACTAGCCTGGGGTGCCAGCCAGCCAGAGCGCTACCACTACGTTCCATGGACTTTAAATTGTCACTCCGCTTCTAGTCTCTAGAGAACAGACTCTGTGCTAACGCAAGGAAGAGCAATTATAAGTATTATTAGGGCTTTGATGCCAGTTCTGATGGGTGCAGCTGCATAAGTTGTGTTGCTTAAAGTAATGCCCCGTTGTGTTGTGCTCTCCTGAGTCTCCTCTCAGCTGCTGCTTAGCGAAAAAAAAAGAAAAAAAAAGTCGATCGACACGTCGATTTTCGGCCGCGACGCGTCGATTCGTAAATAATGCGTCGATTAACATCCCTACTATCTATCTATCTACAGTATCTATCTATCTATCTATCTATCTATCTATCTATCTATCTATCTATCTAATTTACAGAGCAATCTTCGTTCTTACTCTCACCTATGGTCAGCGGTGGAAAAAGTACTCACATTTTTCACTTGAGTAAAAGTATCAATACTTCAATGTAGATATACTCTGTAGAAGTGAAAGTTCAGAATTCAACATGTACTTGAGTAAAAGTATGAAAGTGTTGGCATCAAAATGTACTTCAAGTAACAAAAGTAAAAGTACAAAGGGTTTGAAAATAGCAGATCTACAAGCTCACAACGCATCGCATCGCGATGCGTTGTGAGGTTGTAGATCGGCTTTTTCAAACAGCCTTGGTATAAAATAGGGCTAAATGGTTAATGTATGTTTTTAATATTATCATGTATATCTGCAAAGTAACTAGTAACTAAAGTTTTCAAATAAATATAGTGGAGTAAAAGTACAATATTTGGGTCTGAGATATAGTGGAGTAGAAGTAAATGTACTGAAAACTGGAAATACTCAAGTAAAGTACATTTACTTAGTTACTTTACACCACTGCCTATGGTCATGATGTGCGGGTCATGACCGAACGAATACATCCGGATACTCTCGGAGTAGACTTGACTTGGAAAGGAGCCAGCTTAGGTGGTTCGGACATCTACTACGGATGCCTCCAGAGCGTCTCCCTATATAGGAAGGCCCTCGCCGCACGTACTACTGGGAGGAGACCCCCTGGCAGACCAAGGACCAGATGGATGGATTACATCTCCACACTGGCCTGGGAACGCCTGGGGATCCCCCAGGAGGAGGTTGCTAGTGTTGCTCTGGAAAGGGACGTCTGGAGCTCTCTGCTGGAACTGTTACCCCCGCGACCCGATTCCGGATAAGCGGTTGAAGATGGACGGAGTAGGGCAGTGGTTTTCAACCCTTTTCACATTAATACCCATTATTTATGCAGCATTTGAGCCACGGACCACAATTTGATGAGATCTGACCTCTCAGACCAAAAACATAGATCTTTTTTTTCCCGTTAGATATGATATAGTTTTGTCCACAATTCCATTCTGCGTTGATGTGGGGGTCCATTTGGTTACCGACTCTCCATCATTTAGCTGGGGACCACCTGGAAACCCCCTCAAGGACCACTGGTTGAAAACTACTGGAGTAGAGCATACAAATAATGGTAACTATTAACGCCATTCTGACAGCGTGTGCACGTGCATGCATGCGTGCGCGTATCTGTGTGCGCACTCATACTTCAGTGCACTCTGCGTGTGCCACCCGGCCTTGGGCCACCCCAGGAAAAAAGAAAGGTGTGGGGGAAAAGTCACTGACCGAACCTCTCTGGTACACCATTGGTTCTCAAAGTGGGGTCCGGGGACCCCTCAGGGGAGTTCCAGGGGGTCCCCAGCTAAATGATAGTTAGGAAGCAAATAGACCCTTGTGGGTCTGTAACTCTGAGAGTGTACAAATGAACCAAAAGGACCCGTTGGGTCCTTTTGGTTCCATTTGTACACTGTCAGAGTTAAATTAATATTGATTTTACAATATTTATTGGGGTCCCAGAGGGGTGTCGCTCTCCATTCCGACATGTCGCCACTCCGAAATTGACTTCTTATTGTCGGAGTGGCGACACTTCCATAGGGGTTAAGTTTACGGTAAAGGGTTAGAGATAGGGTTAGTGTCGGAATGGAGACATGTCGGAATGGCGGGGTGTAACCGCCCCAGAGATAGAAATGCCATTAAATGGAGGTCCATAGTCTATGCATGCATGTCAAACTGGGGTCCTTGAAATTAAAACGGTTGAGAATCACTGCTAGAGCCGTAAAAATCTTCTCTTATATTGGGGGTCCTTGGCATATCTTTTCAAACGGGGGTCTGATAAGTGTCAATTTTGGGGGTCCTTGACATGAAGAAGTTTGAGAACCACTGCTGTACATAAAGAGCAATGCAGAGTGAGGCCCAAGAGGAATCTGAGGGAGGTCCCACTCGGCTCTCATCTTCACCAGCTCTTACAGTGTGGAGGAAGGAGTCATCTGTGCCGCTGCTGCAGGAGGGCCTATCGCAAGACGCCTTTATGAGAGTTTGGCACCGGTAATAAACGTCCGATGGCTCTCTCTCTCTCTCTCCTTCTCTCTCTCTCTCTCTCTCTCTCTCTCTCCATGAGGCGCGAATGATATCTTCCATCTTCTGTTATTAATATCTGCTGCTACAGAATCAACAAGAGCAACACGCTCCTCTCCCCCCCCACCCTCCCCCCCACCTCTCTCTCTCTGCCTTCTCCGTCTCACCGTTGGTTCCACGCAGCCTAGAGGGGCTTCTCTCTCTCTCTCTCTCTACCCCGCTCGCTCTCCATCTTCCAGGAAGCGCGGGCTGCGGATATTTCTCTAATTTTTTTCCTCTCCTTCAGCCCCCTATAGTTTTCCCCCGTTTTCTTTTTTTCGTCTGCCAGCAAGTGATTAAAAATGTGCTTTGCCGCTCCCACAGAGGAACACACTGGCACGGCAGCTGAGCCCACAAAGATGAAGACCTTTGTTACATGCTGATGAGCCAGTACCGGCAGCAGCATGGAAAACACACCAGGGGCACCAAGGCAGCCACCCGCCGGCGTACCGCCTGGGGGCACAGCCAGACTTCGCTCCGCCCCTCCCCCCCCCCCAAACCGGGGCATGGATGGATCTCTCGGGGTGTCGAAAACCCAACCGGGAAATCCCTGAAACGGTGTTGTTTGCGAGCTTCAAAGACTTTGGCGGTGACAATCCATATTCATGGAAGTTTTGCCACGGAGATTTTGTTATTTAGTTTGCTTTTTACCCACTTTTTTCCTCCCCAATTTAATTGTTATGCCAATTAATTCCTCCCCATTCTCTGTTGTATCCTACTGACTCACCTGCCAGTGAGGACACAGAGCCTTCCCTCCCACGCAAATACACTCCCTGCTGACAGGTGCCGCCACAGCCCGTATAGGATTTCAGTGCAGTGACCGTCCAATATCACCCTCCCCACCCGACTTCCCTTCCCCCGAACGCAGACTGACTGCCTTAGGCCACGTTTACACGGCGATGTTGCAACGAGAATTCCGCAAAATGAAAAGTCAGATATGCCTTCCGTTCAGACAACAACCGCATTTTCGGGGGTTGAAATTGCATTTGTAGTCCTACAGCAGCCATTTTGAGGACCAACACAGGTGTTTTGATTAACGTAGAACATTGGTTCTATGCCAATCAGACAAATTGAACACCTGTGTTGGTCCTCAATATGGCCGGTTTAGGACTACAAATGCAACCCATGAATAAGTTATGCGGGAACGCCTACTGAGTGGCAAAAAACTACTTTCTGGCCTTGACAACCCATACATCCAAACAGAAAAGTCCTATCTTATTGCATTAAACAACATTAAACTCACTTTGCACTATGCACAATTGTCATGAGCTGCATTGGAACCTTGTGTGGATGCCGCATTCCGATGCCTGTATCTGTGTGGCACTGATTTGTTTAGTCGCGCACACCCAGAGGAAAAATCTGCTTCTCATTTAAAGATTTTCAGTTGCTCATGAGACGTAAGGGAGCCACACTTTTGTTTCTCATGTGTGCTTCATTAGAAGATCAGATATTGCTCTCCTTGAAGCTCCTTGTAGATCCTAAAGGTGCTTTAGGATCTTTAAGGAGCTTCTCATTTGGAGCCATGTTTGAGAATAATTTGAGTATCTTATTCTGAGATTACAGGGAGTGAGAGACGAGATGTAGGGGAGCACTCTCTATTGACTCATTAGTGTATCCTATATTACTCTCATATTGAGCCAAATATGAGAAATAATTGAGTAGCTTTATTTGAGATGATAGGAGCAATAAATGAGACATAGGTGAGAGCTCTCTGATGGCTCATTTAAGTCTCTTAACTGTGACCCAAGATTCTTACTTTGAGCCATTAATGAGCAATAATTGAGATTTAATTACCCAGAACCTTTTTTTCTCACTTGGAGCTGTAAATGAGATACAGTATACATGCAGATATTTTGATATAAAAACAATACAATAATTTCCTTCAATAAAACTTTATTTAATTTCCTTCAATAAAACTTTATTTTCTGTAAGGTGGCTGAAGATGAAGTGCTTTTAACAGTAGTCTTTTAAAAGACTACTTTGGAAAAGGTTTGGGTTGTGTATTTACCTTGCCATGATGTAACTCTAAGGTGGCCAAGAAAACAATACATTTTAGTTATACAACAACCCAAACTACGACCAAAGTGGTCTTTTATTCCAAATAAAATAAAAACAAACATCACAGTTCCTCCCCTTACTACTCATGAATGCAGTGCCAAACAAGATAAGTGACCCTAATCAAATCAATGTGACCAAAACAGTCACTGCTACTTAAGTCAAATACATGCAAAAAAAAAACACATGCAATAATACTTAACTAATTAAATGCGCACAGCTTAAAAGTTCACTTAAGAGTGCAAAGTGCCCATTGGTCAGTGCAAAAAGCAGAAGTGACATGTACTCCCAGCAAAACCGGACAGGAACAAACAGTCAGTGATAACTATTCCAGTTATAAGTTACAGTTGTCCTTACCAAACGACCGTTGTGTTTCATTGTATAATGTGAGGACAACATTCACGAAGGACTGCCAGTCTCTCACGTCTCTGTCCTGGGTAGATGAATCTATCTGTTCCTCTGTCTCTTACTCCAGTATCCGAGGATCTCAGGTGGGAGTTCTTAAAGATTGTATTAAGTTTCCTGCACACTGGCCAATTCCTCCACCCCTGCAAGGAGAACCCAACAACGGTGTCCGCCTTCCTCACCAGTCTGTTGAGGTTGAAGGTGTCACCCGCTCAGTTGTTCCTCCCCAGCACGTTATTCCAAAGAAAACTGCTCCACTTGCCATACCAGATTGGTAGAACATCTGTAGCATCCTGTTGCACACGCCAAACGATCCCGTCTTCTCAGGAAGAGCAGGCTGTTCTTACCCTTCCTGTGAATCGCCTCTGCGTTGTGCGACCAGTGTTTCCACGGACACCGCCTTCCATCCAGCTTCGGTGCCATACCGTAAGACATAGTCTGCAGACAGGGAAGATGAAATTAGCTATATAAGCACAGTCAACATGTTTTCCCCACGCCAGTGATGTCGTTCGAACCTTCTCTCAGTCAGTGGGGGAAAATAAAAGATACAATGTTACATTAAACCCTGAGACACAATCTCTTCCATTGAAATAACCAAAGAGTTAATGATCGTTTCGGCCTACACCTGCCACTGTTCAGCGACTGTTGCAGCGCAGCTATCTACAAGACTCTTATTAAGAAGGACCCAGAAGGGGCACTGTTTGATGTAAAGTCATCAACAAAACTTCCAGCTAAACCTTCAGTTTTAGAGGGGCTTTCAACAGGATAATCACAAGGTTTGTGTGCTTTATTAAGATAAAGTACCAAAGAAATTAGAACAACCAGGCTGACCGCATTTAACCCTCGTAGGGTCTTCGGGTCACTTTGACCCGGTTTTCAATTTTCAACATCAAGAAAAAGTATGTTAAAATATATTCTTTTCCACGAAACTTCTTCTGCTTGGCTTATTTATTGTACTAAACATGTGATATGAAAATGGTACATGTCATGCATTTGCAACACCCCCCTGTATCAACATATAACACCCAGGGTCTTCGGGTCACTTTGACCCGGCCATTGAAAGTGTATGCTAAATGGCTGATATTTAGACCATTTCTTTCTGAAAAAAACATTGGACAAATGAATTCTCTAGTACATAATTTGCTCACCATTAGAAACTACATTGATAACAATTAAATCAATATTATCTCCGCCAGGCCGGGATGGCCAAAGGTGAGTGATTATGTTTTCGTTGCTTCTGTCTGTGAACAGCTAATCTCAGTCACCGCTGGACCAGTCAGCGTGAAACTTTACATGTACTCCCCCAGGAGGCCTAGGAAGATATTCAACCCCAAATCATCCTGTTATAGCGCCACCATGAGGCAGAATTGAGCAAAACAAGTTTTGGGGGATATTTCCAAATTTTCTCTGGTCATTTTGATCAATGTCATGACCTACAGTATGTGTCACATTTTCTATTTAGAGTGGCCACGATTCCAAAGGTGCTTACGATTTTTGCGGGAGTGGCACATTTTGCTACCAAATGGGATCTTCATCCCTATGCCACTTTACAAATTCCAAGTTCCACAGCTTTCCGACGTGATTTGTAGCATTTATTTTATTTTGAGTAGCCAATTATGGTTTACCCACTTTTTCTCCCCAATCCAGTCCTTATGCCAATTGATTCCTCCCCTATGTTGTCACTGCTGTTGTAGCCTACCAAATCACCTGACAGTGAGGAGCCCCCACCGAGAGGACTATAGGGCCTTCGTCCTACTCCTCCCTCCCAAAACCAGCTGCCACCCAGCCTGGCTGTAGGAATTCATGTAGTGACAATTATCACCCTCTCCGCCCAGCTTCCCATCCCTCGAACAACAATTGTGTTTGCATAGATGCCCCACGATTGATTCAAATCCACAACCTCTTTAGTGGTAGCAGGGACACTGTGCCACCCGGGCACCTGTAGCACCTTGTGCAAATCAGAATGGGAGAAATATTTGATATAGTTCTTGATCAAATGACAATAGGGATAATATGTACCAATTGGTGTGAGGTTTGGACAAAGTCTATATGGTAATACCAACAAAATATTTTGCAAAGATCAGTCTCATGGTGGTGCTATGAAAGACAGATGGGAAAGATTTCTAGTGGAGTTTCTTTCTAGGCCTCCTGGGCGTATGTGTGCCAAGTTTGATGCTGAAGTGGTGCCTGAGATTAGCTGTTCACACAACGGCCTGATGGTGGCGCTGGGAAGAATTTGGGGAGGAGGTTCTTCCTAGGCCTCCTGGGAGTGTGTGTGTGTAGTTTCACACTAATTGGTCCAACTTTCCCGAGATTAGCTGTCCACAGACAGAGGGGTGAAAACATAATCCCTCACCTTTGGCCATCCCGGCCTGGCGGGGATAATAAAAATATTGATTGAATTGTTAGTAAAGTAGTTAGTAATGACAATCAAATTGTGTTTAATATGATTTTTTGGGATTTCTAACTACTTTAGAATGGTTTAATATGAGCCGGGTCAAAGTGACCCGAAGGCCCTGGGTGTGACTAGAACACGAGGATCCTACGAGGGTTAAGACAAAGTGTCTTTCCTGAACAAAGTCTGTGGATTAACTTCAAGTGCGTTGTTAGTGAGTTGGCATTGGCCTGAGGGACTTTACAAATAAAACAAAACATCTCAGTATCAAATCAGTGCATCATCAGAGCACTCAGATAACAATATACTTTTCAGTATTAAAATTCAGTGCAGCATCAGAGCCCTCAAAATAAATCTTCTCAGTTTAGCATCAGAACCCTCAAAACCATCTCAAAAGTATCAGAAATCAGTGCAGAATCAAGAGCCGGGAGTCTCTGGTAGGGGACCCAACCGGTAGGAGACAATATAATCTCAAAAGTATTAAATAAATAAAAACAAAATAAAAATAATAATCAGTGCAGCATCCGAGCTCTCATTTATTTGACCCTGGGATTGACCTTGGTGGTAGCAGCATCTATCTGGTAAACAGCACTTTGCAAGAAGTGGTAGACATTAGCCAGATCCCGGTTGTACGAGGTAGCGAAGACGAAATGATTTTTAAAAAGCGTGTCGAAAGAGGCAAGGGAGTCTGGTGACTTACACGGGATTGCACGTTTGTCAATCACAATGAAGTATTTGTATGGTACACCTCTGGGTCCCCACAGCCAGTAGATAGGGTTGACGACTCTCGTGATGCTGTCCAGATACCCCTCGACACTGGTCCCAGTCTGTGACAAGAGAACTTCATTAGTCATGTTATTACAATTAATATGTTTGCAGTTTAGAGCCCCAACTTTATGAGATAGCCACCAGAATCACTTCTTGCCACAAAATGCAACCAACAACATTCTGCCTTATCTTTATTCTGCTAAATGTAAAATAAATAAACATATTCATATCGGTGTATCTCAGGCTGATGGGGATAGATCTGTGGGGGGCGAAAGCAGACAATTATCACAGGGCAGTCGCTGATTACAGATGAGCATGGTTATCGCATGATTTCACAAAATTATAGTTTTAAGGGTGACTATTAGGGACAGAACAGTGAGCCATCTTAAACTTTAATTGAACTATAACCTTACCTAGATGAACTTCACAAGGTGGTCAATGGCTTGTCGGGCTGAGAGCTTCCCTGGTCTCTTGTTGCGGCCTTGAGGTGAGGGTGGCATGAGGTGGATAAGGCAAGATGGAGGACATCTCACTGTCCCATCCTGAAAATACAAGGGAGAGAAAAAAACCCAGACATTTTTACTAAAATCTCTTCATTTTGGTTTCGAAACCAATTCCCTCTTCCATTAGTATTAGTCATTTAATTCCAGCATACCATTTTCCAGTTGTCCTGTTGGGATTCAGCTTTATGAAGCAGATCTTCAAGGTCGCCTGTCTGGGTGAGGCCATGGCTTTGTTCAAGGACTTTCTGCCTGTAGCGAGTAGGCCCCTTTTCCAGGAACTTGGAAAAGGGGCAGCGATGCAGCGATGTCATCACCAAACATCAGACTGAAATTCTGCTCCATCTGCAGACAAGATGGAATACAGACGACAACATGGCATACATTTTTAATAGGTTCACCTTATGACCAGGGCTGTGATCTGTTTAAAGTCATTTTTCATTTCAGTTCGACTTTAAGGCAATACATACCATTCCCGCAATGTCAAGAAATCTTGGAAAGGTGGTGAATATTTCAGAGGACTTCACTGGGTCATGAACCATTGCTTGGCGATGGGTGAAGGTGTGTTTCATCTTCTCCTCGACGATTGCTTCATCAGTTGTATGGTTCATCAGTGCGATGGCCTCACAACACTGGGTTTTGACAGGGGATTCTGACACTCTGTAATGATCCTCTCTCCTCCAGGTTTGGCCATCAGAATGTTTTCAATCATCTAAGTGGGAGGGGGGAAAAGGGGGGGACAGGGATTTGGTGGCCAAATATATTTACAGTAGCACAAATGTAAACCATGCCCCCCATACTTCTCCGCAATTGTACTTTGCCATTTACCCCCCTGCTGCCCCCTTTATCAGAATCACCATCTTGATCTCCATTTCAAACAGTCAACTGCAAATCTTACCTGAGCGAGATGAGTCAGGTCAGCTCTGTTCCTTTGGGCAGGACACGGCTGCAAAATGGTGGTGTCATCAGTCCCCATTGTCTGCACTGGAGCTGAGAAAGGCTAGTTTCAGTGAGCCTCACTGAATCTAGCATGTTGACATAACAGGAGTGATTATAATAACATGTGATTAGCAAGAGGGGATCATTTGTGTTAAGAGTAATGTAAAAGAGATATTATAAATAAATATTGCGTGCCGGATCAAACAACATGAAGTGCTTTTGCGCACTGCTGCCAGTAGCCTACTTATTTAGCGTCTGGTACTAACTCTGCTGTCACGTACTGCAGTTGTTCTCAAACTTTTCAGGCCGCAACCCCAAAAATAATCTTATTTTAACTGGGGACCTCCCACCCTGACGAGCACTAAGAGTTGGGACAGTACATTTTGTATAACACTGTTCTATTGTGAAAGTCTAGCAGATCTACATGCTCACAACGCCTCGCATTGCGAGGCTTTGTGAGCATGTAGATCTTCTATTTTCACAATCTCTGAGTCTAATATTTGATCATTTGGCCCAATGTTTAGTCTGTCATTTTAGAGGTATTAAAAAGTCCTTAAATTGTCACTTTAGAAATGTGCAAATACCCTCTATACACTTAAAGTTTGTTGGTTTGTTTACTGTTGAGAAAACAATGATTAGCCAATCATCAGGGGACCCCCCAAAATAATTTAGGGACGCCCCTGGGGGTCCCGACCCAAAGGTTGAGAACCACATTTCTAATACCTCAAAAGAACAGGGGAACAAAGGAAAGAAAAGACCGTTATAACATTAAAAGTAAACAAATTATATAAAAACTGGTCAAACGTTGCCCAAATTGTCAAATGATATAAGAGGCAACAATTGTGAAAATAACAGATCTACAAGCTCACTGCATTCCAAGTGCTTGTCAGGGTGGAGGGTCCCCAGTTCAAATATGACTATTTTGGGGGGTCCCCAGTTCAAATATGATTATTTGGGGGGCTTAAGTGGTTAACAGTCAACAGGATCACTGATTACATTAATTATGAGAAGCAGTGTTCTTGGTGACATCACCACCAACAAGTGCCACAGGATATAAATAACAACAAGTGGGCTTGAGACCAGTATATTATACCAAAACTTCATAGGATAGACCAAGGATATTCTCCTCAAAAATATAAAATAAAAAAAAAATACCAACAGTACAAAGGCAGGGCCCTTAGCCAATGAGGCTAAGGGCACAGGGGTATATATTTGTGCCCATATGAGCCCACACTGTTTTGTATGAACAGTATTTCTAGTTAAGAACTGGTTCTCAAACTGTTTTTTTATTTAAAGGACCCCCTGTTTTTAGTATGCATATGGCCATGATCCCCCATCATCCATAACTCCCCTAGAACTGTACAAATGGAACCAGATGGACCTGTTAGGGTTAATTTGGTTCCATTTGTATACTCTACTACCATTGCTCGCTAACATTAGCCACAAATACCACACACACACACACACACACACACACACACACACACACACACACACACACACACACACACACACACACACACACACACACACACACACACACACACACACACACACACACACACACACACACACACACACACACAGTATTGAACAGCTGCTAGCTAACTTTGGCTCTGTTAGCCACAATACCACACAACAGGCTGCAAGCTGTGCACAAATACACAGCAAAGCACCTTCTGTTAATACAAAATAAAAAAACGTCCACTTCTATCAAAAGGGAAGCTTATCTTACACATTTTGAACATTCAGTTCCATTAGGATGTAGTCTACTGTAAAAACGTTAGCATCAGCTAGTGTTAGCATTAGCTAGCGTTAGCATTAGCTTAGTTGTACTGGTTGGATGAACCTTTCAGAAAAATACACACTTTGTACAAAAACACTGCAGACAACATTCTTAAGTAACATACAGTACATGTAGGTTACTTTATCCAGTGGCTATGTTGTTTCACCTACCTAAAAAGGATAAAGTCCATGAGAGCATATAACTCCTGGTTGTTCTTCTCTTCAGCACTGACTGACTGAGGTTCAAAATGGCAGCCAGCCCAGACTGGTTCAAACCAGTTCCAAGTCGTTCCAATAGCTCCTCTCTGTCTTGAGGAGCAATAGATGAGCAGCAAATGAGCAGCAAATGTTTCCTCTGAGAAAGTATAATAATAAGGATATGCCCCGCCTCCTACAGAGCTCTGTTTCCTGCTAGATCAAAGCAATATGTGATGTCACTGTTCTCATCCTTCCCAGTTGTTGTTTGGGCAATTAACCCTTTGACTGACTGCTGCTGAAGCAATAATGCATTGTTTTTCATGAACTACTGTACACTTATCTAAAGATTAGATCTGATCAGATCAGATCAGGGGTCTTCAACAGGGGGTCCGCGACCCCTAGGGGGTCCGCGGGGATACTGCAGGGGGTCCCCTAAAAAAGGGGGGGGGAAATATATAGGATATATATAAATATATAATTTATTTTAAGAAAGAAAAAAAAGAAAAAATATATATTTTAATAGCATTATTATTATAGCAGTATTGAATGCACAATGTGATTTTACACAATTTTATACATAAATATACAATATATGTTGTAGCCCCCTTCCCTACCCTACAAGGTATCTCAGTTATAACTATTATAATTATAATAAACATACTATAAAGTGTTAGGCCTATACATCATTGGAAAAAATACTATTTTTGTCAATACTGCATGTAGAAATACTCTGTAACAAATCATTCTAAATTTACTTAAAGTACAAAACTGTTGGTATGAAAATGTATTTAAAGTGCAAAAGTAGAAAGTACTCATTATGCAGAATCTTTGAAAAGAGCAGATCTACAAGCTTACAATGGCATTGGTAACATTTTTGAGAGGCCATTTTTGCGACCGTTAGGTCGCAGTTACTATCAAAACCTTCACTGGCAGTCTGTCTGCCTGTCCGTCTGTCCGTCTGTCCGTCCGTCCGTCCACATCACGGCACACCACACTTTTGCCCTTCTCCACAACCGTTGCCCCTATCCATGCCAAACTTTGCACACACACTCCTTGCCTGCCAATCCACAAGCTCCACCCCTCCAGAGACCCCTGGAGCTCCAGGGACCCCCAGGGACCCCCTGGCGCCACTGCCAAAAAGTCAAAAGTAGCCGATCATACATGTGCTTATCTCCTGGTTAGGGAGTCTTACTGGTATTGTTCTGCTCCAGGATTCTGGCTACCCCCCCTAAATCACATGCGCTGAGTCAGAATATGCAGGTTTTATTCCAATGCGCAAACAGGAAGTGTCTCAAAACTGCCACTTCCTGGTGTGTTTTGGGTATTACGAGTTGGTAGGTGCTCCGATATATTTTTTTCTCATGTCTGCATGTCATTTTAAGCCTCAGGTCGACATTCAGTAACCCTAATATCCTATCGTGATTTTATAGTAATTCAAAGGAGGCTAACCCTAGTTTAATCCTAGGAATGTCGCACAGAAATAAAACACACCTCCACGTGTTCGTCTCGGTGAGCTATTCAACATACTAAAAGATGCGCCCTTGACACATGATGGTTTCGGACTTATAACACGAAATAGCTAACCCTAGGGTCAGCTATTTCGCGTTATAAGTCAAAGACGATGCGACATCAGACCTTGGTTCCGAGATATGTTGTAGAGCTCTCCGAGACGAACGTGTGGATGTCTTGGTTATCCTCCTACGACCTTTCTTCCCTGGGATCTCCAATTTGACTAAGGGTCATAGAGTCTATAAACGTTAGAGCACATTGAATGCCAGGCCAGAGAAAGCTATCTCCTCACAGGAGTGTCTGTGTGGGATGAACCTTATACTGGCGTGTTCAGCTCGCAGAGACGAACATGTGTATGTGTGTGTGTGTGTGTGTGTGTGTGTGTGTGTGTAACTCCTCTATACGACACTCCTGTGCCGAGAGAACGGCCCCTAAAGTTAGAATTAGGGTTAGCCCTCTAGGGGTCATACATCAACGCGTTCGTCTCAGCGAGCTGATCAAGAATCTTTTTGCCATGTGTCTGTGCGTCCCCTAGAACCCGACTAAAGAATCGACTAAAGCATTTTTACGTGACGGGATAAGACTAAGAAAGATCTAACTGATCAGTCTTGATCACATGACTAGCGATTTGTGTGAAATTTGAAGGAGTAATATAAGAAAATATGTATTACGTAAGTCGGCCTGCTGGTGGCGCTATAAAAGGCATGTGACAAATGTAGGGCAAAGTTGAAGTTTTAGTCATGCTGCATAAATTGTTGAAACTCATGTAGTAGTAATAATATCTTAAAATGTAACTAACTTATAATGGTTATCCCCCAAATTAGCATTCTATTGATGCAGACCCTTAGTTTTCATTAGATAACGTTTCTGTAAGTTCTATACTTTATCTTAATAAACTATCTGATACATTGCTTTTAACATTCTTAAATTGGCATGAGATTGGTTCTGTATGTGATAAAATTGAGACATAATTTATCTAATTGTTGGTATCATTCGAGAGCTTGTACTAGCTAGAATGATATATACTTAAGACATTTTCTGAATATGCTATAAATAAAGCAAGTGAATTAAAATGAGCATTAAACACAAATGCATGATCAAATGAGAATGATTGAAGACTGCATCGTTTATAGCTATATACTGGCCAATCTGAGTCTTTAATGTGACTTAAATGAGATAATCTTGAGAGCTCTTTTACAGCTCAACAGTGGTCATTCTGAGACAGACCTGAGATGTAACAAAAAGCCTTAATTGAGCTTTAAATGAGATTATATTGAAAGCTATTTTTTATATCACTTGGAGCTAAGTTTGAGACGCAACAATCCAGATGAATTGAGCAATATTTGAGACATTATTGAGCTCTCCTGTATAGCTCATCAGAGCTTCCATCTGAGGCATGTTGCTCCCCAGAAATAGAGGAGAAACAGGAGCAATACCTGAGATCTCCTTTTTGTATCACCTTGATCTCATTTGTGGCTTGAGAAACAAAAGAGCAATAGATGAGGGCTCAATCATGGATTCTGCTTTCCTCTGCGCTGAGTCACATTCTGCCACTTGTTGTCGCTTGCAAACATAAGTCACGAGAACAGGCTGTACCGGTGTTTTTTTGTTGTTGACGGTGCAGTGTCCGCCATTATCAATCAGACCATGATTTCCTACAATGAGCCATTGTACGGTAAAGGCTACAATATGTGTTCTGGTGGGGAAATAGCCAAAATGATCACCAAATCACCTGTTTACTTTGTTCTGTGACAGAGGTTTCCCCGTCTCTCCAGCTATTTAATAAACAGAAAATAAATGTTCAGGTGAGTTGCCAATTTCCACCAATCAGGAGAGAGTAACCATTCATCAGCTTCAATTTGATAGTGTTCCAATTGATTTGTGTCATCACTTCCAAATTCACTTGTTTATCCTGTATCCTGTGTTGAGGTCAGGCCACTGTTCTGTAAAAGAAATGCATTTTCTGTTTACTATAAAGAGCTTGGAAGACAGGGAGACTCCTGTTACTGAACACTATACACTGTGTAGTGTTCAGTAACAAGATATGGAGCTATTTAACTACCAAAATTAATTTCCCAGTGGATGCCCCGTGACTCACATCAGTGCAACCACACTTGCATTTTAACCAGAATTGCACCTCTTTATTATTGGCCCTTCTCCAGGGCGGTGCCATTGTAGGCTACTACAGGTGTAATGCAGGTAATCAGTAACCTGCCTCCGCCAGATGGTGGCGTCTTGAGTTCTTCCAGTCTGGAGGAACTCAAGACACCACCATCTGGTGTAGTCAGGTTAGGTAATCAGTGTGTTGCCAGATTTTGCAAGAGAAACATGCGGCCAGGTCTGTGAAAACAAGCCCAACAGAAGCAATTATGCCGGTAACCACGTTTTACCACTTACACCGGCTATTTGAAAATAAAAGATCTATACAAGCTCACAATGCGTCACATCTCGACACGTTGTGAGCTTTTAGAAAAAATAGAATATCTTTGTATCTTTTTACACAAATCTTGTGTGGCAGTCCATGGCATAACATATTTTCAGATGGGCGCCTACGGATGACTACTTGAAATAAAATTGAGAACCACTGGTTTAAACAACATTAGAAAACAAGCCCAAATAAGCAACTACACTTTAGAACAGGGGTCTTCAACAGGGGGTCCAGGACCACTAGGGGGTCCTTAGAGTTACTACAGGGTGTCCTCCAAATCTTTGTGTGATAGAAACTTTTTTTTTTATATTAACAATTTGAACCCTAGCGTCCATATTCTGAGAACTTTAGCCAAAAATAGTCTACAACCTCACAACGCCTTTGGCAAAGAGGTTTGGTTTAGAGGGTAAAAAGAGCAGACTAAGTACAGAGTGAAAGGTCAAGTTTATTAAGTATTGACGGTTCAAGTGGTTAAATATCTGAAAACACAATTTGACATGAATCCAGAATACACTGAGGATCGTGCTGTCAAACTATATGGAATCTATGAAAAGGTTGTGGTCCCTGCTTCATCTCTCTCTCTCAACTAAGGGGTCCTTGGCCTGAAAACGTTGAAGACCCGTGCTTTAGAAACAAGCCCAAAGCCGCTTATTATAAGCAGACAAACATGGCAACACTGGTAAACAGGAAACCCATTGATATGACACACACACACAGGAAGAATCAGTCATCCCACAAACACAGTAGCAAAGGAGAGCTCATCATTAGCACAGTGTTGTTCAAGCATATTATTACAATCTTCTGATTTGGCCCATCGCAAACATCTCATGTGAGTCATTTCTGTTGATGTTGTCTTTCATTTTGGAGAAGTTTTGTTGTTGATGGCATTATGTTAATGTTGATGGGAACTTTACAAACAGATGTGTTACTATCACTGGTGGAAGAAGTACTCACATTCTTTACTTAAGTAAAAGTATCAATACTGCAGTATAGAAATACTCAGTTACTAGTAAAAAGTCAGGAATTCAAAATGTACTTCAGTAAATGTATGAAAGTGTAGCCAAACAAAATGTTTGAAAATAGCAGATCTACAAGCTCACAACGTGTCGCACCACGACACGTTGTGAGCTTGTAGATCGGCTATTTTCAAATAGCCTTGGTAAAAAATAGGGTGAAAGTGGTTAATGTATATGTAGATTATAATTCATACCTGCAAAGTAACTACTATCTAGGTCAAGTACAATATTTGTCTCTGAGATGTAGTGGAGTAGAAGTAAAAGTATTGGAAATAGGAAATACTCAAGTGAAGTACAAAAACCTGAAGTGTACTTAAGTAAATGTACTTACACCACTGCTGGGAACCCTCCCACCCTGACAAGCACTTGGAATTGTAGGCATTACATTTAGCTCGGTTCCACAGGTAAATAATGTGGAAAAAACATCAGCATTGTTATTCTGTATGTATTCTGTATTCGGTATTATGTATGCTTCAGAGGTACAAGGACCACTAGATTGATTATTATAATATCTATGTTTTTGTTGGAACGTCCAGGACTATTTTAGACTTTCTTTTATCACATGATAAAAGCTCCAACTGAGTGTGGCCATCTCGCGTTTTACAAGAGCCGGTGACAGAGGCGCGCGGTGATCAAGCTGAAACTGTCACGAATCTTACTCGCAACACTGACAGCATCCACATCAAACACCTTTGGGTTTTACGGTAGCAGGCTAAGGGTGAGACTGATTATAAGCACGTCATTCCAATGCGCAGTGGTGGAAGAGGTAGTCAGATCTCCTTACTCAACCCATTAGGACCTGGGGTCTTCAACTGGGGGTCCGGGACCCCTAGGGGGTCCTCAGAGTTACTGCAGGGGGGCCGCCAAATCTTCGTGATAGGATCCTGTTTTCTCCTTTTTTATATTAACCACTTGAACCCTAGCATCCATATTCTGAGAACTTTTGCCCAAAATAGCCGATCTACAAGCTCACAACGCCTCGCGCTGCGAGGCGTTGTGAGCTTGTAGATAGGCTATTTTCGACAAAGAGGTTTGGTGAAAGGTCAAGTTTATTAAAGGACAACTCTGTTTTTTTACAAGGGCTCATATTTTAGATTGTAATTAGAGAAAAGAAAAAGTGAGTGATAAAATGTTTTCATTTGCTTCGTTATATTGTTTTATCGCGTTTACCGTGCTAAAATGTGGGGCATGCGTGCGCATGGGGGCATGCGTACAAGTGGCTAAATATGTCTTTTTAGACACAATAAGCCAGCAGTTTCTTTATTGCTATTTACAGTAACACTTCTAGCCCCCATAAGTCACATCCAACCATGAAAGGTTGCGTTGTGTCTTGGGAATGGGCTTATTCTGTGTAAAATGACATATTTAGCCACTTGTATGCATGCCCCCAAACACTGAAATATACTTTTATATTCATTAATTACAATCTAAAATATGAACCCTTGTTGTAAAAAACTAAAGTTGTCCTTTTATTATTGTTGGCTCAAGTGGTTAAATATCCGAAGACACAAATTGAAATGAATCCAAAATACACTGATGATTGTGCTGTCAAACTTTATGGTATCTATGGGTTGTGGGGGTCCCTGCTTCATCTCTCTCTTGATTAAGGGGTCTTTGGCCTGAAAACGTTGAAGACCCCTGCATTAGGACCTGAGGCCGAGTCTATAAAATGTCTTTGAAATCCTAACAGTTTCCAGAAAATAAATATGTTGTTGTATACAGTATATATAGAAACCTCCATATAGTGTTTGTTAGTAAATTAAGACCTTGGTTCCCCAACTTTTTCAGTTCGAGGACCCCCACATTGATAGATATTTGGCCGTGGACCCCCATCTGAAAATGTTTAGTGCCAGGAACCTTTTGTTCCATTTGTCTTTTTTTTTTTTTTTACAACAAAACATTTTTTTTTTGTAATTTAGAGAAAAGAAAAGGTGAGATTTATCGATTTTAACACTCATCTTTTCTCTAATTACAATCTAAAATATGGACCATTGTTGTAAAACCAAAACAGAGTTGTCCATTGATGTTAAAAAATAGCAGACTCACACAAGCTCGCACACCTGCAATTTTTGAATAGACAACATATAGAAATGGAAACAGTGGTTAAAATCATTGTGATGCTGTATTATAAGACATTTTGCTGGGAGGGTCCCCGGACCCCACTTTGAGAACCACTGGCTTAAGACATCACCTGCTCTGTTATTATTCCACTGAAGTGCCTTGAGAGAGTGATATCTACAGCATGCTAGCTGGAATAATCTTTGACTGGATTAAGCCTGCGTGCGTGCGTGCGTGCGTGCGTGCGTGCGTGCGTGTGTGTGTGTGTGAGAGAGAGAGAGCACCATTGCGTGCATGCAATGTCTCCAAACACCTCCTACCATCAGTAGCTTAATATGCACAGCGGTTTCAGCATCTCCCCACAATCCCTGGTGTTTCTCAAAGGCTTTGTCCCTCTTATGAACACGTGTAGTTGCTGTCCTGCCTGTGCTGTCTGTGTGTCCATGTATTTCATTTAGCAATGGGAGCGCTGTAGGGTCCTCTGCAGTGGTGGAAAGTAACTAAGTGCATTTACTTAAGTGCTGTAGTACAATTTGGAAGTATCTATAATTGAGTATTTCCAATATGCAATACCTTTACTTCCATTACACATCAGAGGAAACTATTGTACTTTTATTCCACTATAGTTTATTTGACAACTTTAGTTACTAGCTACTTTATAGATTTTGATTATTATCGCAACACATAAATATTCGATCTACAAGCTCGACACATTGTGAGCTTTTAGATCTGCTATTTTCAAAAGATTTTTTTATAGATTTGAAAACTTGAAATGGGACAAGTACCTTTACTCTTTGTACTTTAAACACATTTTGATGCCAATACGTTTGTACAGACCTTTACTTGTAACAGAGTATTTCTATATTGCAGTATTGATACCTTTACTGAGTAACTGCAGTTAATCACTTAAACCTAGTTGACCTTATAGGGTGAGTCCCTCAGGGCTCTGTACTAGTGTGTCTTCTGTTATTGTGGGTCAGGCTTTCACTGAAAGTGGGAACAGTACTCAAATGTTTTACTTAAAGATGGGGGGGGGGGGGGGGGGGGGGGGGGGACACACACGCAACAAAGTTTAACATTACCGTAGGTCACGTGGTCTTTCTCCAAACATTCTGAAAAGGGGGCGGGACTGTATCAGTTAGTAGTGAATGTATACTTCGTCTCAACTCCGCCCCTCCCCCCATATTAGCCAATCAAATTAATTTATTGCAGTTACTGTACAGAAAAAACTACTTTCAGTACAGTAACTGCAATACATTAATTTGATTGGGTAATCAAAGGTAGGTTTACTTGACATCATCAAAAAATTATGCTAATTTGATGCAATGTGGAAATACTCTGTTACAAGTAAAAGTCTGGATTTCAAACTTTATTTGAGTATATCAAAATGCATTTAAAGTACCAAAAGTAAATCTTTTGAAAATAGCAACAAGCTCACAATATGCTATAGATCGGCTGTTTTCAAATGGCCAAGATAGTGTAAAAACTTTTGAGAATCAGTTGCCCCGGTGCTGAAAGAAAGCAGTCTTTCCCAGTTCAGACTTGGCAAAAGGAACCAGAAAGACTGGCCATTCGCTAGAGCGAGTTAGAATATGACTAGGTTTCTGACGTAACGTGGATGAAATATTATGGTGGTAATTGTTCCAACCAGGGCTTTATAAATGAAGAGGTGCCAATCTCTCAGTCAGTGCAGACTAGCCCACCTTGTCATACAGAGAGACAGTGATGGGTTATGGGTATTATAATGCTCAGAGCTGAGTGGTAACGGTGTACTTAGATTTTGCAGGTATTGCAACTTTTACTTAAAGGAGTAGTTTACCCAAAAATTGCTTTTTTTCTATTTATTTACTCACGCCAAGGAGACTTGAGTTCAATAATATTTTTTAGTTTTTTGTCGCAAGACAATAATTTGATTACAATAAATGTACCCCCCAATGATTACGGATGGGACCCAAATGCAATACATTTTTGTCTTAGGAATGCGACAAAAAACAAAACATTATTGAACTCAAGTCTCCATGGCGTCAGTAATCAGTAGAAAAAGTCTAGGGGGTGAACTACTCCTTTAACCCTTTAAAACTGGGAAAGCGTCCGTCAGTTTAGATTTGAGCTATATTGTCTCTTGTCGGGTGAAACTTTCCAAAAAGTTACTTTTCATTCTTTGCATTTCATATAGTATTTTGCCATTTATTTGCATTTTTATTTGTATTGTTTTTTCATTACTTTTTGCCAATATGACACGCCCTAAACAGGGATGAATTATGAATCGATTCTTTTATAAAATTATAGATGATCTATTATTTATTTAATCAAATGTATTAGTTTGATTATAACCAGTGTACTGTCACCCCTACACGTCAGGACAGCAGAGAAGGAGACAGGACCAAGGGGAGGCACCGGAGAGAAGAAGAACCAGGTTGGGATCAACTCCTGGATCAGGTAAGGAGACTGCAGGCACACACAGATCCCATGTGTTTCTCACATCTGCCTACACTGCAAGTGATTATGTGAAGATCTGGATCCGTGGATCCAGTCCTGGTTTTTGTCTTGTGTGTATTCAGACGTTGTCGACCTGTGCGTGTTGCAGAGGTGTCATTTGAGTGTGGCAAGGTATGGCAGCTGCCATGGCTTGGGTACAGAGGGGGGAAAAATGTACTCCCTATCATGCCTGTTGCAAAGGTATGGCAACATGACTGGTGTCTTGCAATAAAATATACTCCCCATCATGCCTGTTTGCTAAGGTATGGCAACATGACTGGTGTAAGACACCAGTCATGTTGCCATACCTTAGCTTTTTCTAAACTGACGCCACCGGTGCGTTGTCTGCTGTGGTGACGACGTAAAAGCGCAGGTATCGAGTAACGCTTCATCTGTACCCTGCCGCCGCGCTGAAAATAGCCGATCTACAAGCTCACTGTGTGTTGCGATGGCGCTGCCTGCATAGTGAGCTTGCGGATCGTCTCTTTTTAGCGAGCACGACTCCGCTTCAGAGCGGAATGGCTGCGAGACGTGCATTTTCCCTGCAGTTCAGCTGCAGTGTGCATGGATTAAAGGTCTCAGTCATGACTGATTTCAGTGATTTGGATTCCATAGAAGCCAGTGCTGTGTTCTATGGAGGCACGTTGAGCAGCGAAAACAACGTATGTGACTCATTGACTCATTGAGAGCTTGTACATATAGGCTATCTTCTGTTTAGATTAGACATTTCTTGAAGTGGTCAAACTAGCAATAATTATGTTCGGAAGCATCTTCCATAAAATCTTAATAGTCTGGGATATTTCATAAAAGCGAAGGTTAACTCATCTACTGCCATTTAAATATGCCGTCTTTGGGATTTCCCCGCCAGAAGTCTCCATAGACTTCCATGTAATTTATAGTGCACAGATCATGCACGCCCATGCACAGATCATGCACCATGTTTGTGCAGTTTGTTCACAGCTTTCAAACAAAAAAATCCGATTGGAAATCCATTCAGGCATTCTTGAGATAATAGCCATTATGTTTTACATGTTGTGTAAGCAAAGATGGCTGCCCTGTATGAAAGATGGGGTTGTATGGGGGTGGTGGAACATGCAAAATCGCGATTGAAATCATGTTTACTATATTATTATTATTTTGTATTCAAACTCGTCATACTTGTCATAAGCAGAGTGGACACATAAATATAACTCTTCAAACTAGTTATAAGCAGTAGATGAGTTAAAGTGTATGTAGAACAGCGGGGAACAAAAGTACTAAAACTTCATAATTTTAGATATTGTGTTCATTGTAGGGATGGGACGATAAATGATATCATTGTTTATCGTGATAAAAAACACTCACGATAATCGCATCGTGGAGATTTAATTTGTTGTGACGTCATCCTCCGCAACGCGACGCGTTGTGAGCTTGTAGATCTGCTATTTTTTGGCAAATGTTCCGCCCCAGGATAGTGGCTTTTGATTATCGCGATAATATCGTAAATCGCGATTTCTTTTATCACAACAATCGTGATATGATATTATGTTCATATCGTCCCATCCCTAGTTCATTGTTTAGAAAACAGCGGTTGTGTGTGTGTGTGTGTGTGTGCGCGCCAAGGCCCAACACTGGTGATGATAGGAAGATATATGGGTTTGGAAGATTTGTGTGTGCGTGCGTGTCATGTGTCTGTCATGTATCAAAGGTGAGTCGGAGGTGCCAATAGGAGGATGGGATTTGGGTGTGCGTGCGTGTGTGCGCTTGCGTGTACAGGTGTTGTACATCGTCTCTGTTGGGTCCTATAAACAGTTACTTTTCAAGACTCAAACTGTTTCACAAGTACATTATACCGTAACCTTTTTCGGTTGCTTTAATCCTGCAGTAAATAGAGGCCCCATAGGTCACAGAGGGGGCTTGTCTGTTTGGAGGTAGTCCAAGTGTATAAACATGGTGCACAAAATCATAACTTTACTCCCACGATTTTTAGCCCACGATTTTGTAACCCAGTGCCAACTGCCTAAGCTGTAATCCGGGGCGCTGCTCTCCCTCTGCCAACCTGGGTAGAGCCCCGAACTGAGCACATGCTTCCTTCAATGCACGAGGAGTGGGCAAGCCGCTTCTTATCACCTGAAAGGTGGGAGTTTCCTCGGTATAGTACAAGTACGTGGAAGGAACGCGTTATTCCAACCGGTTCCTTTCTAGCCTGGCATGGCCATACTAATATCACTGCGTAGATATTAGTCTGGAATCTCTGTATGGAACGAAGAGGCGGATACAAAAAGCCTCTGGTGATAAAGCCGCTCCATTATTTGCATACTGAGCCCTGATTGGTCCCTCACTACTTCGGAGGGAGTGAAATCCAATCACAGGTGAGCGGTGCCAGACCAAATCTGCCAAGAGCGTTTTTTTTTTTTTTTTTTTTTTTGCAATAGCAGATTTGGCTACCACGTAGAGTAACACATCATTACGAGGCACATTAATAACATTGCTCAAGAAATGTTTCACTGAGTTTCAAAAATATCGAAACTAGTCGATCTACAGTACAAGCTCACCAGTTGTGAGCTTGTGTGGATCAGCTATTTCCGCTATTCGCCATACGAGAGGTGTAATAGGGCTTACAGTACATGCTTAAAATGTCTGAAAAACACAACTGGGTCTCAGCTTTTGACAGATGTAAGAAGGAGGAGGGGGGGAGGGGGGGGCTGGAAAGGGGAAACGTTTGGGAACCATGGGAATAGCTGTTATGAACCTGTTTCACAGGCCTTACCTCTCACACATCCCGTTTTAACTGCATGCTGTGTAAAAAAAAAAAGAGGTTTCTCTGACTGACACGTCGCTTAGCGCGTTCCCTGTCACTGTAGCAGTTACAGATGAGTGACAAGTGCAAAACAATGATAATGGGCTACATGGCAATACATCAAGTACATAAGTAATTAATTTTCCTTGCGTCTATTTCTCACTTACTCCTCAAAGCGCAGCACGTGACGCGGCTTTGAAAGGAGCCGCGTTTTTACACGCTCAGCGAACTTCATAGCTTCTTTTTCATTATTTGTCGGGTGGGGGCAACCGATAGCACTGCTGCTGCGGAGTGAAAGGGAGAGGATGACAAAAACATTTGTGAGCCTCCCTCATTAAAAAAGTTTAACTGTGGGGAAAACTGTGCCAGCAACACCAAAATATATTCATGTAAATGAATCTCTCTTGTGCTGAATTTTTCATGCCCGACCCGAGGTTTGCAGCAGAGGTCCCAGAAAACTGCACCCAGCAAACAGCGCTGCTCGTGTACCGCAGACTTAGCTGCAGGTTTGATGGGGAGGAAACTTTGGATAACTTTGCATACAAAGTTGCACAGGTTGGGGATGGGGAGTGTGTTTTCAGAAAGATGGTTTCCCCTGGCTCCTTTTTTCCCCACACTCTAACCCATTTAGTGCTCCAGACATGAACGGGTTAAAATGTCCAGCGTGCCTCTCGCAGGCTCCATCCGCGGCCAGTCTCTTATTTTGAAGGCCAGAAGTCCATTGCGTAAACATTTCCGGTTTGACGTCATGACGTCATTCAACGGAAGCGATCGCCACCCCATGCCGTTGCTGTAATGGCCGATCGTTGCCTTTGTTATTGTTAGGATAAATTATGATACATAATTATGTTATTGGTGTATGAGTCTCATATGACCATATAAAGGCATAATATGAACTGAACGTACAGTATATAAGAGACCACATTTTGGTCGCATACTGTAGGTTCAGGCAAACTGATTAAAGGTCATAATAACTTTGAATGCCCTGAATATAATCATGTTTTGATATACTGTATATGTCACGAGTGGTGGAAAATTACCAAGCACTACGTGTCCCTTTCTTCCTGTTACTTCCTTGTTATGATATAGGAACGAATCAATGAGTTCCTACTACTTCCTTGTTATGATATGGGAACAAATGAATAAGTTCCACGACTTCTTACTGTCATAACTGTACTCTTTATATACATGTTAAACTTCCATTTTGGGAGAGAGAGAATCCTCTGTCCTGCCGTTATGGTGGGGAGAGATTATCGAGCATACCACTAGGATGATATGCCCACTGCTCTGTCTACCTTGTCTGTCTCTCTTCAATACAGCAATCTAAGAAATATAGTCCTTTGGCTCTTTGTCTTATTTTAACTATGGATTTAGAGATCCATAATTTATTATTAGTTATTACGTTATTGTAGCGAGAATCTAATGCCATCCTTGGCTTTAAAAGTGTTTTTTGGAGAAAATGGACATTAAAGATGAGATCCACCGTCGGCCTCCATGTTAAGGGATTACTATTTTGTGCACGTGGATCCGTGATGATGATGAATCGGCGAGTCCAATCGTGCCAGGACTTTCCAACGGACCGTAGGGTAAGAGTGCCAGCGTTACTCTATATACAGTATTTTACGCGAGTATACTCGGGATCGGCACTCTAAATACTCGAGTATTTTTCACGAGTATACTCGGGATCAGCGTTAAATGAGTTAAGTTAAATTAATGTTCAGGGTTAGCATGTCAAGGACTCGTAAATTGATTGCGACCTACGCAAGTTTAGTATGTGTGCATATCGTATCTGACACTCACGCCTGACACTGTGGTTCTATGGGTTTGTCGCTCTGACATCACTGTGATGTCAGGGGAACCACTCTAACAGAATGGGTTTGCCGCTCTGACATCACGCTCTGACGTCACTGTGATGTCACACCCACAGAATCCCTTTTATGCCCATATATGGAGTTCCCTGATGTCATCAATATTAAGCCCATATCTAACAGGACTTCATATGGGAATGCCCTTATATGGAGGCCACATACCACACTAACAGAATCCATATATGGCCAAGACAGATGGCCAAGCAAGCCCATATCTCATCTCTGTGGCTGGTTCTACAGGGATCGTTATTTCTGAAATAAATAATTGGTCTCCACTTTAAGGCCCATTTCTAAAATAGCAAAAATAGTGGATCTGCAAGCTCTACAAGATCTGAGAGCCTGTAGGTCCACTATTTGACTGACTGACCCATTTGACTGACCTATAGTAGTCGCTTATTTTGGGCTTGTTTTCGGAAGACCCGGTTGCTTTTTTCTCTCGCTGTGGCACAACAGCAGAGCTCCTGTGTACACATCAGCAGCATCATTCACAGCGCTTAGGTTCAGGCAGCTCACCCCCGCCTGGAATTTGGAGCATGGCATTTCAGGGGTGGATCACTTCTCTTTCAGGGGACAGAGTTTTGCTCAGACTAGCTGTGAGGTTTCGTGCGTGCGCGTGTGTGTGTGTCACACCCACTTCCACTGTGGCGCACAGAAAATTGAATTTTCCTTTTTTGGTTTTCTTCTCGCTGTTGGCCAACAAAAAAAACAAACAAACAAACAAAAAAACAAGTTAACCCATTTAGAACAGGTACACATATTGTTTATCATTATTTTATGCTTTAACTATTGAAAAATAGCAGATATACAAGCTCACAGCTCACCAAGTGCCGCGCTGCGAGCTTGTAGATCTGCTATTTTTGAAAAATCGTGAAAATTAGAATTTTGACCCGATTCTATAAGTGTCTTTTGAATCCTTCTAAGGTTTTTTGAAAAACCTATGTTTCTATGTCAGCAATCTGGCTAGCCATCGTCAAAGAAAAGGTCCTTTAGCTCAGTTAGCTCAGTTAGTCTGTTCTTGAGAGACTACTATGTCAGTGGTTCTCAAACTTTTTCATGTCTAGGACCCCCAAAATGATATTTATTTGGCCACGGACCCCCATCTCAAAATATTTTGTTCCAGGGACCCCCCCCCCCCCCCCCAGAAGCAAAATTTTAGTTACAAACGTTTGCTTCAAAAATACATATATTCAAAGATTTTCACACATTTTCACAACTTTTTCAAAAATAGCAGATCTATGCCGCGCTTGTGAGCTTGTATATCTGCTATTTTTCACTGGTTAAATCATTCAATAATTCTAGGCCTAAATCGGTTTAATCTGTGAACCCACCCGCTGTAAGACTTTCTGAATTTTCATTCATGGCTTTGACCGAATGCCAAAGCCCCCCCCTGCACTTCAACTGGATAAGCGTAGCCTTTCAGAGCTACACATGCTGTAAGGGTCTGAAGTGCCAGGTAATCCTCCCTCCTCTCTCTCTCTCTGGGGGTGATAATGAGGTTAGGTCGTCATTGTGCTCTGTTATAGACTGCGTTTGTATGTGTGGGGAATTGCTAGTATGCATAACGCAAACGCAATATAGGGTTGCGGTTACGATTTAATCGATTAAAAAACACGCACGCACGCACGCACGCACGCACGCACGCACGCACGCACGCACACACACACACACACACACACACACACACACACACACACACACACACACACTATATATATTTACATCACTTGTGGGGAGGGGACATTACATAGACTTCCATTCATGTTTATGCAAGTCCTGTGGCCTTACCCTAACCTCTATCCCTAAACCTAACTCCTAACCCTAACCCTAAACCTAACCCTAACCGTTGTGGGGACCAACTATTTTGTCCCCACACTGTCAGAGGTCCCCTTCAGGTGACTGTGTGAACATGCGTTTAGTCCCCATAAGTATAGCTTGACAAACTCACACACACGCACACAATAATAATCTTATAGAACTAGAGTTCTAGAGTCCGGGTGTTTGGGCACTATAAGGAATGTAAGTCAATGTAAAATGTGTTATTTTGTCCAAAATGTTAGACGTATAGATAGTATACATGATTTAAACATACACAGTGCATCATTATCAGCCTTAAATTGACCCCATAACTTCTTGTTTATGCCCAAAATGATTGGATATACATTTTTAGTAGGCAATTATACAAACATTAGACCTTCATTTTACACCGAGATGCCCACTCTTCCTCGGTGCCCACCCTTCCCGTTACCCTTTGCCCGCCGCTGCCTGCAATCCATCAAAGGTGGCAAGTTTTCTGCAGCGTGTAATTCAGAGAGGGCAAACTCCACGGAGTACCGCAAGGACGCGGCCCGCTCTAGTCTTCTAAACGCTCCCCGCTGTAACGCAGCACAACCCGCACTGCTAAAGATAGCATCTGTAAACATAGCCTCTTAATTGGCCCTGATAAGAGCTCGTAAGCTGTCTCGAAACAAGGCCTGTGCGCGTGTGTGTGTGTGTGTGTGTGTGTGTGTGTGTGTGTGTGTGTGTGTGTGTGTGTGTGTGTGTGTGTGTGTGTGTGTGTGTGTGTGTGTGTGTGTGTGTGTGTGTGTGTGTGTGTGTGTGTGTGTGTGTGTGTGTGTGTGTGCTCTGCTGGTAGGGATGCAACAGTTAATCAAACTAATCGATTTATACAATTGATATGCAATAAAAATCACCAAAGTAATCGATGGAGAAACTCGCCGTTGTCGGGTGGAAACCTTGTATGCCAAGACCTTTCGTTTTGTATTTATCGTTTTAAAAATGAACTAAGCTAGTTCATTTTCATAAACGATCTACAAGCACACAATGCCTCGCGGTGTGAGGTGTTGTGTGCTTGTAGATCGGCTGTTTCCACTACTTTTGTGCGACGGCCTTGTGTGATGAAGCAGGGCAACTTTGCGAGAAAAAAAAAACGTACAAACTTGAAACTTGGAGATACGAGCTTTCTGCCCGACAGTGACGAACTACTAAGAAAACAGTCGATGCCGGCGTCTTCTCTTGGGTCCGTCGCCACCGCGCGCGTGTGTGTGTGTGTGTGTGCACGTGGGCCGTGCGTGCGTCTTATGTCGATCCCCATGCGCACTGTGTAAGCTTGCCCCTATCAAAAAAAAAAAAAAACCCACAACAACCACGTTTCGTCTGATTTCCCCCCGCCTCTGGCTCTTCCTCGCGGTGTACGGCGCCGCCAGGGTTGTATTTTATATTTGTTCCCCTTTCCTCTCTCTTTTCTGACAACCCTCAGCGACCAGCGGCGTGTTTCATTATTGTAATGTGAGGGCCCTCCGGAGCCCTGGCTCTCCCGCCCTGATAAGCCTCTGATTTATAACACACTCCTAGCGAGGGGGCAGAAAAATATATCCGTTGTCGGGTGAAAACCTCGCATGTCCAAAACCGTTCGTTTTGCATTTATCATTTTAAAAAACCATTTAAACTAGTGAAAACAGACGATCTACAAGCACACAACTGTGCTTGTAGATCTGCTATTTTCACTTCTTTCGTACGACGGCCTCGTGTGACAAACAGGGCTTTGCTTTGCGAAAGAACGTACACATTTTAAACTTGGGAGATGCGAGGTCTCCGCCCGACAACGACGATATACAACCCTGGGCGTTCGGCGGGGGTGCGGGGTGGTGGTGGGAGGAGGAGAAGAGGAGAAATTGTGCATTTATGGCGGTGGCTCATTGTCCCAGGGTCATTAAGGTCCCACACTGTAATCAATAGCAACGCTGCTAGGTGGCAGTGGGGGACAGAGAGAGAGGAGCCCTCTCAGAATGCTAAACTGCCTACAATCCATGGGAGAAACCAAAGCCTTGGGAGAGAGAGAGAGAGAGAGAGAGCGAGAGAGAGAGAGAGAGAGACCCCGACTGAGGAAAAGGAGAGATGAGGAGGAGAGGAGAGGATGGGGACTGAAACGGTGTCAGACAAATTGAGAGAGACTAACCCACTAAGACCCCCAGGCCGCGATTCTACTAGGGATGTGACGATAAGCGATGTTATCCTTTATCGTGATAAAAAAAACACTCACGATAATCGTATCGTGGACATTTAATTTATTGTGATCGTCCTCCGTCATGCGCTGGGATCGATTCACCTTTTATTTGCCGAGCTGCATATCCGGTACCACTTAAACCCTCTATAATTGGTAAAAGGTACACTTATAATATACTTGATACAGTCTTTTTTTTCACTCTGCCAAATCTTTGCCAAAAAATAGCCGATCTACAAGCTGTGAGCTTATAGATCTGCTATTTTTTGGCAAATGTTCCGCAAATATACTGATTTTGATTATCGCGATAATATCCTAAGTCGCGATTTCTTTGGTCACAATACTCGTGATATGACATTTTCATACTGTATCATCCCATCCCTAGATTCTACAGTATAAATGCATTTTAAATCAGTATCGTTTTCAAACCTTTTTTTAGTGCCCAAAATGATATATAGCCTATGCCACCCCATCTGAAAACATTCTATGCCAGGGTATTTTTTTCTTTTCTCTTCACTCCCAGAAGAGGGAGAGAGAGAGAAAAATCTAAATTATTCAAAAAAGAGATGTATAAGCTTGAGCATGAAGTGACGATATCTGCTATTCTTTTTTAGAAACAATGTTCTAAAACACCGTTCTAAACCGTTCTCTTGTTGCTCACATCATACTGTAGCTAAACTCTGAAACGACCGCTTTCCCGGTTCTAACAGGCTAAGAGAGAGAGAGAGAGGGAGAGAGAACGCGGGGGCGAGAGGAGACGAGAGATGGAGGGAGGGGATGTGAAAGATGGAAAAAGAGATAGATAGAATAACAAGAGACAAAGGGAATGTGTGCTGGGTATCAATACATCGGGGGGTGGAGCAGCCTTTCACGCCGTGATGGATTTGCTCTGAGATCCGAGGCTGTTTCTTTTTTTTCCCTTTTTTTTTTCTCTCTCTCTCAGAGTCCAGAACACGGCTTGCATCGATAAACAGGCATTAGCCTAATCTTCATGGCTTCCACGGCCGCTGGAGGGGCCAGCATCTCGCGCTGTCATCGGCTTTATGATGAATGAACTGCGGCGTCCATAACCGGGAGTCCATCTCCACTAGCGCATTCAGATCGGGAACGCGTTATTAATGCGATGTTACTTTTAAACCACTATTTTATGCTTTAGGTATTGAAAAATAGCAGATATACAAGCTCACAGCGCGGCACCGAGTGCCGCGCTGCGAGATTTTAGATCTACTATTTAAAAAAAAGAAAATATGAACATTTGTGCAACCCACATTTCCATAAATGTCTTCTAAATTCTACAGTATAAATGCATTTTAAATCAGTATTTTCAAACCTTTTTTAGCGTCAAGGACCCCCAAAATAATATATATTTGGTTGCGGACCACCCCATCTGAAAACATTCTATGCCAGGGTTTTTTTTTTTTTCTCTTCTAAATCCCACTAAGGTTTTTGAAAAAACCACGTCAGTGGTTCTCAAACTTTTTCATGTCAAGGACCCCTAGAATGATAATGTATTTGGCTGCCTACCCCAATCTCAAATTATCATGTGCAGGGACCCCCCAGAAGGAAATATTTGAGTTACAAAATGTTCACTTTAAAACAGATATTCAACGATTTTTCTAAAATAGCAGATATACAACATCTGCTATTTTTCAATAGCTAAAGCATAAAATGATTCCCGGTCATAAAGGGCTAGACCACAATGCTGTGTTCTTTTTTTTTTTTTTTTTTTCATTTTCATATAGCAGCTGTTAAATAGTCATTATTGGCCCCGTCCTCATTTCGGGGAGGCAGGGAGTTAGAGAAATGATTTGTGGGATCTGAACATTTCGGTTACGGACAAAACAATCAATTTGTAATATCAGTTCGTTGCCTTAGACTTTGCGGGCTTACATCTATCATTTCTGTCAGAATAGAGATATTTACATAATACTTCATGGTTGGCCATTTATGCACAACTGCTCGAGGCACACTCATTCATTTCACTATAGAGCATACATGGGCAACTGGCGGCCCGGGGGCCACATGCGGCCCCCACCTTTACTTAATGCGGCCCGCAGGTTAATACCGGAATGCTGATATATTATTGATTTCAGCTGTTACAATTCCAAACATGACCTGCTTTAATTACGTCAGTCTATATTAGTAGCTTAATGACTAGTATAGTAGTACTAAAATGTATTTTTTTATGTCCAATGTATTTGTATTTATGTTCATAAAGTTAACATGAGTATATCACTAAATACGTTTGAAATGAAATCAAAATGTTACATTTCAGGATTCCAATAAAAAAATAACAAAACAATTATTCAGGATTCCAATTCAAAAGAAGCAAAAATAGCCGATCGATGCGTTTTGAGCCTGTAGATCTGCTATTTTTGCTTCTTTTGTATGAGATACTAGAATGACAAAGTAGGACTTGGCAATATGCAATGTGGCCCTCTGGAGTGAAGGTGGAAATATAGTGGCCCTCGCCATCATCAAAGTTGCCCACCCCTGCTATAGAGGTTAGGGCCGCTATGCGGCCCTCACACCTACGTTGCACCGCCGATCCGACTGATATGCCCATATATGGAGATCTCTGTATCTGTTGGATCCTTGTCCTTTTTATGCCCATAATACTGTAGATTCAATCACTGTACATTTTAAATGGTAACTAGAAAGATGCAATTGGAAGTTGCAATTGGTTGCTGTGACGCGAGTCACACTTGCAAGTTAATTCAATCTTACCATTTAAAATTTCCCCATTCAAGTCAATGGGAAAAATGAATTCACTAATTGCGAAGGTCACAGTTTACCATGAGAAATGTCACAGCTTGTCTCTGTGTGTGTACACATTTTTACAGTCTATGGGTTGGTTCCCTTGACTCACTGTGACATCACAGGTGACATCACCTATGTAAAAGTCAATATATGGGTATCTCCATGTATTGGCATAAATGGGATGTACTAACTATACAGTACATGGATCTCCATATATGGGTAACTGGTCCGATATACATCACTGGCCAGATGGCCAAGAATTGGCGCGTCGCATGTCGCCCTGAGGCGTCTTACTAGTAAATGAATGGCTATTCATTTATATATTGTATGGAGATCTCTGTCAGTCCTTTTCCCTTTTATGCCCATATATGGAGATCCCTGATGTCATCAATATTGGGACCATATCTTGGAATGCCCATACTCTATGGACATACTGTGTCAGTCTCATGTGATCTATGATGTCAGACATCTCCATATTTGTGAAAAGTTTATTTTTTAATAGGGCTGGGATGCGATTAAAACATTTAATCTAATTAATTACAGGCTCTGCATGAATCGCAATTAATCGCATTTTAATCGCACATCGATATTTGACCTGAGAAGCATTTTGTTGTACGAGTGAATCAACAAGTGAGTTTTTTAAATCTAAATTTCGCATCCACTGGGCCAAGCAAAGCGCTCTGATCGGCTACTTCCCCCTTTGCGTTTGTTGTCTCTTCTTGGTTGGTGCATCGCTATGATCGGTATTCCTGAAACTGAAGGTTCTGTGGTGCAAAAACTAAGTGCGATTAAAATGCGTTAATTTTTTTAATCACGTTAATTTTCTGTAATTAATTAATCGCAATTAATCAGTTAAAGTCCCAGCCTTATTTTTTAATTAAAGTCAATGGAGAAAATTGATTCACAAAAAAAGTTATGTAAATTAAACTATATAACGTATCCCTTAGCAAAATGCACATAATAACAACACCAACAATATGCTGCCTCTTTCTTCTCTCAGTAACTCCACCACGGGGCACTCGACTTTGGCTACAACGTTGGAATAATTTAGAACCAATTAGTGTACAGGCGTGTTCATTTAAAATGAACTGGGCACCGCCGACCGTCTCTGGGAGTGAAATCAGATGCAATCAAAGAGATGTACTTTTATGCTCGGCTGACGCGGAGAGTTTACAGCGAGAGGGTGGGGCTATAGGGGTGCCCAGCAGGGTTTTATTGCATACTGTATGGCGTGAGATTGCACAGGAACACGTCTGGTGTACCAAGCTGGTACCGTCTCGCACACGCGCACATGCACACATGCACATGCATGCACGCAAACATCAGTACTGTAGTTTGATTAGTAAAACGGTGGGAGTTTGGCGAATGTCCCCCCCCCCCCCCCCCCCAAGAGACACTGGGGGTTTCAAGTGGTTAAAAGCTATAGCAACCCGAGGCTGCGATGCCAGCCTGACAGCACGTCGCGGGTTCGAATCCCGTTCCCGACGACCTTTGCTGCGTGTCACTCCCATCTCTCTCCACCATGTCCTGTCAGTCTACTATCCCATCCATCAAGGCATAAAAGTAGAGCCCGACCGATATATATCGGTCAAACCGATATATCGGTAGTTTTTGGACCCCGATGTCGGTATCGGACATCGGTCATTATCTCTCCGATGTAACGTTGTTTTTATAAGTAATATTAGACCACCATTTGATGACATTTAGCCACTCCCCCAAAACGTATAGAATTTATCGTTGTTGCCCATTAACCTTTTCCAAGCCACGGGGAGCCCCTTAATGTTAAAACCGTACTATATCGAACTTCCTAGGGGGGGAGGGGCAGCCAATCGTCTTTTCCCGTACTTTCCCGTATTTACCGAAATAAATGATTTTCATCCGAAAATCGGCGATCGTCTAACCTTCCCTAGTCACCACTCGTGCATCGATAGCTCATGGCTGGGCTGAGATGAAGCAGAAGTGATGTCATTGGCCTTTCCTTTTCCAAGGCACATTATCCCATTCGGTTACTGTCTGTACCCTGGTGCTTCTCCAGCAGCCATGCTAGGGGCTATGCTAGCGAAAATTTTCAGTTCTGTTCTTTAGTCACACATGGATTATTTGCGGGGACATTTACGTGAACAGATCGCGCACGCGAAACGCACGGGGAGATCGATGATCGGCCAAAACACCCATTCTATCCCAACGGAGATCGAGAAAATCACGGTGAGTTACTGACCTGGGGGAAAACAAAAAGAAAAAACAACGGCGCTGTTCAAGATGGAGGGGCTGCGGTCTCATGTTTATAAACATAATATTATGTCTCGATCACAATACAATAATAGAAATTTCACGGCTAATCTACCAACCCCCATTCTATTTCGGCTTAGAAAGTGTTAAGGATCCATTGGGTTTAATTTTATACTCATGAATTAAAGATCTTATAAAGAGTCCATTTGGTTACTAAATCTCCATCATTTTACTGGGGACCACCTGGAAACCCCTCAAGGACCACTGGTGGTCCTCGGAACATTGGTAAAAAAAAAGGAAAAAAAAGGTTTTGAAGGTAAGAAGTTTTTGAAATTTAGGCTATTTATTGTTATTTTATATTATTACAAAACATTGGTTAAACTTCGGCAATCGGTGGTCTAGCACTCACCATCGGCAAACATCGGCATCGGTCAAAAAATATGGCATCGGTCGGGCTCTACATAAAAGCCCCAAAATAAATCTTAAAAAAGAGTTTCAGAGCCCGGACAAAACCAGACGTTGAAGCTCGAAAAGAAAAGAAAAAAGATATACCAGCCCAGTGCGGTGGTTGATGGGGGTGTTCATTTTATACCCTGGGTAAAAAAAAAAAAAAAGAAAAAAGACTTGTCTTTCTTGTTCTATATTATGAGTAGGGTTATATAATAATGCTCCATGGATATGTGTGTGTGTGTGTACGCTTTGTAGAAGGTGTCGCCCGAGCCATAAACCGTATAGTGTTTTACTTCCGTGCCAAACTTCTCGATTCACTGAAGCTCTCGGCAGCTTCAACTCCCATCGGAGTGCTTCTCCTCCTCGCGCGGAGCTCGGCTCATGAATAGGCAGATTGCGGACGCCGCGTCCATGCGGAGACGCTGCCTCTCCGCTGGGAGCGGAGGGACAAGACGTTCTTGCCGCCCCCCCTCCTCCCCCCCACCGTTTGATGGTGCAGGAAGTGATGTATGCTAAGTTATAACACAGCAACCCTGAGACACTAGTGTGTGTGTGTGTGTGCGTGTGTGTGTGTGTGTGTGTGTGTGTGTGTGTGCGTGTGCGTGTGCGTGTGTGTGTGTGTGCGTGTTTGTGTGTGCATGCCAAAGCCCAACACTGGTGATGATAGGAAGATATGGTTTTGGGAGATTGTGCGTGCGTGCGTGCGTGCGTGCGTGCGTGCGTGCGTGCGTCTGTCAGGTGCCAATTGGAGGATGGGATTTGGGTAGACTGTGGGTGTGTGTGCAGGCACGTGCACACACAGACGTCAAAGGGGGCCCTGTCCCGTGTGTGTGTGTGTGTATGTTCGCAAAAAAAAAAAATATTCTCAAAGATTCGCACACATTTTCACGACTTTTCAAAAATGGCAGTTCTACCACTTTTTCTAGTCACATGTTCAAATACTGGATTCTGATTGGCTAAATTCCGGAGGTTATGGCAGAACAACCGCCGCAGTTGTGTGAGGACGAGATCAATGCGCCTCAGTGTACATCCGGGGACTTCAGGAGGTAGTCGGAACACCTTTCCCCCAACCAACATATGACGGTCGTAGCGGTCCTATGTTTACTAACGTGCGTACGACGTCGCCGATTTATTTGGATCCAATGCAATCCGCCAACTTTAAAGCCCCTTTTCTCTGAACCTATGCCTTTCTGGAAGCGAACAGCCTCTATTTACGGCCGGAACGGTCCTTCTAACTGACGTTAGCTTAGCTGTATGCTAGACATCTTTCTCTGCATGGAGTTGGCGTCATCTGGTGGTGAGTAGAAGATGTTGTTTGTGGAACTATTTGCTGTCGTCGCGGAAGTTTTATAGGCAATAATGATTGTAACTTAATATCCTTGCAAGTTACAACTATGTGTTTTCTTTCATGTATACGGAAAAAAGTGGTAGAAAAGCTATTTACCACTCGGGGTCGGACATTATGCTCTGATAATGTCCTGTGTGAGGGTGTTATCGGACTCGGCTTCGCCTCGTCCGATCACCCCCTCACACAGGACATTATCAGAGCATAATGTCCTCTCACTCAGGGTAAATTGCTTACATCTACAAGCTCGCAGCGCCACGCTGTGAGCTTGTATATCTGCTATTTTTCAATAGCTAAAGCACAATATAAACCCCCTCCCCTAGATGAAGAACATTCATGGGGGGGCCCACAGTGAATACTTGTACCTGCAGGGCCCAGAATTTTGGTTTTCAATAGCTAAAGCAGGGGTCCTCAATAGGCGGACCGCGGTCCATGTCCGGACCGCGAGGCACCGCCGACCGGACCCAGGACGAATTATAGTAAAAAAATAAAAAAATTATAATCGGAAAATATCTCGCACGTTTCGTTTCCACTTCTCGTTCACTTCATTGCATGTGCTCTGAGACTGTGTGTGTGTGTGAGAGAGAGACAACGACGCGCTGACGTAGTATTATGGGCTGTCATCTCTATGACAACGATGCGCTGACAGGCTGTTACCACAGATCGTGTGTGGAAGCTTTCAGAGCAGGCAGCTAGCAGCTAGCTCTAGCTGCAGCCTGCAACAGTGCAACTAGTTATAAATCAGTGGGTTTCATTCACGCACATCAACATCAACGTGAATACGTTTGCAGGATTGTAATCTTCTCTCAGGAGAGTTTGTCGCGACGCGCCACGGCCCGTGACGGCCGCCTCCCTTTCTGCATGGCGAGCTGCACGCAGTAGGCTACTCGGTACAGTACAGAAGTGAGCCACGAGCCGTTTCGTCAATCGTCACCGACGCGCAACAACTTGTTTTCAGATCGATATTCACGTTGCGAAACAAGCATAAATTATTCGAAGATTATCCCAGTTTGTTAAAAGAAACCAGAGCAACTAACACTAGTGCAAAATATCTCTGCTCCACATTGATTTACTACTGTTCTCTTTCTAATGGGTTGTTGTTCTTTAGTCAAGTGAAGTGAGGTCCCCAAATGATTTTGGAGGTCCCCAGGCCAGGCCAGATGACAGTGAAGTTATAATTTAAAGACCCTTTTAATAAAGAAAGAAACGGAAAAAGACCATTACTGCATCAACAAACTACTAAAAAAACTAACATTAGCAAATGTAAAATAATGTAAGAAAGGTATCCCTAATGTAAGATTATGAGGGCAAGTGGCCATGACCTGAGGGCAAGTAGAACATGACCTGTACTTGCCAGACGGGCAAGTGCCTCTGAGACCATAGTGTCAACCCCTGGTTGTTACTTTTTTGTATCTTTGCCTACTATATAAGATTGACCGACATAAAAATAAGCGGATATATATGTTTATTATTTTATTTTTTTCCCCCGGGCCCAGACCGGTTTCAAAAAAATATTTGTGGACCTTCAAGATTTGTATTTGAGGACCCCTGAGCTAAAGTATAAAATCCACCTTGGGCCCTATATTCAGATTCAGATTTCTTTATTAACCATTGTGTAATACACATAGGAATTTGCTTTGGCATACTACATTTTTGCATTCAAATCAATTTTTTCACATATAACATAAACAAAAACAAAAACACAAAAACACCGACAGAACGCAACACGTAGTCACCACAGCTGCCATGGACGGCGCTATCTTGGAGAACCTGCGCAACAATTTCGGGCGGTCAAACAAAAAACACAAACAGATAGAGGTAGGGAGAGAAGGAAAAAAGCGACCGCCTTCCTTGAGGAGCAGATTCTCTCTCTAGTAACTCAGCCCCCCCTCTGGTGACGCCACTGAGGACATCCGCTGTGTGCAGTAATAATAACAACGTGTCAACTCTACATTGTAGATTCACTGAGCACAAGGGTCACTCTGAACCTCGCTGTTCAGTCTGCGGGGAGAGAGAGAGAGAGAGAGAGAGAGAGAGAGAGATGAATTTGAATATCAAAGAGAAGGTCCGACAACCAACCCGGCGTTCCGCTCCGCTTGTCCTCGATGAGGAAGTGGAGCCGCGACGCGCCTCTCTCCGTCTCCCTCCGTCTCGTCTCCCCCTCCGACCGAAATTAAAACGCAGGAGAGAGCAGCAGCCGAGGTAAAGCGTCTTCTTCTTCGCGCGTCACACCGATCGCTTCGTCCTCGCGAAGAAAGAAAGAGAGAGGCCCTCGTCTCGGGGCCCCAGTGTGCGTTCAATCCCGATGCCCCCCCCCCCATACCCGCCGCAATCTGTCGGGCTGCACGCATCCATCCATCGGCCATTCCCCGCGTACCGTCCCTATCGACGTTTTCCCCTCCGCTTTACGGCTCGTACTTAAACCATTTGAACCCGGTATACGCATAGCTGTGTCACCACCATTATTTCATGCTTTAACTATTAAAAAAAATAGCAGATATACAAGCTCACAGCGCGGCACCGAGTGCCGCGCTGCGAGCTTGTAGATCTGCTATTTTTGAAAAAATCATGAAAATGGGTGCAAATCTTTGAACTTATAGTATTCTTAAAGCAGATGCTTGCAACGCAAATCCGTCTTTCGCTTGGCCCCTGGAACTAAATATTTTCAGATGGGGGTCCGGTCCGTGGTCAAATACATATAATTCTAGGGGGGGTCCTTGACATGAAAATGTTTGGAGAACCACTGACAGAGAAACACAGGTTTTTCTGAAAACTGTTAGGATCTCGAAGACTTTTTTTCATCTGTTCTAAACGGGTTAAGAGTGATCGAGGGTCGCCGCCGCGCGATTTTCATTGCGCTCCGTCGCCCCCCTCCCTCCCCCCCCCGCCCTCCCCACCCTCCACCCTCCTCCTCCTCTTCTTCCTCACGACGGCGCCCTGCATGGGAATGAAGGAGGAGAGCGGCGCCGAGAAGCAGAAAACGCCGAGCATCTGGCAATCCTGTGGGAAGATAGTGCCACTTTTACAAGATTAAACAGGCCGGCGATTAATAACGCAACGCCCCACTCCCCCAACCCCCCCCCCCCACACCCCACACCCTCCTTTACCCAGGGAAAGACTAATGTTTCCTTTCAGACGCATTAGCATTTTGATAAGCCCAGCTGAAGACCTCTCTCTCCCTCTCTCTCTCTCTCTCTCTCTCCCTCTCTCTCTCCCTCTCTCTCTCTCTCCGACTCGGCGATAAGGAGCCACGGAGCGGCTGTATGACAGCGTGGAATAATTGGAACTCAGCGTGTGAGAAGTCAGCATTTAGAAAGAGACGGGGGGGTTGAGAGACAGAGAGAGACAGAGAGAGACAGAGAGAGAGAGACAGAGAGAGAGAGAGAGAGTAAAACCTTTTCAGGTGGATAAGACGGCCGAAAAGTCTGCTGATTCGCTAAGCGAGGAAGTTAACTCGTATAGGCCTAGACTTATTGAATGCTTTTGAAAAATAGCAGATCTACAAGCTCGTAGCTCTCCTGAACTTGAATGCAGCTTCTAATGTTGAAAGAATTGCCCTCTCGAAATCCATTCCGTTAAGCCATGTCTCCAGTATTGACTTGATGATGCTTTGTTCAGTGTGGTATGCAAGCACCGAAAATAGCTGACCTACAAGCTAGAGTTTGTAGATCTGCTATTTTTGAAAAATCGTGAAAATGTGTGCACATTTTTCAATATATATTTTTCAAAGCAAACTTTTGTAATTCAGCTTCTGGGGGGTCCCTGGAACAACATAATTTTGAGATGGGGGTCTGCGGCCAAATAAATGTAATTTTTGGGGTCCTTGACATGAAAAGGTTTGAGAACCATTGATGAGGAAGGATTTGGAAGTCGGGTCAAAGATCGTCTCAAAGATATTCAAAGACATTCACGTTTTCACGATTTTAAAAAAATAGCAGATCTACAAGCTCGCAGCGCGGCACTCGGTGCCGCGCTGTGAGCTTGTATATCTGCTATTTTTCAATAGTTAAAGCACACAATATTGGTTAAAGTGGTTAAAATCTAACGCGGCGCGTTCCAGGTATTTGAGAGTTAAGAGAAAGTGAATGAAAGATGGAGGGGGTGGGGGGGGGGGGGGGGGGCGTCTCTATGACACCGGGGTGGGGAGAGAGAGAGCGAGAGAGCGATAGCGGAGCGGGCGAGTGTATAAAAGAAGGACTTGCTGACGCGAGGGGTTTGGTCTGCGACCAAAAGCCCAGCGTACCCGCAGAGCCTTCTTTCTCAACCACCGAAGAAGTTCCTGATCACTCCATCATCGCCGCTAAAGCCCGATTTATACTCTGTTGTGACGCCGGTGTCGACGCAACCCAAAAAACATCCGATCTACAAGTTCACATGGCGTCGTAAACCGCTTGTGTCGCGAGCTTGTAAATCTTGGCTATTTCTGCAACCAAAGTATAACCCCTTAATTATGTAAAGGCGTGCGAAAGGCGCGCGTCAGCACCCGCTTTCTCCGTTCCGTTCCTTGCGGCCTCTCAGGCTCAATGCCTGTAATCCCTGCAGTGAGAGGGAGAAAAAAAATACATGTATTTCACTCCAGCCAAGCTCCTTTTTTATGTCCAACCGCAAGGCCGGTGACTGTAGCGAGGTGGGTCGAAAACGGTACATTTGTAGGACTCGCCGAGGTCTGAACTAGTAGTGAACAGTATTATGACAGTTTAATTCGGCCACATCTGGACACAGAACTGCATTGTAGCAGCGGTCAAAGTTAGGGCTCTCACAGTTATTACATACTCGTCTAATCGCAATTATTTTACATAATCGTCATAATCGTTTCCATGTTGGAAAATGTTCATATATTTTTTTTAAGTAAAAAATTGTGGACATAGCCGATCTACAAGCTCACAATGCGTCACAGACGCGCTGTGAGCTTGTAGATCGGCTATTTCCCCTATCAATGTTATTTTTTAAGTATAACATTGACAAATATGTCAGTAATTTCTTTGTATATTTAGGTTATGTGTCATATCTACCATGTGCAACTTCAAAGCCTAAAAGCCAAACAGAAATGTAATTGTGAACGACAAATACACAGTTAAATCGTCAATCGCAATTGAGTGACAATTAAGTCAAGTAAAATGTCATAATCGTGACAGCCCTAGTCAAAGTATACTGTGCACGTATACTTTGACTAGGGCCGCCAACATATTGACCCGTCCCTCGGGCACGGGTCGGATCAGTGCCAATTGCCACAGGGTCTCTGTCGGAAATGGATGGATCCTTATGGACCCGTGATGACCCGACAACAAGCTTTTTATTATCATAATGACCTTAATGTCTTTAACCTTTGGATTTAAAATGAGACACGCGCGTTGCAATTAAGCTCACAAATCCATATCGTCTGGATGTTGAATGAGCGCCGTTAAACGTTAATGGCAGAGTGAAAACGCAGCCAATTCCAAGTGCACTGCACTACCGCGGTGAAGATGGTTTCAGGATGGTATTCAAAATGTATATCCATCTTTGTGCATATCGTCGTTGTCGGGTGAAAACCTTGTATGTCCAAAACCGTTCGTTTTGTATTTATCATTTTAAAAATGATTTAAACTAGTGAAAACAGCCGATCTACAAGCACACAACGCCTCGCACCGCGAGGCGTTGTGTGCTTGTAGATCTGCTGTTTTCACTACTTTTGTGCGACGGCCTTGTATGATGAAGCAGGGCTTTACTTTCGAAAGAACTTACACATTTGAAACTTGGAGATACGAGGTTTCCACCCGACAACGACGATATCCAACCTGAAACAACTTCACCATGGTCGCTGCACTGCTGCTTAACACCAGGGACGTGCAGAGAATGTTAGAGAGGCAGGGTCCGAATTTTTACAAAGGCCTTTTGGTGAAAATATCGAAAATAGCCCGACCTCCAAGCTCACAACGCGTCGCAGCGGTGCTTGATACCACACTGAACTATAAGTATAATCAAGTCAATACTGGAGATTGGAGACTGGAGATGGATTTCTACACGGAGAGGACAATTCTTTCAACATAAGATGCTGTATTCAAGTTCAGGAGAGTTTGGACAAGGCAATTCTCTTGAATGCTGACTTCAGGTATGGCATGGAAAGAGGGCATTTGCATTTCTTTCACCATAGTAAAAACGACATGGTCTGTTAAAGGGCAGGGGCTCAAGCCCCCTTTGATGTCTGTGTGTGCACGTGCCTGCTCAACACCACCATGGACTGGACCTTTCTTAGCAAGGTGAAACGCAAACAAAAGATGCAAGTTGGAACGTCTCCTGTATGGACAAAATCCACGGGTCCATTTCGGTTTCGTCTCAGTTGATTTTTACCGCACGGCCAGACTGCACTGCCAGAGTGGTGAAGGGGTCTCCTTTGTTGAGGTTCAATACTCGACATACCACCGTGGTCACTTTGACGTCATCGATTCACAGATTTATTGGAGCTAAAACGTATTTTGCCTGACGTGCACTGGAGAATTCAGACGAGAAACCTGTGTGTGTTTGTGTGTCTCTCTCTCTCTTTCTCACACACACACACACACACACACACACACACACACACACACACACACACACACACACACACACACACACACACACACACACACACACAGATTTGATGTACTGTTCACTCGTTGTAGTAGGAAATGTAATCTGTTTATCGGACAGGACTCTGTGTTTATGTGAACGGGGGGGCTTTCCCTGAAGATGACAAGGCGTGACTTGTCTGACCTATATGTTCTGGGGGGTCCTGGATGCGTCATCTCACTAACACCCCCCCCCCCCCCCCCCCCCCATGCCGTCCGGGAGCCGTGGGTGGCTTGAGGTCACGGACGATCTGCGGACGAAGCCACATGCCACTTCAAGTCATCGTAACGAGGTGACAGTCCCTTTTTCTGCCCGCACTCATCTTTTCCGGGGGCCAATCACTACATTGTGATGCCGTTGCTATATACCTTATAAGACATATATCAGCCCAATTAGGCATATATCAGCATATCGTAGCAGAAATCTCCTATCTCAACATTCTAGCCATGTTGATGACATGACTTTAGAGATACTGTGTACCGCTTTGTGTGATTTTAAGGGCAAAATCTGTAGGAGCAGTGTCCATAAATGTGTTTTGCAGGAATCGGCCTCATGGCGGCGCTAGAGGAGGGCCATGTGAGAAATGAGGGGTGGAGGTTGTGGTTTGGCAGCCAAGGAGTGTGCAAAGATTGGCATGGATTGGGGAAATGGTGGCGGAGATATGAGTGGGGGAAAAAGCGTGACGTGATGGACAGACTGACTGACGGACTGACGGAAGGACAGCTGGTGGAGGTTTGAGTATTTTTCATGAATTAATGTCCTACTTGATCATACACAGAACGCATCAAAAGTAGCAGATACACAAGCTCAAAGCGCGGCGCCGGGCGACGTGTTTTCGAGCTTGTAGATCTGCTTCTTTTGCTGCTTTTGAATTTGAACCCTTGGACATAATGAGGTCTCCACCTGACGGAGTCGATATCAGCCTTGACTGACTCCTCATGTCGAGAGGATACTGGCCCCTTGAAAGTGCAATTAAGCTCCCTTGAACTCACCTCGTTTAACGTCACAGAAATCATGAGAAAACGATTTGCACAGAACCGCTATAAGACACCGTACATCCGGGGTCACCCTTATGTTCCCTGCGTTCCAGGGACGTGCTGGCCATTGGGAAAAGCGGGACAACTCCCGAACGGCCGGTTCATTCCCGGCCTGTCCAGGCCGGCCATTAGGAAAAAAAAGTAAAATAAAATGTCGGCCTTCGTTCCATTTTGGGGGCTGGGCGGCCAACAAAGTAAATCGTCACTGTCGGACAGAAACCTTGTATCATTTGTTCGCAAAGCAAAGCCCTGCTTCATCATACAAGGCTGTTGCACAAAAGTAGTGAAAACAGCAGATCTACAAGCACACAACGCCTCGCGGTGCGAGGCGTTGGGTGCTTGTAGATCGGCTGTTTTCAGTAGTTTAAATCATTTTTTAAATGATAAATACAAAACCAACGGTTTTGGACATACAAGGTTTCCACCCGACAACGATGAAATATAACTCATGTACAATAATTGGCCCACTGGCTTGTCACTTGTCATGTTCTGAAATGGCAAAATAGCAGCAGCGCTATAGAGAGAGATCTCTCTCTATAGCGCGCAATGTTCCCCGGATTCTGTGTTCCCCACTTACCTTATAATGGCTAGGGTTAGGAGAGGGCCCCGTGTGGTCCAAACTTGGTCAGCGTCAGTGGTGTAAAGTAACTAAGTACATTCACTCAAGTACAGTACTTAACACCTTGAAGTCCGAAATAGAATGGTGGTTGGTAGATTAGCCGTGACATTTCTATTATTGTATTGTGATCTGAGACATAATATTATGTTTATAAACATGACCCCGCAGCCCCTCCATCTTGAACAGCGCCGCTGTTTTTTCTTTTTTTTTTTTTCCCAGGCCAGTAACTCACCATGATTTTCTCGATTTCCGTTGGGATAGAATGGGGGTTTTGGCCGATCGTCGATGTCCCCGTGCGTTTCGCGTGCGCGATCCTTTCACGTAAATGTCCCCGCAAATAGTCCATGTGTGACTGAAGAACAGAACTGAAAAGTTTCGCTAGCATAGCCCCAAGCATGGCTGCAGTAGGAGCTCGCGTGTGCAGACAGCAAACGGATGGCTGGGAGTAGCCTTGGAGAAGGAGAGGCGCTGACGTCACCTCTGCTTCATGCACGGTCTGCATGAGCTATCAGTGCACGAGTGGTGACTAGGGAAGGTTAGACGATCGCCGATTTTCGGATCAAAAGCTTTTATTCCGGTTTTAAAGACAAAGTCCGGGAATGTACGACGTGGCTGAGAGTCCCTGGGGGGATGTGCGATATAGTACGGTTTTAACATTAAGGGGCTCCCCGTGGCTTAGAAGGTGTTAAGTACACTTTTCAGGTATTTGTACTTTACTTGAGTATTTCCAATTTCCAATACTTTTACTTCTACTACACTACAGATCCAAATATTGTACTTTTACTCCACTAGCTAGTTACTAGCTACTTTGTAGATATAAATTATGATATTATAAAACGTACATAAACCACCGTAGCCCTATTGTACTTTTACTTGTGGTACTTTAAGTACATTTTGATGCCAACACGTTCATACTTTTACTGAAGTACATTTTGAATGACAGACTTTTACTTGTAACCGAGTGCTTCTACATCGCAGTATTAACAGTTTTTGTGCATGTGTGCCTGAAGTTAAGCTCTTTGCACACAGGACAGTTGCGTTTTTTTCGTTTGCTGCATGAATAAAACGCATTGGATTTGGTGTACAATGCTGTGCGGAATGGGCGCTGCGGATCCCAAAAGGAGTCATAAAAGGAGTGATGAGTTATTTACCGCATGCGACAAGACGCACTAATCAAACTGGTTTCGATCGAGAAAAAAACGCACGGCCGCAGCCACTCGTCGCATGGCTAATTCGGATCCGGTGTGCATGAGTTCGTAGAGAATCATTGTTTTCTTTTAAAAAAATGAAATTGTCCGTTTTATCCGTGCGGATAAACGCGACTGTGTGCAAAGGGCTTAAGCCTTATAACTGGCTCCCCCCCCCCCTTCTTGAGACTGTTGTACGATTTCTCGAATGCGTCTTCCTGACCTCGAGGTTTGCCCGGCCTTCGACACCGGGCTAATGCCGCCACAGCCTTATATAAGCCCATATACAAACAAGACCCGCGGAGCTGCACTGCTGCGAGTGGATTAACCCATTTACGCCTCGAATTATTGAACGCTTTAACCAGTGGAAAAATAGCAGATATACAAGCTCACAGCGCGGCACCGAGTGCCGCGCTGCGAGCTTGTAGATCTGCTATTTTTGGAAAAAGTCGTGAAAATGTGTGCAAATCTTTGAATATATGTATTTTTTTCTGCCATTTTTCAATAGTTAAAGCATAAAATAATGATACACTATAATTGTGTACCCGTTCTGAGTGGATTAGTGCCGCGGGGAACGTGACATGCTCTGACAGCGGCGAGCTAACGCGGGGAGGGGTAGCGTTTAGATGAGTTTACGTCACGGCGGTCGCCCGGTCACCAGCGGGGCCAAGCGCTGCTAAGATCCTGCTTAGCATTGGCAGAGGCTCCGGCAGGCTACAGTGACTCATGTTGTGACAAGGGGGGGGGGGGGGGGGGGGGGAGCAGGCAGGGGGGGACATGGAGGACTAGGGCACTCACAACTGTAGGGTAAAGATTTATATGCATCACGCAGGGGCCGCTATCTCTCTGCCCTTAGAACGTTGTTAAACCCTCAAAGACCCGGAACCACTTTAACCATTCATTTATGCTTTAACTGTTGAAAAATAGCAAATATACAAGCTCACATGCAAGCTCGTAGAGCTGCTGTTTTTGAAAAATCGTGAAAACGTGTGCGAGTCTTTGTTTATCTTTGACCCGGTTTTTGACTAGACTTCTAAAGCCTTCCTCTAAATCAGTGGTTCTCAAACTTTTTCACGTCAAGGACCCCCAAAATTAAATTTATTTGGCCGCAGACCCCCCATCTCAAAATATGTTGTTCCAGGGACCACCCAGAAGCAGAGATTTGAGTTCGAGTTTGCTTTGAAAAATATATATTGAAAAATGTGCACATTTTTAAGATTTTTCAAAAAATAGCAGATCTACAAGCTCGCAGCGTGGCACTCGGTGCCGCGCTGTGAGCTTGTATATCTGCTATTTTTCAATAGTTAAAGCATAATAATTCTAGGCCTAAATGGGTTACAAAAAAAGAAGCACAGAACAGAATAAGAATGAATGAAATGGAGAAAATGAACGGACAACGTTATTGTCCACACGTGGAATGATTGCTATTGGCTTTGGTGTTTTAGTTGGGTTAGTTACTGGTAGATATTAGGCCCCCTCGTCCACTGGGATGTATTTCCTCGGGCTGAAAAGGCCTGGCAGCACTTCCAGGCGTCCCGAGTTGAAAATATTTTCGCTTTGGGGCTGGCAGGGAAAAGCGCCTCACGGCACGTGTGCGAGCGCAGCGGAAATGCCAAGCACAAGTTGCCAAGTTTCCTAAAACACGGCGCTCCCTTTATAAACAATTAAAAACATGCGCTACGCTCGGGGGGGACAAAAAATAAAAATAAAAGCCCCGTGGACACACAGGTCCTTATAGTTGCAGGGATTAAGAAGAGGAATTACAACGGATACTACTTATTAAAATTGAGCTAGATCCAAAACTCTTCTTATTAGGCCTTTACCCGATCAAGTTACCACACCACTGATGCATAAACACTAGGGTTGTAACGATATAGTAACTGAATCAAAAAATCTATTTTAATTTGCAATGATCTACTATATCCATATGCAAAAGCAAATATCGTACCGTTTGGCTTTGTATATAGTGTCGTTTTACAATGCAAATAATCGGTATCGAATCGTTTTGCAATGCAAATAATCGATTGTATGGAAACTAAGTATTTGTGCCTTGTATTTAGAAATTCTAAGAGGGGAAAATGAAAAAGAGGGGTCAAATTACTTTTCCATTCCATATAGCTACTCTTGGTCTATCGATAAATGTGTAATCTCTGTGTTCATGTCAAGGTGTGGGTTTGTCCGTATGTGTTGTAATATAATGTGCATGTATTTGCTAAAGAATCAAAGTGTTTACTTATTTATATCCATAATAACATAATAATTGTTCCCTTAAAAAACCTGGCCTATTGACACGTTTCACACAGATTTAACGTCTTTGCTAAATAGTTACTATATCGATTTTAAATCATTTAATCGAATCGTATCGCCATGAATGAACCACCTAATAAACACACAGTGCGAGTGCATTGGCAGCTCTCTGAAGGATGCCCATCCTGAATCCTGATATCCTATCATAAACACACAAATTGTCACTTATCGAGCCAATCAAGCTACGACAGGACAAGCTTGTTGTCTGAAGGACACAACAGAAGAGAACAGGGAGGTTGCCAGTTCTCCAAACGGAGTGGACGAACCCAAGGACGGCAGCACGGCAGACATACTGCTCTGCACGCATCGATTGGTGAGCGGTTCAGCACCACCGCCGATGGACAGCGACAGGAGCAATGCATGCTGGGACCTATAGCAGTACCATGCCTGTTTTATAACCAAGAGAGCAGAGCAGTGTCCAGAGCTGCAGCGGTGGAAAAAAAGTACTCAAATGTATTATTTAAGTAAAAATATCAATACTACAATGCAGAAATTCTCTTTTACAAGTAAAAGTCCAGAATTCTAAATGTACTTGAGTACAAGTACAAAAGTATAGGCATCAAAATGTACTTAAATAGGTGGTGCCATAGTTTTGTAATTGTTCAGTTTTGTATGGATCTATGGAGTTAACATTACTCTAATAGACACCCCCCCCCCCCCCCCCCCCCCCCACACCCCAATGTGAAGCGACGCATTGTGGAAGGTTGTAGATATTTTCAAATGTCTGAAAGGTAAGGAAAAACGCTGATTTTGCTGGAAGTAGCTGGATTATGTATGTATTTATTTGGCAGTGAATGAGTTAAAATATGGAGATATATTTCTGCCCGACAGCGACGATATACATATATATCGTTTTGAGCTTGTAGATCGGCTATTTTCAAATAGCCAAGGTATAAAATAGGGCTAAAGTGGTTTATGTATGTTGTATAATATTATAATTTATATCTGCAAAGTAACGAGTAATTAAAGTTTTCAAATAAATGCAGTGGAGTAAAAGCACAATATTTGGATCCGAGATGTAGTGGAGTAGAAGTAAATGTATTGGATATCGGAAACACTCAAGTAAAGTACAAATACCTCAAAGAGTGTGCTCAAGTACAGTACTAAAGTAAATGTACTTAGTTACTTTACACCACTGGGTGTTACTGACCTAACATACACACCGCCGTTGTCGGGTGAAAACCTTGTATGTCCAAAACCGTTCGTTTTGCATTTATCATTTTAAAAATGATTTAAACTAGTGAAAACAGCCGATCTACAAGCACACAACGCCTCGCACCGCGAGGCGTTGTGTGCTTGTAGATCTGCTGTTTTCACTACTTTTGTGCGACGGCCTTGTACGATGAAGCAGGGCTTTACTTTGTGAAAGAACGTACACATTTGAAACTTGGAGATACAAGGTTTCCACCCGACAACGACGATACACACAGCTAGCAGTGTTGGCTTCTGGGTGTCTGTGACTGGACCGACCGCGTCTACATTTAGGATCGTATCATAACAGGAAATCGTGTCTTCAGAACATCTGCCCGTGACCCCGTCGTCGTCGTCGTTGTTGTTTTGTCTCTGGCGGATAACGTGCCCACGCGCGCTAAATGTCATTACGCTGATCAATTTGCATGTGACAATGTGCACGGGCAAAAGGTCCGCGCCGGAACAACATCATCACAGTAGGCAGAGCAGCGGCGGCAGCAGTATAGCCAGCAGCTAGAGTTCCAACACAAGTCCCCCGTTTGTGTGATGAGATCATGTAGCGTCTCTGTGCCTGGCCTCAGGTGGGAGAGATTGCCGTGTAGATCAGCCGTGCACACACACACATACACACACACAGGGGTCTAGCACCAAATTCTGGGCCCTGGGTACAAGGATTCACTGCGGGCCCCCGCACAATTATGTTCTGCTTTAACTATTTAAAAAATAGCAGCTATACAAGCTCACAGCGTGGCACTGAGTGCCGAGCTGCGAGCTTGTAGATCTGCTATTTCTGAAAAATCGTGAGAATGTGTGCAAATCTTTGAATATTTCAAATCCTTCTAAGTTTTTTTTTGAAAAACCTATGTTTCTATGTCAGTGGTGCTCTAACATTTTCATGTGAAGGACCCCCAAAATGATATGTATTTGGCCACGGACCCCCATCTAAAAATATTTAGTTCCAGGGACCCCCAGAAGCAAAATTTGAGTTACAAATGTTAGCTTAAAAAATACGTATATTCAAAGATTTGCACACATTTTCACGACTTTTCAAAAATAGCAGATCTACAAGCTCGCAGAGCTGCACTCGGTTCCGCGCTGTGAGCTTGTATATATATTTTTCAATAGCTAAAGTATAAAATAATTCCAGGCCCCTCCACCTTGGGCCCTAGTAACTCAGTCCCACTTTCCCCACCCTTGTGACGCCCCTGCACACACACACACACACACACACACACACACACACACACACACACACACACACACACACACACACACACACACACACACACACACACACACGAATGCATGCATGCACAGTTGCACACACACGCCTGCATAAATAACTGAAAAGCCATTGGCACAGGGAAAACCGGCGTGCTGACAACTGAATGGCGCCCACCTCGCCCGCCATTCTCGAAAAGCAACCAACACACACACAAACAAACAACAAACAAAGCAAAAATCCCCCATCATAATAACAGATTCATGCAGACAGAAATCAGAGACGCACACACGCACGCACGCACGCACGCACGCACGCACAGACAGTCAGTCGACGGTGTTATCAGCTGTCTTTTGGCAGAGTCACTGCTGCTCTCTGTTTGTACCGCTCCACAGCCCTTTGATGTGGCAGCGTCTATCTGTGCGCTGTCGCTCCACCCCCTCTCTCTCTCTCTCCCTCTCCATCTCCATCTCAGGCACGTGCACACATAGACATCAAAGAGGGGCTTGAGCCCCTGCCCCTTTTATCCGTCTGTAAAAAAGTGCCCTCTCCAGACCACGAATGTAGTTTTTACTACGGTGAAAGAATTTGCGAACGCCCTCTCTTTCCATGCCATACCTGAAGGCAGCGTTCAAGAGAATTGTCTTGTTCAAACTCTACCCAACTTGAATGCGGAATCTTGCGTTGAAAGAATTTCCCTCTCTGTGTAAAAAATATTAAGCATCGAATAGCCGACCTTCGAGGTTCGGCTATTTTCGATATTTTCACCAAAAGGCCCTTGGAGAAATGTCAGCCCCTGCCTCTCTAACATTCTCTGCACGTCCCTGCTCCATCTTATACCCCCCCCCCCCCCCCCTCTCTCTCTCTCTCTTCCACTCACACCATCCCAATATGTCTGTCTGGCTTTCTCATTCTCTCACCTGCTCTCTCTGCCTGGCTCTTTGTCATCACACACACACACACACACACACACACACACACACACACACACACACACACACACACACACACACACACACACACACACACACACACACACACACACACACACACACACACACTCTTGTCATACACACAAAACACAGAGGACAGTGGAAGGCCCGGTCCCAGCTCGTTGCTGTGTGTGTGTGTGTGTGTGTGTGTGTGTGTGTGTGTGTGTGTGTGTGTGTGTGTGTGTGTGTGTGTGTGTGTGTGTGTGTGTGTGTGTGTGTGTGTGTGTGTGTGTGTGTGTGTGTGTGTGTGTGTGTGTGTGTGTGTGTGTGTGTGTGTGTGTGTTTGCGCGCGCACGTGGCGTTGCTGTTGCGTCCACCTCCGTACGGGCTTGCCAGCCAGGCTTTGGGTCGGTCCAGAGTCCAGAGCCAGCCAGCTTGTGCTGCTGCTGCCCGGTGGTGGTGGTGTCTCATCATCATCATCATCATCATCAGCAGCAGCACATGGATGCAACATCAAGCGGCTCCAGTGCAGCGCTGGTTTGATGTGACGCGGCCAGCAGCTCCATAAGCCTGGATGAGGCTGGATGTGTTCTGTAACGCTCAGCCTGGTATCTGGAATGAGATCCATCGGCCAACACAATGAGGCAGAAGCTCATGAGCTTTTATCAGCGACTCTCCGGAGTCGGCCTAGCGACGGGTATATAGCTGTAGTCAGACGTGTGCGTTCTGCCTCGCGCTTTATCCTGTTAAGACCTGTGGCGGTTCTGTGAGAATGCCTTGCAAACGAGTTGTTCTTTCAAGATTTATTTTTCAAAACATGTCCAAAAATAATAGCAGATGTACAAGCTCGCAGCGCGGCACGAAGTGACGCGCTGTGAGCTTGTATGTCTGCTATTTTTGAATTGCCAGCGGCATCTTATAAATGGGTGAAGTGGTTAAAATGATGACACTGCTTTCTTTGTTTCCGTACTCTTTACCTGTAACTCTGCAACTCTTAACTGCTGTGCTGCCTCTGGGCGACTGATTTCCCCCCCGTGGGGAAATCAGAAAAATTATCTACGTTTAACTTTGTGTTAAAAAGAAACACACTTTCAATATTTTTTCCCAAATCTTTCAAAATAGCAGCCGTACACGCTTGAGGAAATGGCAGATCTACAAGCTCGTGCCACGCTGTGAGCTTGTAGATCTGCTATTTTCTCAAATAGCCGACGCTAAAATAAAATCTAAAAAAATGACACCGATGCTTTCCCGGTTTAAGCGGGTTATTTGTGTTATGTGCTCTTTTCATTTCTATCAAAATGTCACGGTATGCAAAGAATGATCTAAAAAAAAATATATATATATATATATATATTCCCTATGTGATGTGCAAGAAGTATTTTACATTTATATTACCTGCAAAAGAAATGGCTTGATATCATCGATCCACTTGAAGGCTTATTTATTTTAATGCTTTTTCCCATTGCTTGGTAGCATCTAGTCCTGCTGGATAGCTGATTGGTTTCGATAGTAGCAGTAGTACGGTATATATATCTATCTACCCAGTGCCATGCCTGCACTGTCAAATCTTCACACAGACAGAAAGGTTGTGAGCCTGTAGATCTGCAATTTCCCCCCCCCTAGATAACTAAGGGATGGCGCTTAAAGGAGAACATCGGTCGCTGAGCTTCTCTCACCTGTAGTTGGTGGTGTTCTCTGCCAAAAAAATTGTATTTTTTGTGGTTTTGAGCGGTATGGTCTCCATAGTGTGGCCGTGTGTGTATGCGTATATCTGTGTATATGTTATGTATTAAGGCTGCCAAATTAATATTCGAATATCGAATTTTCCTCGAATATGGAACAAATATGTATTTGAATATGAAAATTAAGCTAGCCGGCCGTACTTACCCTTACTTGTCCGGTCGGCTCAATTAGCCGATCGTCTTTTCCCGTACTAGGTCATTAAAAATTAAATTAATGATAATTATTAAAAAAAACGCTGGTCCTTCTCTGTCTCTTTAAGGGTCCATGTAAAGGGTTAATGTGTCAGGGATCATGTGACGTCATGTGCAACTGCAGACTGCAGACTGCATAGCCGCCATTACGTGCCTCTCTATACTAGCAGGAGCCGTTAGCCCAGCGTTTCTCTGAGTTTTTTTTCGATCAGACGAAAGACGAAATCAAGGCTTCACAATGAGTGGATTACATGTGTTTAGATCGCTGTGTGTGGATGTCGAGGACGTAATGTACTTTCGGGCGCCGTTTTTTATCGCTGTTTCCCCCGTTTCGCTGCACGCAAATGAGTGGAGGAGATGTCCCTGCTGCGTCTCGCAAGTAAGTCCGCGGCCCCTAATCGTACTATGTACACGTACCGTTCGCTCGTACCGAGTGCTCCAGTACGTGTTTTTATCATTTGGTGCATTGTTTTTTTAAACATGTTTATAAATAAATAGAAGATTGATCGGCAGTACTTGTGTTCAGGGGTTTTTAAGGGGCTCCCTGTGGCTTGCAAAGGGTTAATATTCAAATTGTTATTATAATTTTTTTGCTTTTTTTTTAGGAGGGGGGTTGGGGTTGAGACGCTCCTAGCAAGATATATATACTTCACCCTGCGGCGGTATTCTGTGCCGAGAACAACTGACATGCAAGTTCACAATCGCATCACGGACGCGACTGTTGTGAGCTTGGAGGTCTGGTATTTCGGCCGTCGCGGGATGGAGCATAAATTAGGCTTGATGGGCTCCAGCTGCACTGACAAGAGCAGCTCTGGTGCCGTGATTATGAGGAGTGCTAACTCCGTTCTACTGACGGCCACTGTAGGAGTGGTTTTGAGGACAACTGCTTTGAATTGCTGTTATTGTTTACACAAACTAAGGATTATATTGTCACTGTCGGGCAGAAATCTCGTATCTCCAAGTTTCAAATTTGTACGTTTTTTCGCAAAGTAAAGCCCCGCTTCATCAGACAAGGCCGTCGCACAAACGTTGTGAAAACAGCAGAGGCATTGTGTTTGTTTTTAACTGTCTGTGAATGTTTCCGGGCATGGTACAGTACATGGGCATGTTTGCAGCTGCCTTAAGCCCCTTTTCGACTGCAGCTTTAGCACCACACTACACGACACTACACCGCACCACTACAAACCACATACAAATATCTACATTTTCCATTACACAAAAGTACCCCTATCGGGAAGAAACAAATGGACCCTTTTAACTGTTATTTTATAATACAATATAAATTCTTATTACAACTATCCTAATTATAATGCACTATAACTGATTATAACACTCTATAAAGTATTAATGTATTACTATGATAACAGTGGTTATATAACACACTATAATCTATTACCAGTAAGACTCCCTAATCGGGAGATAAGCGACCGTTGGTCGCTTATCTCCATAAATAGAGCAAAAATGTGTTTTTCCAAAATCTTCCTGATCCATGTTGTTGACATGAGTGTAGACATACTGTGTAGTGATTTTCGTGATTTTAGGGCAAAATCTGAATCGGCCTCATGGTGGCGCTAGAGGGCCATGTGAGAAATGAGGGGTGGGGTCTCCTCGCCGCCAAGGCGGACGAATAGGTACCGGCCCCGGCTCTCCCGGTCGCTCCTAGCCCGAGTTACGGCATTTTATGTGAGCTGCAGTGGCAGGGGGTCCTCCACTGGGGGCGCCACCACTTTTGCATCCGTTCTGGAGCACCAGGAGTGGGTGGTCCCCGGGAATGCCCCGTGAGCAGCCCCGTTGGGGTGGTCATTTGGTCATTTTTGCACATTTGGTAATTTTTTACACCTGGGGGTCCCCCAGGGACCTGGGGGTCCCCGAAACTCCGGGGGTCCTTGGAGGTTGTAGTTTGGCAGGCAAGGAGTGTGTGTGCAAAATCTGGCATGGATCGGGGCAACGGTTGCAGAGATATGAGCAGGGCAAAAGTGTGACGTGTGACGTGTGACAGAGGGAGTGACGGAGGGAGTGACGGAGGGACAGCCGGTGGAGGTTTGGATAGTGTGCAAGTAACTGCGACCTACGGTCGCAATCATGTATTACAACTATATCCTGGTGGTCTAAATGAAACGTCAGTGAGTGATCAGTCATTTATGAAGTGTTTGGCCCTACTCTGGATTGGATACTTTTTAGTACCACGTTTAGTACCACTTTCACACCACTCTACCCAGGTCCTTGTAGTGGAAAACCTGGCACAAGTGGGCGATGTGGAGTGGTGTGGTGTTGGGCCATGTCGGTGGAAAAGGGGCTTTAGAGGATGCATTGTCATTGAAAGACATGGCATGTTTCAAGCACCTTCAAAAAATGCTTCAAGGTACAACTGGTACAATAAAAGGACCACGTTTTCCTGCAGCAGTCTTTGGTGTGTGTGTGTGTGTGCGTGCGTCCGTGCGTGCGTTTGAGCTCTCTCCAAAGGACTTGAGAGGGACTCAGATAGCAGATGAGTGAGTGAGAGCAAAGCTGGCAGAAGCTTAAGTCTAATACTGCTGTTGTCCCTTTATCTCGGGCCAGACTCTCATATTCACACACCACCAGCAGACGCATACGTGCACAGACCCTGACACGCATCCGTGCACACATAGCGCCGCCGCCGCCGTCTGGACGCAAACCTCGTATGTCCCCAAAACCGTTACTTAAAAAGAACCTGTTTTCCAGCGGATGCAGTGTAGTATTATTATTATTTACTGTAGCAGTGTTGTTTTTGACAGCAAATTTTGATTTAGTTTTAGTCATAGTCTTTTGAATAAAATGTAATTTAGTTTTGGTCATAATTTAGTCACCTGAAAAGTTTTAGTTTTAGTCTAATTTTAGTCGACTAAATATCATAAGATTTTAGGCGACTAAATCTACAGTTGATTTAGTCTACTAAAATGTATTTTGGCAGATCTATAAGCAGATCTATAGCAGATCTACAAGCTCACAACGCGTCGCAGCGCGACACGTTGTGAGCTTGTAGATCGGCTATTTTTAACACGCAACACCTGAGAGCAACCAAACATAAAATAACTCTCTTCTCCACTAGTCCCTCCCTAACGTTTTAGTCTAGTTTTTATTTTGTTGACGAAATCAACACTGTACTGTTAGTCACCTGCACTTGTTAATCGTTGCGGTCGGGGGCAGAAACCTCTTATCTCCATGTTTTAACTTTTTGTAAATTAACGCCTTGCTTGATCGGCGTCACACAAAAGTATCAAAAGTAGCAGATCTGCGAGATCTAAATGTGGCGCAAAGCGACGTGTTTTGAGCTTGTCGATCTGTATACTGTGGCCGCTTTCGAATCTGAATCCTGAAAAGTAACAGTTTTGGACAAACGTAATACTTTTTCAATGTTTATAAAGAACCCACAGATAGGCTTATAACCACTTTAACGTAGTTGTAGTTTGTAGTTGTAGCGAAAATAGCTGATCAAATGGAAGCTCTCACGTTGTGATCTTGTAGATCAGCAATTTTCCCACATTTTTGGGCATCTACTTGTATGGCAAAGTACTGCATTCATTTATGGCAGGGAAAAAAACATTAAAACGTTGAAATATGGTGATATGAGGTTTCTGCCCGACAGTGACGATATGCTTGTGCACGGGCTAGACACGCATCCACGCACATCTGCAGTGTGCATCGACTAGACGTGCCTGATTTATTTTGGGTGCACGGCGCATACCAAAAATAGGCGATGTATATCTACTGTTTTTGGCATTGACACGCAAACCAAGTATGAATCGGGCAAAACGCACATTGATTTGCACATGCACGGACTAAAGACACATCTACACACATAATGTCTGCAAATGCATGGACTGCAATTTACAATTTAAGCATTTAGCAGACGCTCTTAAACCAGTGCAATTTAAAATAAGGTGGTGCATCTGTACAACGACATCAATACATCAAATGCAAATAAATAGTAGACTAATCTAAGAAAAACATAGGTAGACCAAGCAGCTATTCAGTATATTCAGTATCATAAAGAAATAGAAAAAGGTATCTAAAAAAAGGGTTAGGGTTAGGGTTACATGTCTAAAATACATGTATGGTCATTGATGGGCAAGCGCTATGGGCTAAGGTGGAGTCTGAATAGGTGAGTCTTCACGGTGGAAGCTATAGGGAGTGAGTCTGTACTAAGTGCAACAGGGAGTTTATTCCACAGTTTGGGGGCCAGGAGGGCGAAGAGTCTTCGACTAGTGGATCGTTGTCCTGGGTTTTTTAGCGAGGGTTCTGTCAGCTTCCCTGTGTTTGCTGATCTTAGTGAACGGGTGGGGTTGTAGGGTTCGATCAGGCTTTGAAGGTATGGAGGTGCCGTACCTTTGGCGGCTTTGTATGCTGTGCGGGCAGCAACCGGGAGCCACTAGACACACATCTACACACCATAGACTGTAAAAAAAATATGGACGAAGAGAAGCCATTGGTTTCTATGCTGGGAAAATGACGTTTTTTGGGACCATATTTGCACAAAACGCATATCATGGTGATTGAAAGGGAGTTTTTCACTAGCGACAGGAACCATAAAGTATATATGACAACGTTTATTAAGGTTAGAAAATCAAAGGGGAAAAAAGAATGTGGTCCAATGTAGACAAATTCTTTTTGGTACCTCGCGGGGGGAAAACAGCGCAACTAGCGGCCAAACATAGGAAGTTTTAGTTCCGTATTGGATTCGTTTTAAATCGGCGGAAACACATGGCCATGCACGGAGCAGCCACATCCATGCACATATGCATTCACACATTGCAGGCATCTGTGTGGGTACGCGTTCACATCTCTCACTCTGCAAATATGGAAACGTACACGCATGCACAAATACACGTTTGTATTACTATCCTTGTGAGAACATTGTCTGTCTGTGTCCCTTTCATGCCTGTATATGGAGATCTCTGTATCTGTATGTGTCCCTTCATGTCCATTATCCTAAAGGAGTTCGCTATAAACAATGTTGTCAGTAATGCCCTTGTCATTATCCACAATGAAAATGTTTACAGCGCTGGCTCTCTTTTCCCCTGGTCTTATTTATGTCTTATGTTTGTCTCCTCCGTCTGTGCCTCAGCCAACTCAGATCTCCACTGATTCTTGTTCTCTTCAGCAAAAGCTGTACAGTCATCGAAATCGGCATAATTCAAGTCATCCTCCGAGTCACACGCTTGTGTCAGTGTGATGTAAAACGGATATGTGCCCATATATGGAGATCTCTGTATCTCTCAGTCCTTGTCAGTGTGATGTAAAAAGGATATGTGCCCATATATGGAGATCTCTGTATCTCTCAGTCCTTGTCAGTGTGATGTAAAACGGATATGTGCCCATTTATGGAGATCTCTGTATCTCTGTCCTTGTCCCCTTTTATGGGCATATTGTTTCTACTGAAACATTTTGTTTTGTACAACTGTACATCATGCAAGTACGGTAACGGCAGGGGAAGTAGCTAAGAACGTAGGCAAAGATCTGAACCATGTGCTGTGAGACCTCTTTCATGCGATTCGGGCCAATTCGGCCTCGGCTTCAATTAGTAGTCAGGATGCCCTTTTATGGGAATATTGGTTGGATTGGCGGTTCTACTGAAAAATAAGTACAGTAACGGCAGGGGAAGTGGCTAAGAACATAGGCAGTGATCTGAGCTATCTGCATGCGAAAGTTGGAGTCTGTAGAACCAACCATGTGCTGTGAGACCTCTTTCATGCGATCCGGGCCAATTCGGCCTCGGCTTCTGGGACCCCCATATTTGTACAGCTCTAGCAGCGATTCTCAACCACCAAGGACCCCCAGTTTGACATGCATTAGGGGCTATGGACCCCCTATCTCTGAGACCCCAATCTATATTGTAAAATCAATGTTAATTTAACTCTGAGAGTGTACACATCGAACAAAATTGGGTTCCATTTGTGCACTCTCTGAGTTACATACCCGTAACGGACCGGGTCTATTTGGTTCCTAACTATCATTTAACTGGGGACTCCCTGGAGCTCCCTCAAGGACCCCTGGTGGTCCCCGGAGCCCACTTTGAGAACCAATGCTGTAAAACAACCATTTGCCTTTCGAGGAGGACAAGGTAGATTCTCACATTCTGCTATACTTGCGGGGACATTCAGCCCTCACAACTATAGTAATACAAGTGCGCGTACACACACACACACACCCGCACACACACACACACACACACACACACACACACACACACACACACACACACACACACACACACACACACACACACACACACACACACACACACACACACACACACACACACCTGGAGTGGGTACGGTGGGTTGGAATGCGTCCAGACCGACTGTGTGAGTGATTTGCGTGTGTTTACCCTGGTACACCTGACCCGCTCACCCTCCCATTGATTGGACCAGCTGTCTTTCTCAGCAGCTCGTGTTTCAAAGTCTCAAAAACACTGGAGCAATCCTGAGTGCTCCATCTGCACACTCCCAGAGTTACACTTGTATTCAGGGTACATTTGTTTCCATTTTGTACACTCTCTGAGTTTAAATGACACGATTTTGCAGTGTAAAGGACCTGTAAATGTACATTCAGATGGGTGTGAGTTACAGTAGGCAGAGTTTGGGCAGCTTTTCGGCGTCCGGCCGGCCGGCCGGTGACATATTTGGTCATGAATATCAGCCCAAACTCCATATGGTATTGATGGTTCTAGATGTGTTTGCGCCTGATGCAATGACGACACATTGAGGTTAGACATCACACTTCGTATCATTATTTGGTTATGTTTTTTTTTTTTTGTCTTGCATTTGTTATTTTTATGCCATTTTGCGATTTCCAAAAATGTAAAGAGGGTATGCACATGACTGAAGCCTCTATCATAGTCCAGGGTGAAGAGCTATCACCTCACCACGGTGTAGTTTTCTAGCTATCACCTAAAAACCACACCCGTGTGAACTGAGCGGTGGTTGTGGTGTGTGTGTGTGTGTGTGTGTGTGTGTGTGTGTGTGTGTGTGTGTGTGTGCGTGTGCGTGTGTGCATGTGTCCATGCTGTGGTGGTGGTGGTGGTGGTGGTGTGTGTGTGTGTGTGTGTGTGTGTGTGTGTGTGTGTGTGTGTGTGTGTGTGTGTGTGTGTGTGTGTGCGTGTGCGTGTGTGTGTGGCGCGCGCGCAGGTGTGTGTGTGTATTGCAGTTGATGCTCAGGCTAGACTCAACAGGCTATACTCATCAGCACCCTCTTTGGTCACTAAGTGTAACTGAGGCTACAGACCCACACGGACGGACGGAGACACGCATACACACACGGCCATGCTAAGGAGCGTGGTCTAACCACCGCTCAAAAATGTATACGGTGATAAAAATGTACACAGTGGTGAGGTGATAGCTCTTCACCTTGGTCTATGATAGAGGCTTGAGTCCTAGTGACGACGTGGTCCACCAGCCAGCCCTCCCATTAGCCAATTTTAATAGAGGGATTGAATAATACTAGCAAAGTAGAAGTACCTCAAAAGTGCACTTTGGCTCATACTTAAGTAAATGTACTGTGTACACCTTGACTTTTATGTGAACAGGCGCAGTCAGATTGCTATCTGATAATAACCTGAGTCGCACATTAATATCAGGCGTAGATGTGTTCATTTACACCCACTATTTAAATGCATCGCCAGTAAACATGATGAGATGAGATTCCTCCTTCCTCCCCACTCAGCATACAGATCAGATAAACACCACTTCTTGCTCATCCAATTTCAAAGGCTGGGTCCTCCAGAAGGGAGATCACACTGATAACCAGGGGAGCAACGCTTAAAGAAACCAGCTACTTTCATCCATTAGAAAAACATATTTGATCATTTCACCTATTAAATCCAGTGAAGCATGTGTGTGTGTGTGTGTCACGATTTTTTATTTCTCACGATAAAAAAAAAAAAAAAGAATTGCACATATAGCTTACAAGCCCATGGGACTCCCTTCTTTAATAATTTAACCCATTCAATCCAGTCACGTTTCTTTTCACAATTTCTTTTTTTTTTTTAGCCTACAAGCCTTTTTTGATATAGCCTACAAGCTCATGGGACTCTTTTTTGCAAGTCTTTCAGTCTGAGCACCTCGGATAAGGCTTGTGATTGGCTGTGTGGAGTTGCCGAAAGTCGTATTGTTTTGACCACCTAAACCTAACCTTAACCCTAACCCTAACTTCAGTAAAATGCTAACCTGCTGACGCTGGTGAATGCTAACCTGGTGAAATGCTAACCTGCCGACGCTGGTGAATGCTAACCTGGTGAATGTTAACCTGGCCGGACCAACGGGAGGTTGTCTCCACCTTAACCGAGGTGCTTTTTTTGATGCACCCGGACTGAAAGACCTGCAAAAGAGGGACTCCCACAAGCTCATAGTGTGTCACCTCTGTCTAACCTCAATGTGGCGTCATGGCATCACGTTTGAGAACCACTGATATAGAAACATAGGTTTTTCAAAAAACTGTTAAGATTTAGAAAACATTAAACGTAGAATCGGCCCCAGGTCTTAAAATAAAACAATCGATTAGTAACTGAAAAACCATGCAACCCGTTCTGGGTGCGTGTTATTTTTCCGACACGCATTACTCCGACGTTGCGTTTGTCGGACTCTCCCCATTACTAACCCTAACCCTAGTAGCACGCGTGGCCACGGAGTAGTTGGAGTAATTAGACGTTGGAACTGAAGTGTGCCCCCCACGCGTTCTGAGCAGATCGCAGATCAGTATGTGCATTCCATTCACCCATTGACACACACATCCACACACCACAGCAACCATGCAAGGCTGCTCATCAGGAGCAGTTAGGGGCAGGGACGTGCTGGCCATTGGGAAAAGCGGGACAACTCCCGACCGGCCGGTTCATTTCCGGCCTGGCCGGCCATTAGGAAAAAATTCAACTGTTTGCACAAAAGTAGTGAAAACAGCAGATCTACAAGCACACAACGCCTCGCGGTGCGAGGCGTTGTGTGCTTGTAGATCGGCTGTTTTCACTAGTTTAAATCATTTTTAAAATGATAAATACAAAACAAACGGTTTTGGACATACAAGGTTTCCACCCGACCACGACAAAATATAACTCATGTAATTGGCCCACTGGCTTGTCACTTGTCATGATCTGAAATGGCATATCTTTGACTAGCAGCAGCTAGGGATGAGGGCCTCTACAACTCTTTTTCCCGGGCTGAATCAGGGGCCCAGCACGTCCCTGCACGGAGTAGTTGGAGTAATTAGACGTTGGAACTGAAGTGTGCCCACGCGTTCTGAGCAGATCGCAGATCAGTATGTGCATTCCATTCACCCATTGACACACACATCCACACACCACATGCAAGGCTGCTCATCAGGAGCAGTTAGGAGTTCAGTGTCTTACTCAAGGACGCCCAGGGGGGGAGAGACGGGGATGGATCCGGGAACCTTCCTATTCCCACGCGGCCGCTCTACCTCCTGAGCCACCTCCCGTATAGCCAGCTACTTTGGTTAGTATTCAAAGCGTTCACCACCGTCGCCACTTCACTTTGCATGCGTGTCCACACACGCAGCTACAGCTGTGTTACATGGATCCAGCACTCATACTGCATCTATTTGCACATAGTTATTAACATCTCTGCACGTGGCGGTTTGCGTGATTGGCTTTTATGCGTTTGGAATGTGATTACTCGGGAGGATGCATAATATCAAACATAGGTGCTCTCAGAAAGCCTGTAAAGTCAGTGTGTCCCCCGTGCGTGGTCCGGGGCCCACCAGGGGTCCAGGGTAATGTTATAATAGTTTTGGATTTTTCATTATAGTTTCGTTTTAGTTTGTTTTGACTTTTTATTTTATTTTATTTTTTCTAATTCAGTTAATTTTAATTCGTTTTTAGAGCGGGTTTGCTGAGTTAAATAGTTACTGTTGGACAATCAACGGGAAAAAAATGAATGGCATTCTGCCCATAATTTCCGTTCATTTTAGTTAGTTTTGTAAAGACACAATACAGGTCCCTGGTTCGATTCCAGCCCTCAGCAATATATCAGAAGTGTCAAACTGGGCAAGACACTTAACCCCCTAAATCAGGGGTATTCAACTAGATTAGTAGGCAGGGGGCCACACTTGTCAAATCAATTGAAATCGGAGGGCCACAAGACTGTGGCAAAAGAAATTAACGGAAATGTTCATGGTTAACCGTTTCACCGTTTATTGTTCGCTTGTTTGGCCTTGCTTCATACAGCATTCATGCTTTTTCATGTTTTCTGTGCCAGTCCTTTATAGAGCACAGGCTTAGACTTTTATATTAAGAAAAGAGGACGTGGATACGGTATGCGGGAAGAGTACTTAAGGCAGGCTGGCAAGGTGAAGTGTTTACATGGTCGTATGAATGAAAGATTTTTGCTTTTGTTTTGAGCACCCGACTGATAAGAGCACAAGATGTGCTTGAAGTGAATGGTGATGGAGAGAATGGAAGATGGACACAATCCAGGAGAATTATTTCTTTTTGTTAAATGGACAATACATCCACTCAAGACTAGGGATGGGACGATATGAAAATGTCATATCACGATTATTGTGTCAAAAGAAATCGCGATTTACGATATTATCGCGATAATCAAAATCCATTGTCCTGGGGTGGAACATTTGCCAAAAAATAGCAGATCTACAAGCTCACGACGCGTCGCAATGCGACGCGTCGTGAGCTTGTAGATCGGCTATTTTTTGGCAAAGACATTTGATAGAGAGTGAAAAAAAAGACTATCAAATACGTATATTATAAGTACATTTTACCAATTATATAGAGGGTTTAAGTGGTACCGGATATGCAGCTCGGCAAATAAAAGGTGAATTGATCCCAGTGCATGACGGAGGACGATATCCCGACAAATCAAATCTCCATTATCGTGAGTGTTTTTTTATCACGACAAACGATAATATTGCGTATCGTCCCATCTCTACTCAAGACCTAGAAATGGTTTCAAATGGATGGAAGAACTGCACTCAGAACTCCTCTGTTGAGCTCTTGTATGTTGCTGAGCTGCCTGCCTACCTCCACGGTGAAAAGAATGAATCGCTGAACATTCAAAATGGTCGTCCTGTACAACCTACCATCCAATAATAATTTGCTACATTTATTTTTTACATTGGAATATGGAACGTTCTCCAGGGGGCCAGAGGAAAGCTGCCCTAAATGCTCCCAGAGCGCCTTACACCAACGGCTGCTCACTGCTCTAGGATAGGTAACATGCAGATACTATTTTGTAAATATTATTATTAATGGACCCTTAATTAGTCCCCCCAGGAATTCGCGATTCCGCGATCACGGAATTTATCGCGGAATTCGCGACCACCCGCGGATTTCTCGGCCATTCACGGACTTTTCTGACGTCCGCGGAATAACAGTTGCGAGTGGCGGCAGAGCGGCAGGAGTAGTTATTACTACTATTATAAAACGATTTGTACATGGTCTGGCCAGTGGCCACCTCATACAGAGCCTGGGGGAATAGCTTAGCTTCCCTCCTGCTAGCACTGATGCTGGATGGTCCCACATTCCTGACAGAAACTGTGTCCTGAACTATAGTTCCTCTCTATGCCTCTATTGTCCTGGCAATAACAATGCTAAAGCAGGTTAGAGTAAATAAATATTACACCCATACTAGGTAGTAGTAGGTAGGCTATCCTCTAAAATGTGGTTACTATGGGCATAGTTTGGATGACAATATAGTCTTTGCAACAGAAAGTAATTATTAAAAACAATAACTAATTAAAAAAAGAATAGATTTAATATTATATTTTTATTCTCAAAAATGATAATTCGAATATTTGATTATTCAAACCACTAATTACAATTAATTGTAGCTATTTCATGAAGGGTTTTACTTGATTATTAGAACTATATACTTTTTTGCTTGATAACTGGTCATTTTAGGTCGTTTTTTAATGTCCGCGGAATCAAGAATTGTTCTCCGCAGAATTCCGCAGAATCAGGATTGTTCTCCACAGAATCAAGACTTTTTCTCCCCGGATTCCTGGGGGGACTACTTAATGTGTCTAACTCTGAGAGTTTATACAGAACAGATGGAACCACTTGGTTCCATTTGTACACTCACATCACATTGCACTCATTTGTACAGGCGTCCCTGTCTGCGCAAACTAAAATCGTAGCAAATGTGTGTCTGTGTGTGGCCTATAATCTAAATTATAATAAACTGGTGGTCCTTGAAATTAACAAGAATTGACACATTGTCAATACATAAGCTGGTCACATTTGGGTTAAAAAGGCGGGGACGTTTAACAATGTTACCATAATGCTTTGAATGAGCGTGACAAAGTGAACATATAACTGACTGACTATATTGTGGGATGAAATCTGCAGTAGACGGCTGTGAATTGCTGTAAGTGGCAAAGTACCGGATTTGAAAAGTACTTTTGAAGTAAAAGTAAAAGTATTTTACCGTATGTTTCTGTGCAAAGCCAATAGAATTTGAAGGATATTAAATTGAAGTAGGACTGTCATCTAAGGGGTAGCCTACTGTCATTTTAAAAAGTAATCTTACAATACTAGTTAATATGTTTATGATGTCATTGTGAGAATGCGCTATAGTGTTATAGTCGAGTCCACCTAAAGTGTCCAAGTCAAGTCCAAGTCCTAGGGGGTTCGAGTCCGTTTTGTCTTATTAAAAAAAAGGACAAATAAGACTTGGACTTGGACTATATGTAGTACAATATCCCAAATCACAGACGATAATTATCCAGTCTAATATCATGATATGGATACAAAAATAATATGAATTAAAAAAGAATTATAGATTATAGGTCTACTACTGTAATCTATAACATTTTTAAACATTGCTGTTATAGCTGTGTCATTGTAATAAAGCTGCATGATTATGGCAAAACTTATATTATCAAACAAAATCTTATTTTAATATTTTTTAATAAAAGCTAAAATAAATAAATAAGGTTTCCCTATTCAAACACATAGCAGTACGTGCATGTCTGCATTTCATTGTTTAAGGTGAGAAATGTACCTTATGTCATTAGTCTGATGCCTTCAAGTATATGCAAAGCAAAAAAATACCCCATGTTACTGCTTCAAGTTGTTTTGATTCGTTTTAACCTCTCTACAGAGACTTACAATGTTACACTTCTCTCTATTGATCAGTGCACTTTAAAACGTTCGGGCGAGGCTTAACGAGTTGTAATAGGCTACACCTGGAAAGACAAAAAGAGAAAAGACGTCAATTCTTAATCCAGCGGTACGGGTGGATTAATGATCACAAAGGCTGTGTTTGGAATTGGAAGCTGTGTAGGCCTACTGTTTAAATAAGGACTTATTTATTTGGGAACACTGCAGGCTGCAGGTAAGAGGAAAGCAGACAGAGAGAGTTGTCTGTTGGCGAAAGAACTTTTGGGAACTTGCTTGCTGCTGCTGCTGCTGAGCGGAGGCAGTGGCCTCAGTTCAGAAAAAGGTAAGGTATGGCAACATGACTGGTGTCGCGCGCGTGCAAGACACCACTCATGTTGCCATACCTTAGCAACAAGCACGATGAAAAGTACATTTTTATTATTTCCCCCTGCAGCCAAGGTATGGCAGCTGCATACCCCTGCCATACCCAATTGACGCCCCTGAGCGGAGGGGCTCTGCGTGTGTGCCTGTGTGTGTGTGCGTGCGTGCGTGCGACTGTGTGTGCCTATCAGATGCGCATCAGATAATTCAGATATGCTCCAGCGCAACATTAATAGGCTATATACCATTAAAACCAAAGTAATGAGCCTGTTTTGAAAATGTAGCAGAGTAAAAGTACAGATACTTGTGTTAAAATGTAACGGATAAAAGTAAAAAGTACTCAGACAAATAACTACTCAGTAAAGTACAAAGTACTGAAAAAAGTACTTTGTTACAGTAACAAAGTATTTGTACTTCGTTACTTCCCATCTACATCTACAGTGCAGTATTGATACTTTTACGATACTTTTACTTAAGTAAAACATTTGAGTACTTTTTCCAACAGCTAATTTTCCCCATAGCCTGGAGGAGCGGTAACTGCTATTGGCCCAGTTCTTTCCCCCCATTGTCTAGAAGGGCACTCCTGGGGTACTGTCCTGCGATTGGCCCTTTGCTCTACCATGTGACATGAATAGCCTATCCAGAAGAGGTAATCAATGGTCGTCAAAGAAAATGAGCTGATTACCGAAGCTGGTGGCCCAGCTTAAAAACAATAAGCGCTGAACTAAACTGTACTGGACCAGTCTCTCTATTAAATGAAGTCTGAGAGTGTGCGAACGGAAATGGACCGGCAAATGGACCGAAACCAAATGAACCCTTTTTTTGGTTCCATACCTAGAACGGTCCATTTGGAGAGTGGTCCCTGAACCGTTGAGGACCTGTTTGGCTACATGCAGACAGGGGCATCACACCAAATTCTGGGCCCTGGGTACAAGGATTCGCCCCCCATGAATGTTAACTATTGAAAAATAGCAGATATACAAGTTGCCACGCCGCGAGCTTGTAGATCTGCTATTTTTGAAGAAAAAAAATTGAAATGTGTGCAAGAAACGTATGTTTCCATGTCAGTGGTGCTCAAACTTTTTCATGTCAAGGACCCCCAAGATGATATGTATTTGGCCACGGACCCCCATCTCCAAATATTTAGTTCCAGGAACCCTACCCAGAAGCAAAATTTGAGTTGCAAGCTCGCAGCGAGGCACTCGGTGCCGCGCTGTGAGCTTGTATATCTGCTATTTTTCAATAGCTAAAGTTACTAGGGCCCCTCCACCTTGGGCCCTAGTAACTCAGTCCCACCCCCCCCCCCCCCTTGTGACACCCCTGCATGCAGACAGTGTGTCCTTGCACGGTGGATGTTTTGTGAACGAACGCTGTGGCACTGAATGGATTCATTCCGCATTGTTGTTGATCACCGAAAATACACCAGAACATCTTTTTTTGTTTGGTTTTGTTCTTTTTTTAATGAGAAAATATGAAGGTTTATCCTTCAATAAGTAAATACCAACTAAAATACTGTGTCCCGCATTAAGCATCCTGCTGGCACTCTCCCTGACGACCGAGGCGTAACTAAAACTGTTCCAGATTATTAACTTTCTTCCTTTCAGGGGACAAAAAAAGAAAAAAAAAATAATAATATGACGCCAGACCCCTTTTATGCAAGCTAGCAGGCCCAACTGCATGTTGGAGTAACATCTTTCCACGACTCATTGTGAGCTTGTAGATCTGCTATTTCAAAACTTGTTTATACGTTTCATTTAAAAACATGTGAAATGACACTCTCTGCATATAGACTGCTTTTACTTTTAGTACTTTTACTACATTTTGAAAAATGCTTTTGTACTTGCTGTAGAGTGTTTGTTCATAAACAGGAGTCTGTGCATCTCTCCAGCTCTTTGCTTAACAAAATACATTTTAACGTGGATGACAAATCTTAAGCCAACCGGGAGAGAATATGTAAATGCCTTTTCTGTTTAATCAAGAGCTGGAGGGACTGGGAGACCCTATGGGATGGGAGACCCCTGTTACAAACTATTGAATTAGATTTGATAAAAATGGATCACGAAGCAAACAGCAGAGGGTGTATAAAAAGTTTTCAATAATTTATGCATAGTTGTGACATGTGTTATTTAGACAAGCCTTTTATTGTTTAAAGCGACCATTAGTTAATTAACTACTTTCAACGTGGCCTCCCTATTTTGGTATGTTATTATAGGTGAACATTTTCAAGTAGCTTGTAGATCCACTATTTTAGCTATTTTAGAAATGGGGCTATGGTCACTTATTTCTTACCACCCCATATGTCTTTCTAAAATTAGCCTTTAACTCAGTGAATGCCACCCTTTATTCAAAATCTACAAAACTGGTGCCAGCCATTTTGCTTAATTTTGCCTTTTTATGGGGGCCAAAATCATATTTTGTACTTAAATTACATATATAAATCTATGCTTCTATCGAAAGCCACACTACCCCTCTTACAAAGGAAAACATGTATATTTATATATATATATCCTATCATTAGATTTGGGCTTCAATAGAACATGTGTAAGATGTCTTGATCATCATCATATGTGTGTGCTGTGATGGGCCCTGTGTGCAATCTGGAGTGCAATACCATTTGAAAACCACCAGAGGGTGGTCTCCTACTATCTGATCAACTAACAGAAGAAGGAAGAAGACGTCCATCTTTTTTTTGGTTTGGGCCTGTTGTTTACATTTTGGCCAGGCCTTTTAGCTAGCATGCTAACACACTTCGGAACCCTGGCGATCGCGATCAAGGATAGGTAGAGAAGAATGGATGGCACCGCTGGAATCCTGAGAATTTTCTGCGTTTTTTGAGTACTTATAGTTCGTCAGGGATGCACGGGAAAGTGTATAAACGAACGTTTTAGATAACATTTAAACGGCCGGAACCAATCTTCGGCTATACCGATTTTCCGCCGGACTGTGTTACACTGGTGCTACAGTCAAATCGGCCGTATCGCTCAGGTCACGGAGGCATATGGCCAACTTCTAGAGCGATTTTTTTGAAATTACAATTATGAAAAAATGATAAAACTTTTGATTAATTAAAAAGACGTAAAAGACGTTTATGGCACCGAGGTCCAAAGACGTATAAGACGTTTATGGCGTTCAGTGAGTTAAAGAGGTGGTGCCATAGTTTTGTACTTTTTCAGTTTTGTATGGAGTTAACGTTACTCTGATAGACCACCAGGTGTGATTATAATGTGCAAATGTGCCTTCCCTGTGTATTATTAGTTTCTTCCTGAAAGCTGAAGCCTGAGTCAAAAGGCCTGATCGAAAAACACTGATTTAATGACATCATAAAATAATCCCCTCCCCTTTTACCACACACCCAACACTGTGGGTGTGGTTAACCTCAGCTGGGTCACCACCCACCTGACAACCAGACATACTTAATGAACTGGTGGGTGTGGCCACATGAAAACATAATTCACCCTTTGTCAAGTCCCACCCGTTTTCCCGCCCCTCTTCACACCCATTGGTTGTTGTGACTTGGGGGGACACTCGGTGGGACACTCCATCCACTACCATTTTAATTCAGTTGCTTTGTATTGTTATTCTGTGTGTTCAATTCTAATTTCAAACTTGGTTTCAGTAAAATGGAGCTGCTCAGTGGCAGTATAGTGACTCAGCATGTTTTTAAATGTTTTTATTTCTCCACAAATTATGTTTTAGCAAATTCAACATAAAAAAGGTGGAACCAGGGCGGGACAAGGCAGATGGAGCCTGCTGGTTGGTCAGTCAGCGACCAACCAGAAGGCTAACAAAGGGTGAATTTTAACTCTTTCTGTACACTTTTGGGGGAAAAAAATCTTCCCCCTAGTAAAATCATAATACCTGATCATGTTTTTTTTGGGGAGGGGGGATCATGGCCCCCCATCTTTAAGTAAAAACAAATATGAGTACTTCTTCCATCACTGCATACGTACATGTAATCAGCTGCTGGTGGGGAAGTGTCATGGAGTAGCAGCTTGTTGCGCTGCGGTCACACCTTCTCCATGCCCTTGTTCTCACATAATCCGGGTAATTTAATAACGGAATTTAATTAGCTTCAAATGAGACGATTGGTTATACTGCTGTGTCACTGCGTCGCTGACACTCATGTCATAATGCGTCTCACGCTTTGTCCCCCAACACAACGTTGTACACCAGAGTAGGCTACACCTTAATGTTTAGAGGGGACTAAACGGTGTCCTGTGCCTGATTACACAATTATACAGAATTCTCTCAAAATAACGACGGCGTAATGACACCCTTTAAGGCTTTTTCCCCAGAATACTCTCAACATTTTGCACGCTGCTTGGACTGACATGCATAAGGACACTTTTGGCAGTAACTCATCTACTGCCAAAGACCAAATTTGACAAGGTTTTTATTTTGTATGCTAGATCAGGGGTTTTCAAAGTGGGTGACGGGGCACCCTGGGGTGCCGCGACAGCAGTCCAGGGGTGCCGCGAGATCATTTGATAATATTTGGAATTTATTTGGACACTTAAAAAATATTTAGTATCATTTTAAACTTGAAGTGCAAAGTTATTTTCAGTTAGTTCTAACCAAAATGGCTATTATCTCTACGTTTTCCTCGCAACATAATCGCTAACATATCATTACTGTCAGGCAGAAACCTCTGTCGCACAAAACTAGTGAAAACAGCAGATCTACAAGCACACAACGCCTCGCATAGTACATTCTATAGATGATAAATACAAAACGAACGGTTTTGGACATATACAAGGTTTCCACACGACAACGACGATATGCTATAAATATAAGGTGCTAGGAGTGAAAATTATAATGTAGGGGTGCCTCGGATTAAACAAATATTCATGGGTTGCCCTGAGACATAAAAGTTTGGGAACCCCTGTGCTAGATGCCGCACTTCGCTAACCTGTGAGTCACCATTTGTTTTCATCGCTCTCTGGACCAGGTGGAGCCACGTGGATCATGTGACCACAAAACAACCTGCTGATTCAGTCCCCATGGGCTGTTTTAGGACAGTGGTTCTCAACCTGTGGGTCGGGACGCCCAGGGGGTTCCCCACGTTATTTTGAGGGGTCCCCAGATGATTAACTTAATGTGCAACATTGTTTTCTCACTCAACAGAAAACAAACCAACATAAAGTCTAAGTGTATAGAGGACATCTGCACATTTCTAAAATGACAATTTAAGGACTTTTTAATACCTCTAAAATGACAAATTATAAACATTGGCCAAATTGTCACATATTAGAGGCAGAAATTGTGAAAATAGCCGATCTACATGCTCAGGCGTTGTGTAATGCCTCAACTCGTAGTGCTCGTCAGGGTGGGGGGTCCCCAGTTAAAATATGATTATTTTGGGGGGTCGCGGCCTGAAAAAGTTGAGAACCACTGTTTTAGAAAATGCACACCACTCATTCCATTGGACGCATAATCTAACTATTAATTTAGCGAATGTCTGCCCACCGTCTGTGTGCAGTACTCTGACATCATACTCTGACGTCATAGTACTGACATCACAGACTGGCCTGGACACGGAACACCATGTATGGGCATAAAGATCTGCCCAATGGGCACTCCAACATGGACCACCATATATGTATGTCGTAGTATTGAGTATTTAGCTTGTGTTTGACAGGGCGGTGAGATACTTGTAGCACTGACTAGCATTGACTGTTATGGACACTTTAGTTTGGCACTGTATTGATAGTTGTGCTTAAAGGGGAAGACCACCCATTTTCAATATTGAACTATGTCATTAATATACCTTAGAGGAGTTGTGTGGAAATTTAAAAAAAAGTTCCCCCCCTTCTGTGTTGCCTAGAACTGGAGGATTGATTTGGGGGTTTGTATTGTAAAGTACAACTTGATGACATCACACCGTTGTACTTTACAATACAAACCCCAAAATCAATCCTCCAGTTCTAGGCAACACAGAAGGGGGGGAACTTTTTTTCCGATTTCCACACAACTCCTCCACAACTCCAAAGTTATATTAATGACATATTGAAAATGGGTGGTCTTCCCCTTTAAGGATTGCTATTTTGCTTTTTTTGTTTAAGTTGGCTATTTCACTTTGAGCATTGACAGTTTTTTGACACTTTATGTATATATAGTCCACTTGCCAGAATCTGAACCCTGGCATATTGAGTACAGTAAGGTTTTATGTTAGAAATGTTGAGTATGGGTCCCCAGCATGTAGAAACTGCCGGATGCTAACTTGCATATGTTGAGCAATTTTCATAATTTGCATAATTCGATTTATTTAGCACAATCCCCCATAATAATGGATAATATGTCAAAAACTGATTGGCCGATTTGAACAATATTAGAGTGGTTTTGGGGGTTATTGAGGATGCTGAATCCATTTTTGACATTTTCTAAATTTAAAATGGCCGTTTTAAACCGGAAATGGCCATATACCAACTGGAAAATCAACAAAAAAGTATCAAAATCACCCACTTTAAGTTGGTATAAGGCCATTTCCGGTTTAAAACGGCCATTTTGAATTTAGAAAATGGATTCAGCATCCTCAATAACCCCCAAAACCACTCTAATATTGTTCAAATCGGCCAATCAGTTTTTGACATATTATCCATTATTATGGGGGATTATGCTAAATAAATCGAATTATGCAAATTATGAAAATTGCTCAACATATGCAAGTTAGCATCCGGCAGTTTCTACATGCTGGGGACCCATACTCAACATTTCTAACATAAAACCTTACTGTACTCAATATGTCCGGGTTCACAATGGGGCTCTATGGGCTGGCAAGTAGACTAATATTCTTCGTTCCCTTTCTTTGATGTACCTTGCTCTTTACTGTGCTCTGTTTTTTTTTAATTATTTTTATACTTCTCTGTAACTTTGTAAATGTCCTTATGCTGCTGTGCTGCCTCCGGGCGACTGATTTCCCCCCTTGGGATAATAAAGGTATCTATCTATCTATCTATCTATCTGGGCATAAAGATCTGCCCAACGAGCAGTCCAACATGGAGCACCATATATAGGCATAAAGATCTGCCCAATGGGCATCCAACATTAAACATTACTTCTGAGACTCCTTCCTACATCACCCCTGTGCAGTGTGCACTCCCCCCGGGCACAGGACTAGTATTCTATGATTTTTCAAAGGTAATGAAAAACTAACAATCTCCCTGCCATGCTTCACGCTCCGTTTCGAGCAGTGGTGTAAAGTAACTAAGTACATTTACTTAAGTATTGTACTTAAGTACAATGTTGAGATATTTGTACTTTACTTGAGTGTTTCCAATTTCCAATACTTTTTCTTCTACTCCACTAAGTCTCGGGTCCAAATATTGTACTTTTACTCCACTACAATTATTTGAAACCTTTAGTTATTAGTTACTTTGCAGATATAAATTATAATATTATAAAACCTACATGAACCTCTTTAGCCCTATTTTATACCTAGGCTGTTTGAAAATAGCCGATCTACAAGCTCACAACGAGCTTGTAGATCGGCTATTCTCAAACATTTTGTACTTTTACCTTTGGTACTTTAAGTACATTTTGATAACAATACTTTCATACTTTTACAAAAGTACATTTTGAATTATGGACTTTTACTTTCTACATTGCAGTATTGATACTTTTACTTAAAGGGGCACTCCACCACTTTTCAACCTATGTTCATATAATTGGTCCTCACTCAAAAATCGCTTTTTTTTTTCTCAGAGGGGGGCTGTGGGCAGGTCAGAAACCCATCGTCTTGTGACATCATCGATTGCCAATCCATCTTATATAAACTGCAGGCTTTCTATTCCTGAAAAGTTGCAATTTTAAAGTGGAAGCCATTGTTCTCGCGATAATAAAAATCGAAATATTTTTTTCAAAAATATTGTTTTTTTTTTTTTTTGTGGAAAATGATGATGTCACAAGACGATGGATTCTGAACTTCCCACAGCTCTCCTAGGAGACTTGGACAGAGTAGGAAAAAAAAGTTGATATATTTTCATGAACATTAGTGAGGACCTATTATATGAAGACAGGTTGAAAAGTGGTGAACTACTCCTTTAAGTATAAAATGTGAGTACTTTTTACAACACTGGTTTCGAGCTTGTAGATCTGCTGCTTTTGACGCTGTTGTGTGACGCTGTAGTATGATCAAGAAGGGCGTTATTTTACAAAAAAAGAAAACACACAAAAGTTCAAATATGGAGATAGGACCTTTCGGGGGCAGACCTCCATTCAGAAACACCCCCACTTAGAAACATCCCCATTCAGAAACACCCCCAATGAGGTTAGGTTTAGGGTTAAGGTTAGGTTTAGGTGACACCTCCATTTAGAACAGGTTTGCCCACACTTTTTTGACGTGAGATCTACTTTTAAAATGAATAGCTCAACATGATCTACCCATCCAAAATGTTTTAGCTGAGGGGCTGAGTGGGGCTTTGGAATAACAGCACTGGTGTTGCATTTTAGACAAACACACTTAAGGGGGAAATAAATGGGAAATACTGGGGGAAATGTCTTCATCCCATTCTGTATGGAAGTGGTAGGTTTTGGGGTTCTTTGTAATGCTACTGTCTCTTGAACAAAGTATTGCATTGGAGGTTTGCCTACTTTAGAAGCCATGAAGGGAGCTGTTTTTAGAGGCATGTCATGTGATCTACCTGCACACCCTTGGTGATCTACTGGTAGATCACGATCTACCTTTTGGGCATCCGTGATTTAGAATAATGGAAGTCAATCTTCTGAATGGAGATGTGTAACCAGAGCTTTCTGTCCACGACAGCGACGACTTCACGCCAGCCATTTTCCACCAAACCAGCGCTGAAGTCCTCAGCACTGCTGGCTAGAAAGTGTTTACTATTTTGCCAGCCATTTGTCATGATGGAGATCACGTCCTCCTGGGTGTTCTCTCCAAGCTGCTGCTTCCTCCTATTCCTGGTGCCTCCTGGTATATGTGCACGCACGCACGCACGCACGCAGCGTACGCAGGCACGCACGCGCATGCATGCATGTAATGGCATTGTGATAACAACGCTATTGTTTCACCTCACCATTCACACACTCCGCTATCTGCCTCCTCCTGCGCTCCACACGCACACACGCACGCACACACACACACACACGCACGCACGCACGCACGCACGCGCACACACACACACACACACACACACACACACACACACACACACACAGTAAAATCATCAATGTTGTTTTATCTATGAGAATCGGGGGGGAAAAAGATGTCCATGGGTTCATTTGTACCCACTCAGAGTTCAATTGACACTGAGGATTTCACTGTGTGTGCGTACGTGTGTGCTTGCACACACACACACACACACACACACACACACACACACACACACACACACACACACACACACACACACACACACACACACACACTGCACAAAGACGTGCTCCCTTATGTAGCTCCTATGAGACCAATTACCCATCGACTCAATAACTGGAACTGCCACAGCTGTCAGTGGCAGCCATATTGCTGCTGAAGGATCGCTAGCATACTGTACACACACACACACACACACACACACACACACACACACACACACACACACACACACACACACACACACACACACACACACACACACACACACACACTTATTGCTATACTTGGGAGGACAAGTTGGGAGGCCGATTTTGAGTGTGATTTTAACACTCACATAGTTTTGCCATAACTAATGTAGATAAATTGCCAATCGGTGGCGTCGTGCATGCGGCACGTGCACGTTGTGTGCGCGGGTGTTCCCGTACACGACGGCCAAAAGTCTTTACTTTCACGCGCGGAGAAGAAAATCCAACCCCTCTGTGTGTGTGTGTGTGTGTGTGTGTGTGTGTGTGTGTGTGTGTGTGTGTGTGTGTGTGTGTGTGTGTGTGTGTGTGTGTGTGTGTGTGTGTGTGTGTGTGTGTGTGCATAGGCTGCTCAACAGCACCACTTGGTCACCAGCGGTATTGCAGCTCATGCTACATACAAAGTCACAAACATGCAAACATACAAAGTTACATAGTTTGTGTAACTATCTACACAAACTATGTGTTTTTGACTGTACACAACAGTACTTTTTCTCTTTTTTTCCCTCTTTTTTTGGTAACTTGTAACCTTAAACTACTGTGCTGCCTCTGGGCAACTGATTTTCCCCCGTGGGAGAAAGGTATCTATCTATCTATCTATCTTAAAGCAATAAATAGACGGCCTACAAGCTGCGAGATCTAAAAGCTTGTGAACTTGTCGATCAGCTATTTTACAGTGTGTGAATGCTAATGCTGAATTTAACGTGTCCTTTTGTAATCATGTGCATCTCTAGGGATACTGTTCCACAGCTAACGCTACATTTATGAATTTTAAGATTTATTTTGGTGCTTTTATGCCTTTATTGATAGCACAGTAGACTGACAGGAAATGGGGAGAGAGATGGGGGGTGACACACAGCAGAGGTTGTCAGGAACGGGACTCGAACACCCGAACCTACAGTACACACGCATTGTTATTATTGTTATACATTTATTAGTATTATACATGCATTATTATTATTACCCATATATTATTATTATTATTGTGACTGTAGGTCGCAGTTAACTACCACCGTCACAACTTGTCCGTACGTCTGTGAGTGAGTGAGTGAGTAACACCTCAGGCCCCTTTCACATTAAAACGAGCTTCGTGGAAAACGGCTAAGAGCCGTTTAGTTTTCATTTCTTTTCTTTAGATGAAAACGCAATTTGTCCCTAAACGCGGTAATTTGCATGCCAGGTCGCTAGGTGGCGCATGTCGCCATGACCGCACTGCCCAAGTTCCGTTCTACTTCCTAGCAGCCAGCTCAATGCTGGTCCTCCACAGTCAGTCAACACAACCAAAGATATTTAATTAATGAAGATAGCTCATCCTCATTGGATCCACTAGAGTGTGACATGGTACACAAATCCTACAAATTGACTCCTAAGTGGGCGCCGGCTCTGACTGCAAATCTCGCGCACGTCCCGTTTACTGGTGCTATAGATCCCGCGAGAATGTGTTGCTGGGACAGCTAAAGAGCAATAACAAAGTTGATTTTCTCCTTTGTTGTGTCGATGAAAAAAGCCACTTTAGTATGACAATTTTGTTAATATTATGTGGCTTGTGATGATCGGGTCCAATATTTAGTTCAGTGATCATAGCTTCCGAACTATTATTTTGATCTGTGTTCATGTTAGCTCTCTCATTGTAAATGAATAGACTCCAACCTGCTTCCGCCTCCTAAAAAGGTGTCCCCCCTACGTCATGCAGAAACGGGAAGTACGGGTCTTTTGCACCCTCTTGCTATCGCCCTCTTGGACACAACTCACTGCCGTCACACAGCACAGGCAGACTGGCTGGCTAACTAAAAATGCTTAAAAAGTTTGTTCCAGACGGTCGGAACAGACACATGTACCATCCCGGGACTATATTTATTCCTTATGATACGATACAGAAAAAGGCGTTCACTTCACGTTTCGTTTCAACACAGAGGACTGGAGTCAATGCCTTTACTGCAGCTTATGGAGGGGATGATGATTACACACAGACGGCGACGAGCTATAGATGTTGGATTGTGTCATGATAAACATTATAGGCTACTGTCGCTATTTTCAGCGTCGGCTATTTTTGCAGTTGTCTGCTATTTTCACAACGCACCGCGACGCGTTGTGAGCTTGTAGATCGGCTATTTTCACAACGCACCGCGACGCGTTGTTGTGAGCTTGTAGATCGGCTATTTTCAAATAGCTACGGTATAAATTAGGGCTAACGTTAGCAAATAAATGTACTTAATAGTTACTTTACAGTTTACACCACTGAACTGATGTTTAAAAAGCAATTAAATTGCTCTTCATTAAGGTACAGTATATGAGTATGAGCTCAAAGCTATTTATCAGTGGCATAAAATGAAGGGGGGAAAAAAGACGATATATTCGTCAATCGCCGATTATTTAATTAATTAATCATCTGGAGAAATTCCTAATCGTGACAGCCCTATTAGGACGTCCCACATCTTATCATTTTCAGTGGTTTGCTGCGTTTACGGTATTTAGATGAAAGCGGGAGATACAAAGCGTTTTTACCTTTTCCACTTTCAAAGGGGTTTTCACTTTGTTACGGTTTCACCCCCCGAAGACGCCATTTTCGTCTAAATGACCCCCCACAAACGGCTATAAATCATTACGTTTACAGTGAAGCCCGTTTTAATCTAAAGGGGGCCTCAATGTCTGTAGCTTCTGACCTGTTGTGACATCACTTCGTTGTGACATCACATTGTGACATCACATTCCGCCCTTGTCCCTTGTATGCCCATTGCATGCCCATATATGGAGATCCCTGATCTCCATATATGTCTATAGTTGACCTACTGTATGACATCACATTGTTGTGACATCACATTTTTACTTCACATTCCGTCCTTGTCCCTTGTATAACCATATATGGAGATCCCTGATATCATCAATATTAAGCCCATAGCTTGTGTGAGTCTCATGTGGTCATCTATGATGTCAGACATCAGTCATATCCATATTTGGGGAAATATTTTGTCCACATTTTGTCCAACTTAAACAACCAACGGCAACTCGAATCACACTTGCAAATGCATTCGGTCCTGTGTGAAGACTCTAACCCTATGACCCCTAAACCTAAATATCTCATCCTAACCCTGACACCTGACAAAGAAGAAAAAAAAAGAAAACACAGTATCAAATTGGCCCTCACAAGTATGGTAATACAAGCACGCGCGCACGCGTGCACACACGCACGTACGCACACAGGCCAGGAGGAGCGCTGCACACTGGGATTCATGGCTTGCCAGGGAGGGTTTTTCAGATGGGAGTCTCTGGTAGAGAGGGATAAATGCTTTGGCTCGCTGATGGAGCTGGAAAGACAGATGGATAGAGATGGACACACACACACACACACACACACACACACACACACACACACACACACACACACACACACACACACACACACACACACACACACACACGCGTGCGTGTGCGCGTGCTCGGTGGAAGAAGTACTCGTATTTTGAAGCACTCTGTTACAAATAAAAGTCCGGTATCCAAAATGTACTGGCAAAAAAAGTACAAAAGTATACTCAAGTACTGAAAGTAAAAGTACTCATTATGCAGAATATTCCATTTCACAAGTTACCAAATGTATACTGTAGATCAGAGAAGCTGGCAGAACTGGTGTTACAACACCCGGGACAACGCTCCACACGACTCCCATACTGTCCTCCCTTCTGGCTCCCAAACTATGGGATGGATTCCCCATTGCAATTACAACTGCATACTCACTCCCAAATCCCAATCTTCCGCCGTCATCTGAAGACTCACCTCTTCAGACTCCACTTAATGAACTATTAGTAGCCTACTTGGTCGATTTGAATTAATTTTCCCCATCAGTGTTGGGACTAACGCGTTACAAAGTAATCAATTACTAGTAACGCCGTTCTTTTTTTTCAGTAATGAGTACTCTAACGCGTTCTTTTTTAAATTCGGTAACTCTTTTGCGTTATTTTATGCACCTAGAGCTGAGCTGAATCTTCCTCTCTGTCACTCACAAGGCAGAGAGGAGGGGAGACACCGACACAAAATGCCAGACAGAGCCGCGCTGAGATGCGCACTGGGCATGTTTGTGCTTTACCAACAGACTAGTGCAGACATACAGACTGCAAACGTGACTACAGATAGCCCCCACTAGGTAGAATATGATAGAATGCGATCACTTACCGTAGCTGACTTTCCCGTCCACTGCGTGTGGTGCACAGCTGTGCGTTATTGATGAGATGATTGACAACGTCTTGTAAATCCATGCATGTGTCCCGTCGACCTACAGTATTATAATTACTAGTCCTTACCCGTTCAAAGATATGAGCTCCGAAATGATGTGCAGTGTGTGTGTTATGGGGTGTGCACTGTGCACAGTATATGAGGGATGGAAAGTAACTTTCTGGTGCTTGCATGATAATATGTAGGAGCATCAATGTAAGAAATACCCGTTTTGTTTAATGGCTACAGAGATGCTGTGTACTGATCTGCATGATTTTTGGACAACATCTGTAACAGGGCCAGACAACACCCCCCCCCCCACGCGCACACACACACACACACACACACACACACACACACACACACACACACACACACACACACACACACACACACACACACACACACACACACACACACACAGCTGGTTAAACATGTTGCCCCATGCTAGATGCAGAATAGATATGCCTCATGCTAGATGCAGAATAGATAGTAGATACACCATAAAAATGCTAATATACAGCATATGATTTGTGAAAGTGACAAACGGGCTTCACAGTTATGTCAGGTGTGTTCATATGCTAATGGTGATGCGATTTCAGATCAATTGCTCCAGCCACTGAGGAGAAACGCTGTGACAGACACTCAGACAGACAGACACTCACTCAGACATTCGGAAAATTATAGTATAGATATAACTCTATGGTCCAGACTCGCGGTCAAATCTGTTGTCGGGTCTATTTCATTAAGGCTCATCAAAGTATCAAACCATGATATTGTTGTTAGAGAAAGAAAGCCACAGAAAGAAAACTTCCTGTGGTCGTAAGGTAATTCATTTTCCCTCAAGTTTTTTGCTTGTAAGGCATTGCACATTATTTCATAAATGGAAAATATGATTATTTACTGTTTTTTTTGTAGCCTACATTACTTGCAAATTAAAAATAAATGGCAAAGTTAAGTAATTCTATGAATACATTATAAATAAAATCGAAGAAATTCCATAAATTAGAACAAAAATATTTAAGAAATAGTGAAAATAGCTGATCTACAAGCTCACAACGCATCGCAAAGTGATGCATTGTGAGCTTGTAGATCTGCTATTTTCACTAGCTTGGGTCACAGGCAAATGTCTAATTTCTGTTTTGGGTTACAAGCTATACAGTTTAACCAGGCTATAAGGTCATTACTAAAACTTACTATACTAAAAACAAAAAAAGTTACTAAAAAGTTACTTGCCTGTCTGGCTTCTATGCGTCAATTCTAACAACTTCGACGTGTTGTGGGCTTGTCGATCCGCTATTTTCCTGCCAAAGCTTTCCCCACAATAAGGATGCTGGGGTGTTAGTGGTTAAACGGTGGTAGAAAAAGTACTCAAATGGTTCATTCAAAGTATCAATACTGCAACGTAGAAATGTATAAGTAAGAGACAACTGTATTGGCATTAACATGTACTTAAAATACCAAAAGTAGAAAGTACTCATTATGCAAAATGTCGTGTTTCACAAGTTTTCAAAATTATAAAATCATTAAAATGTATACAAATATTTTGAAGATAGCAGATTTACAAGCTCACAATGCGTCACAGATGTAGTGGAGTAGAAGAAAAAAGAAAATACACAACTAAAGTAAAAATGCCTCAAAATATTACTTAAGTACAGTACTTGAGTGCACGTCCACCAATGTGGTTAACCGGTGTGCACATGGGAGGCCTCTATGGTTTCACTGCAGAATACCAATGTACCCATCAAAAGACAGCCAGAAATCACATCCTGGTTCCCATTCAATACTGTCATAATATTACTGAATACAAATTAAATTCGTTTTTGTGATGTAATTTAACACCTGTGATGATGTCAAAGGTGGACTTTTTGACTACGCCAGACTAGCAATGATTAGTTGGTGAGGAAGGGCAAGCTCCCAGAGTGTCCACGACCGCAGACGCGTCTGCCCGCGGATTAGAACGCAAATTAGCCTTACCCTAGCCTGTTTAAAGAGGAGGACGATTTGGCATTGGGGGGCGGATTCAAACCTCCCGCCAGGATCCAGCGCCGAATCCTATTGGTTCACCGATCCCCACCCTCCCCCCCACCCCCCTCCGCTCACCGCCTCACCCCTCCTCCCCAGTGCACTCCGTCAGCGTTTAGGCTCCGGTGGGAAGCAATTGAACCTAGTTCCTCATTCTAATGTTTACACAACTTGGGACCTTAGTTTAGTTCAAACCACAAAGTTGGGTTTGAAAAAGCGCTTTCTCACAAGTGGATCACTACCAACTCAGCGTCTTTCAACTGTAAGTATTTCGTTATTTTCTGTGTTTAGTGTGCACATTGCATAACAGTACTAGTGTTGCAGTTGAATAAAGTTAGCCTAGCACAGCTAAACTATCCACCCATGATGTTAACAAAAGACAGAAATATATATACTCACGCAGTTAACTGCAGTGTGTGATTTAGTATGACTATGCCAGGTTAGCACTGTAGTGCTCTAGTTAAAAATATTAATCTGACGATATTTCAACTAGAGATTATAAACAACACGTTACATAACGTTGGCTCAACAATGCTGCAGCCTGCAGTACAGTACACACTACAGCTGTGTACGGTATTGCTGCACGACATTTTGTATTTTAGTGCAGTTAAACATCTCGCTGCTCAAACTGGGACAATAGCCTAACTACCGTTATAAATAAAATACTGTAAACTTAAGCTAAAAGTAAAACGCGATCCAGTAATAATGGGGCGAGCGAGGGGGTATCAAACGAGCTACTGTTGTGTTTACACACGCAGAGTTTAATCTGGGAACGGCAAAATATAAATGTATCTTTTGAATTAGCTACAGAGCTCTGTATCAGTCTTTACTTTGTCAGTCTTTGCTGTATCATGTCTCGTATAGTATTTCCACTGGTGGAAAAGTAGACTACTCAAACCATTTCCCAAGTTTTCAAATGTATACAATATTTGAAAATAGCAGATTACAAGCTCACAATACGTTGCTCAAGTAAAGTACAGTACTTGCTTGGCTTTACACCTCTGAATATATCCCCCTTCCCCCACGTAACATGCTTACCCTTACATTCCTTCCTTTTGTCTCTAACTATGGTCTTTATCTGTGTGTCAACCCCCACTCCATAGCAATTTACAAATATGTTAATCCCAATGTTATCATGTTTTTTCTATCATGTGTTCATCAATGTATTCATTTGAACATTATTTTTCATTTTCATCTCAAGGAGACAACACATTGGAGGAGTCCCTACTCAGCTCTGCTGCAAACCCAGTCCAGACCTTCAACAATGGGGGTGGAGAGTCACAGCTGGAACGCCAAACAAACATCTTCTCAATCAAAATAATAACAAAATATGCCTTCAACTTGTCACTGTAACAACTACACATACTGAAATATGGTTCAATTAAACATCCGACAAGCTGCTAAAATAAAACTACAAAGGATGTATACATTGAACTGATTGAATATGTTATTACATTCTACAGTCTTCTTTACATTTTACTATTGAGCCAAATAAACGTTTAAATAATATGGAAATGGAAATCCTAATATGTCTTTATTAAATTGAGGGTACCAGTTTAAGAAGACATTTAATCATTTCAATATAATTATATTGTTTTGACATTGGAACATATCTGTAAAATCGGTTGGCTACTTCTTTTGACTCATCTGGTGATGACATGACACTCTTTATAATCCATGGTATTGGTGTATTTGCATGAAAATCAAGGTGCTAGCAGGCTTGATTGGCCCATATAGCCTATTGTCATACTGTAGGCTATACAGACTATGTACACAATGAATTATTTAAACAATGTGTCTCATGTTGCTCACAGGTTTGGGTGAAAGGAGGATTTAGCATTGTGAATTGATTGAATAATTGATTAAACATGAATGCAAAACAGCAAGAGTAAAAGGATAGTTCTATGATTAAAAGGCGTAGGCTATACATTCTAAACTACTATTGAGAATAACAGGGTGAATGCATTGAAACGTTGTAGCCATTTAATAGTCTGTAGGTTGGTCAAATAGTGTATTTTATACATGTTCCCACCAAGGTAGCCTTTCAACATCTTAAAACAGTCTTTGATTGTGTTACTGGTGAATGTGTATTTATTTATTTATGTGACATCAACGGACGAGATGCTGCGCAGCTTCATCAGTACCATAGCAAAGGTAATAAAAGAGTAAAGACGGGATAAAGGAAATCATTAAATGGAGAACATTAAATTAACTTCTGAAAAGGCTTCTAAGCCTACACTATAGCCTACTAAAAACTAGTGGAACCGCGATCTTGCCACACGTGAATAATTGGTTGTAAACAATAACACAGACAATGTAAATCCTTAGTCTAGTTGTGGGAAGAAAAGGTTATCATCATGGCCCCAAATAACTTTTAAATATCTTGCAATTGGCGACGAGTCTCTTACTAAATCGGCAAGAGTGCCTCTCATCCTCAATACATAAAGGCTAAGCTATATAACTTCTCCATCAGCAGTCAGTGGTGCGTGTTCCCCACTCCCAAGCCCCCACCGTTGCGCACAGATTCACCGGGAAATACCCGGTCGCCTGCCTCGCAGGAGAAAGTAAACGTTAGCTGCTTAGCTAGTTAGCTTCAAGTTAGCCTCTAAGCTAGCAGCTACATAATTCGAACTATGGTAAACCCTGAGGCTTGACCTGCTGCGGTGAATATGCGACTACTTCATTGCATACACCGTGCTGGCGTGCGTTTGTCCACACTTCCATCCGATTGCCTTTTAAATGTAAATTTCCCATCCACGGAGTCTTGTGTAATGTATGTGTAATGTGTATGCGAGCGCAGCCGTGCAGGGAGAGGGACTGCTGCGCTGGTTTGGTTTGGTTTCCCTACGGAACTATTTTCAGGGTAGGACCAGAGCAGACTTGCCCCGACGTCACAGCATATGGAGAGACGCCCCCTTATGCCAAACAATGCGTTGTGTTTCCCCAGGCTTTTATTTTTTCTTCCTATCGCCAAAATAAAAGTCTGGGTTTCCGAGGCTAGCCTTACCCTAACCTCAGTAAAACTAACGCTGGTGACATGCTAACCTGCCGACGCTTTTGGAGCTCGACGCTGGTGATGCTAACCTGGAGAAATGCTAACCAGCGGACGCTCCGTCTTCCCGTGAGGATTGGAGGACGGAGCGACGCTGGTGATGCTAACCTGGTGAAATGCTAATCTGCCGACGCTCCGTCCTCCTGTCCTGGCATCCTCACAGGAAGACGGTGTGGTGCTGCTGCGTGCGTGATTTTCCAAACGTGTTTGAACACAACGGTGGGGGTGTGGGGGGAGGACACGTCTGCGGTCGTGGACACTCTGGGAGCTCGCCCTTGCTGTAGTTGGTACTGGACATGTTCACGCACATACACAGAGATGCAAACAATTCTACAATGTCCAAGCTCACAATGTGTCACGATGCGATGCATTGTGAGCTTGTAGATCTGCTATTTTGCATTTGCATTCTGCATAATGAGTACTTTGTACTTTAAGTATATTTTGATACCAATACTTGTACTTTTACCCAAGTACATTTTGAATTCTGTACTTTTACTTGTAACAGATTGCAGCATTGATACTTTTTCTTAAATATTGAATATTAAATATCATATGATCAGCATCCGCGAGGCGATGGATTGCAACTAGCAGCACGTTAGGTGCAAGATGTCTATCTGACACATGGGATTTACAATACTTGCCTGTTACAAAGCTCCTGTCCTTCTGGCCGCTGCAGGTGTGCAACAGTACAGTACCTACAGACAGTAGTAGTTGATAATGTTTCCATTGATACTAAACATTATTTGTGTCGTAGTTGAACCGGCATTGCTCTTGTGAAGTAGCTTTGTTCTTATTGGTGACCATTTTAAAGATAACAAGACCTTACACACACACACACACACACACACACACACACACACACACACACACACACACACACACACACACACACACACACACACACACACACACACACACACACACAGAGAGAGAGAGACACAACTCTGTTTACAATTTAATGTATTCCCATTTCTATTTAATATTTAGTAGTACGTACATTTGATTGTTTCGTTTTGCTTTTGCTTTGGCAATGTAAACGCATGTTTTCTCATGCCAATAAATCTCCATTGAAGAGAGACAGAGAGAGAGAGAGAGAAAGAGAGAGAGAGAGAGAGAGAGGGAAAGGTGTTGACGGAGACACACGCAGTTTGCTGTCACATCACTCAGTACACACACTGAGAGAGAGAGAGAGAGAGAGAGAGAGAGAGAGAGAGAGACGCAGCGTGCCATCACTTCATCAGACTCCATGAGGCCTCTTTCATGTGCTCTCTGCCAATTCACGTTGCGTCCAAAAATCTCCAAACTTGCGTTTCCCGACTCCTACACCCTGACGTACGCTAATGTGTTCAAGTGGCACTTCCTGCTGGGGAACCAATTAGACCACACCGTATGTCGTCACTGTCTGGCAGAAACCTCGTATCTCCGAGTTTCAAATTTGTAAGTTTTTATTTCCGTGAAGTAAAGCCCTGCTTCATCAGACAAGGCCGTTGCACAAAACTAGTGAAAACAGCAGATCTACAAGCACACAACGCCTCGCGCCGCGAGGCGTTGTGTGCTTGTAGATTGGCTGTTTTCACTAGTTTAGTGCATTTTTTTAAATGATAAAAACGAACGGTTTTGGACATACAAGGTTTCCGCCCGACAACGACTATATATCTGACACTACATCACAGCACTGTATGTTTTTGTCTGTGTTTTACTCTTCATCGCGGGGAGGGAGAGTGAGAGACGTGTGAAGAGAGACGTTATCTCCAAACAGCTGGCACGTGCACACATAGACATCAAAGGGGGCTTGAGCCCCTGCCCTTTTACTCGTCTGTAAAAAGTGCCATCTCTCCAGACCATGAATGCAGTTTTTACTATGGTGAAAGAAATGCAAATGCCCTCTTTCCATGCCATACCTGAAGGCAGCATTCAAGAGAATTGCCTTGTCCAAACTCTCCTGAACTTGAATGCAGCATCTTATGTTGAAAGAATTGCCCTCTCTGTGTAGAAATCCATGCTGTTACGCCACATTTCCAGTATTGACTTGATTATGCTTGGTTCAGTGTGGTATCAAGTACCGAAAATAGCCGACCTCCAAGCTCACAACACGTTGCAGTGCGACGCGTTGTTATTTTCGATATTTTCACCAAAAGGCCCTTTTAGAAATGTCAGCCCCTGCCTCTCTAACATTCTCTGCACGTCCCTGCCAGACAGTACATCATTGCTGTGTCACGCAGAAATCTTTTGCTGTAGCTCCATGTTTTTGTTTTGTTGAAAATCGACGCCTTACTTCATAAGCGTGTCGCACACAAGTAGCGAAATTAGCAGATCTACAAGCTCTACAGTATTTTTACTCGTTTTGAGAATAATAATAAAACGCAGAAGAACGGTTTTGGACTTTCCAGGTTTTCCACCCGACAGAAAAGATAAGATCAGATATCTTGGCTCTGAGGAGCAAGTCTATCTAGTTGGAACCTGTGATGGAATACGGTTAAAAATGCAATGTTAGCCTAATCACTATAGGGCTTCTTCTGAATGGGACGTTTAAACATAAAGGGACATCTGAGATTAAACAGAGTGTGCGTTGAGAGTACTTGAGTAGTTCCATATTATCGTACTTCTTAATCCAGTACAATTATTTGAAAATGTTAGTTACTCGTTACTTAGGTAAATACATAGATGGATAAATGGATGGATGGATAGATAGACCTAAACGTACTGTAGGTAAAAAAAGAAACAAACATATAAAGTGTCGAGAACAGTGCCTCACCAACACAGGTAATAATACTTGCACATGTAAATTTAGGTTATTTATTTATTGCATAACATACACTCTACATCAGGGGTCTTCAACAGGGGGTCCGGGACCCCTAGGGGGTCCTTAGAGTTACTGCAGGGGGGCCACCAAAATAGCTGCGAGGCGTTGAGAGCTTGTAGATCGGCTATTTTGGGCAAATAGTTTTGTCGTAGAGCTAAAAAAGAGCAGACCAAGTACATGGTGAAAGGTCAAGTTTACGAAATATCGACAATTTAAGTGATTAAAAGCCATAAAAATAGAAATGCAAAACAGGGAAAGAAACCGGTGAAAAAGATGCATTTGCAGGACAATTTTCAGGAAAATAGCAGTAAATAATGAAGAGTTGAAACAGGACATCTGTAGTGTACACACTCCTAAAGGAGCATTTCTACATTGCAGTGTTGCTACTTTCACGTAAAACGTTCGAGTACTTTTTCCACCACTGGTTCTAGGCAATGAGAGACGCTCACGGCCCCCATAAACAATGATGTAATAATTCTGCAGACAACAGCATCCCTGAGACGCTGTCAGCCGTACGTCCATCTTTGTCCTTAATCCATCAAGACCGGGAATTATTCTATGCTTTAGCCATCGAAAAACAGCAGATCTACAAGCTCACAGCGCGGCACCGAGTGCCGCGCTGCGAGCTTGTAGATCTGCTATTTTTTGAAAAGTCGTGAAAAGAGTGAACATTTTGTAATTCAAATCTCTGCTTCTGGGTGGTCCCTGGAACAACATATTTTGAGATGGGTGTTTTGAGAAAATGTAGTTTTGGGGGTCCTTGACTTGAAAAAGTGCGAGAACCACTGATTTTAGAAGAAGGACTTAGAAGACATTTATAGAATCGGGTCAAAAAAATTCAAAGACTTGCACAAATGTTCAAGTTTTTTTCCAAAAATGGCAGATATACAAGCTCACAGCGCGGCACTCGGTGCCGCGCTGTGAGCTTGTACATCTGCTATTTTTCAATAGTTAAAGCGTAGAACAACGGTTAAAGTGGTTCAAATCTAATGTGTTACACAGACTTGCGTTCCTCCCGGTCTGGACGGCTTAAAGCCGGCGGCGCGCTGACAGGTGAAGGTGAAGTTCATCGGCGACAAAAGGCAAACACATCAACATTGTTAAGGATTGTGTCAGAGTGACGTATGCGCGGGGCCCGGTGCACCAGGCAGGCAGGCCTTCATCTTCATCGCATCAATTCCCCCGGCGCTCGGCTGATTGTCTGGCAGCTTTCACACGCCGCGCTGTCACACACACACACACACACACACACACACACGCACACGCGCAGACACACACACACACACACACACACACACACACACACACACACACACACACACACACAATCACACACACACACACACACACACACACACACACACACACACACACACACACACACACACACACACACCGAGGCGAGCAGCCAATGAGTGACACAGCTGTACAATCAGCGTTGCCAGTTTCTGCTTATTATAAGTGACTTTGGGATTTATCTTTTTTTTTGGGGGGGGGGGGGGGGGGTTGTTTCTTAAATTGTATAGTCGCATATTTGGGTTTGCTTTTTAAACCAGTAGTTCTCAAACATTTTCATGTCAAGGACCCCCCCCCCCCCATCCAATTTTATATGTATTTAATTTGTCCACGGATCCCCTCATCTAAAAAATATTTTCTTCAAGATTATATATTTTTTAAATGGCAGATCTACGAGCTCACTATGCGTCGCACCCTGAGCTTGTAGATCAGCTATTGTCAAATATCCGATGCATGTAGTTTTAAGTGCTCTTGTGGCCTACAGTATTCGTAGCCACTTCTTTTGAGCTTGTTTTTATGGAGCACTGAAGTCATTTATACATCCTCCCTGGGTCCTGTTTTTCCCCCCATTCTTTTTTCATATTGTGTCTACGGATGGGACGATATGAAAATGTAATATCACGACTATTGTGACAAAAGAAATCTCGATTTACGATATTATCGCGATAATCAAGCAGAACATTTGCCAAAAAATAGCTGATCTACAAGCTCACAACGTGTCGCGTTAAGCGGCTATTCTTTTGGCAAAGAGATTTGGTAGAGAGAGAAGAAAAGACTGTATCAAGTACGTATATTATAAATAAGGTTTAAATGGTGCCGGATATGCAGCTCGGCAAATAAAAGGTGCGGCTGCTATGACGCGATCGCCGTAGCAGTCAAAATCGTTAAGCAAACAGCCGTCAGCGATGGGTTCCCAGCCCTTTACTGAACTCTTTGGTTCCCATGGTGACGCGCCTATGCACCAGGCGTTGTGGATTCTACGTGGAAAGGTAGCTTCTGCCGGTGTAGGAAAAGCTTGCTCCGGCAAGCAGGTTTATCTGTCGAGAACTGATCCAATTCCGTTTGCCGGACTGGACTGCCGTAGCCTTCGTTGCTTAAAGTCCCTAATATCAGCGGGACAGTTTGTTTATTTTTGGACGGTCACAATTCTTATATAAGACGATTTTAAGATGAGCCAATGTTATTCTCTCATAGAGAAATGACTTCCGGGAACCAGGGGATGAACGAGTGACGCGAGGACCTCCGCTACTCTAATAGACCTGGTTGTGTTTGTTTTCTCTCGGCAAAGAACCTGGCAACATTGCTTTGGGCTGCTTACACTGAGGCAGGCAGCCAGTGACACAGCTGTACAATAGAGCCACCAGCTAATTTCCCGTTAGCCCTTGGGCTGCCTGCCTGCCTGCCTGCCTGCTTGCCTGCCTGCCTGCCTGCTTGCCTGTTTGTCTGCCTGCCTGCCTGCTTGCCTGCCTGCCTGCCTGCCTGCCTGTTTGTCTGCCTGCCTGCCTGCTTGCCTGCCTGCCTGCCTGCCTGCCTGCCTGCCTGCCTGCCTGCCTGCCTGCCTGCCTGCCTGTTTGTCTGCCTGTCTGCCTGCTTGCCTGCCTGCCTGCCTGCCTGCCTGCCTGTCTGCCTGCCTGCCTGCCTGCCTGCCTGCCTGCCTGCCTGCCTGCCTGTTTGCCTGCCTGCCTGCCTGTCTGCCTGCCTGCCTGCCTGCCTGCCTGTCTGCCTGCCTGCCTGCCTGCCTGCCTGCCTGCCTGCCTGCCTGCCTGTCTGCCTGCCTGCCTGCCTGCCTGTTTGCCTGCCTGACTGCCACACTTGGGGCTCCTTTCAGTGGTGTCACAAGGGGGGGAAAAGTGGGACTGAGTTACTAGAGCCCAAGGTGGAAAAATTGCAGATATACAAGCGCACCAAGTGCCGCGCCGCAAGCTTATAGATCTGCTATTTTTTTTAAGTTGTGGAAATGTGTAAATTATTGAATATCTAAGCAAACATTTGTAACTCAGATTTTGATTCTGGGGCGTCCCTGGAACTAAATATTTTGAGATGGGGGGTCCGTGGCCAAATACATATCATTTTGGGTCCTTCGCATGAAAACAGTTTGATCACCACTGACATAGAAACATAGGTTTTTCAAAAAAACCTTTTGAAATATTCAAAGACTTGCACACATTTTCAAGATTTTTCAAAAAAGAAAAATAGCAGATCTACTAGCTGTGAGCTTGTATATCTGCTATATTTCAATAGTTAAAAGTACCCAAGGCCCAGAATGTGGTGCGACACCCCTGTGCCTGCCTGCCACACTTTGAGGCTTCCCTTTAAGTGTCTGCAGTGTTTTTGAGTACATCGGCTAGGGGTACGTCGTTAATGCCCAAGATGTTTTTATGGGGGGTATAGAATCTGGGCAGATGGAGAATAATCTCTTTCCTGCTTCACTTTATGCACGCTATAAGTCAAAATATATAGGTTGTGTGTTTCATGCAACAACAACAAAAGGCAAATATCGTCGCTGTCGGGCAGAAACCTCTTACCTCCACATCGTCGTCGTCGGGTAAAAACCTTGTACGTCCAGAACCGTTCGTTTTGCATTTATCCTTTTAAAAACGTTTTAAACTAGTGAAAACAGACGATCTGCAAGCACACAACGCCTCGCAGCGCGAGGCGTTGTGTGCTTGTAGATCGGCCGTTTTCACTACTATTGTGCGACAGTCATGTAAGATGAAGCAGGGCTTTACTTTGCGAAAGAACGTAAAAGTGTGAAACTTGGGAGATACGAGGTTTCCGCCCGACAACGACGATGTTCTATACTTTTGTGTTTTTTCGTTACAGCGTCACACAAAAGCATCAAAAGTAGCACATCCACAAGCTCGAAATGCGTCTCGAAGCGAGACTCGAAACGAGACTTTTGCTACTTGGGTATTTGAATTCTAAAACGGTTTTGGACATAATGAGCATTCCACACGACAGAGGCGACATATCGCTTTTGTTTCATGCAAAAAACCTTCACGCAGACAGTCATTTATTTAGATTTGTTTTTGCCAGAGCAGACACCTATTCCAGAAAGTAAGAGGGGATGTGCCACGTTGGAGCTAAGGAGAATACAAATTAGAATGTCCTCGTCTTAACAACAAGGCTATAATGATGTCAGTAACTTGGAGGAGGAGAAAGGGTTTCTGTCAAAAGGAAGTTCCTCTAAAGAACATCAGGTATTTCCTAATATTCAAAGTATTACAACATTATTTGCAATAGCTTGTTATCACGCCATGCATGCTCTAGCTGCCCAGACCCAGGGTTTGTCTGGATCTCTGTCTGTGTTTTTCTGAACATGAATCGTATTGAATCATAAACCCGTCACGATGCGACACGTTTTCAGATTGTAGATCGGCTATTTTTCGCTACTTTTGACACTGTAGTTTTACGAAATAGTGTGTGTGTATATATATATATATATATATATATATATATATACACTGTATATCTTGACCTGACCAATCAGAAATGATGGTACAGGCAATATTTTTAGTAATGTTTTAGTTATCTTTATGAAGCAGTTCCTCTAACAATAACCCCAATAAGGTCTGGTCCTCTGATACCAGAAAAGCCTTTTGGCTGTGGAGAGATGTGTGTGTGCATGCGTGCGTGCGTGCGTGCGTGCGTGCGTGCGTGCGTGCGTGTGTGTGTGTGTGTGTGTGTTTTGTGCAGGCACGTGCACACATAGACAACAAAGTGGGCTTGAGCCCCTGACCTTTTATCTATCTGTAAAAAGTGACCTCTCCAGACCATGAATGCAGTTTTTTCTATGGTGAAAGAAATGCAAATGCCCTCTTTCCATGCCATACTTGAAGGCAGCGTTCAAGAAAAATTGTCTTGTCCAAACTCTCCTGAACTTGAATGCAGCATCTTATGTTGAAAGAATTGCCCTCTCTGTGTAGAAATCCATGCCGTTACGCCACATGTCCAGTGACTTGATTATTATAGTTCAGTGTGGTATCAAGCACCGAAAACAGTCGACCTCCAAGCTCGGAGGTCGTCTATTTTCGTTGCTTTTAGACATTTCAGCCCCTGCCTCTCCAACATTCTCCGCACGTCCCTGGTTCTGTGTTGTCCCATCTGCCTTGGCTCCTCACACCACCTCAGGAGAAATGTGTGGAGGACAGAGGCGTCAATTGGGTATGGCAAGCTATGGCAGCTGCCATACCTTGGCTACAGGGGGAAATAATAAAATGTACTTTTCATCGTGCCTGTTGCTAAGGTATGGCAACATGACTGGTGTCTTGCACGCGCGGTGTCTTGCACCTCGCGCGCGTGCAAGACACCAGTCATGTTGCCATACCTTAGCTTTTTCTGAACTGACGCCACTGGTGGAGGAAGAAGAACCAACCTTGCAGGACCCAAAAAAGCGCCGAATTGCTCGAGCGTTATGACTGCGCTAAAAAAAAAAAAAAGCAACCACAACCTAACCTTGCCACACGGCAACTAATTAGCCGTCGCCTCTAAACCGGGGTGACTCGACTCTTGAGTCACTGCGGGCCACAGTGTTCTTTTGAGCGCTCAATTATGTTCAAAAGGCCATGTGTGCCCGCGTGGCTTTGTTTGTTTGCCACTGAGTGGCTTATACTCTGACTACTTAGCGCTTCCGTTTTAGCCGCCGCTGTTTATCTTTTTGGTGCAAAGTGTGTGCCAGATGCTTATTATTTTCGCACGGGCACCGTCTTTTCCCTTTGCTGGTGGAATAAAGAAGAGGGAAATAAAAAGCGGCTTTTCTACATCAGTCGTCGGGTTGCTTTGGCGTTCCCCACGTTTTTTTTCCCCCTTCCATTCCTCCTCCTCCCCATCCGCGCGACTCATTTTCCCCAAGCATTTCATTTGTTTTGCTTCCAAGGACGTTTTTTAAAGAACAATGCCAATTTGTGAGCGCCGGCTTTTTTCTCCGGGATAATTGCTCTCTCCTGGTCGTCCCTTCTCCGCCAAGCCCAGACGCGCAGCCCACTCTTCTCCCCATACCTCCATCAGGAGACAGGCCTTTTATCTTCAATAGGAAAATGGAACCCACAGGCTAATAGAAACACAAGCCATTATATTCATATACACACGAAAACACCACTGTACGTACTATGAACACACACACACACACACACACACACACACACACACACACACACACACACACACACACACACACACACACACACACACACACACACACACACACTGGAAGATCTGCAATGTCGGGTGAAAACCTAATATGTACCAAAGTCATTCCTTTTTATTATTATTTAAATAAATAAATTAAAATATTGAAAATAGACGATCCACAATTAAGCTCACAACGAGTCGCATCACAACAGGTTGCAAGCTTGTAGATCTGCAATTTTCACTACTTTCTTGTACTGTAGGGTGTTCATTTACGTAAATAAAGTTGAAAAACAGAGATATTAGGTTTCTTGATCGACGTCAACAAAATAATGCTTCTTAAATTGTTTATTTGAAAGGCTATATTTTAGTTCCTTGAGGAACTAAAATATAATATTTTAGTTCATTGAAGAACTAAAATATAGGATCTAATGTAGATGAAGGAGAAGCAGACATACACGTGGACATTTAAATACAAACATGGCTCTCTATAATAGCCTTTGATGTACTAAAGTAAGCATTAAAAAATATAAAAATGTAATAAGTCACTAGAGACATTTACCTTGAGAAACTTCAGCAACACAAATACAATAATCTGACTATGAAATCTAAACCAGTGCTGGTCCAAGTGTGATCCAGGGATCTCCAGGTCCCTGCAAGGCCCGAATTAAATCAGATGGTGTTGTAGGAGTCCTAATCACAGGAAAATGTAATTTAAAAAAAATAATAATGTTTTTGTAAGGTTTTATAGCCATAAATCATAAATCATAAATCATGCTCTAATTTGCATTTTGGGGATATTTTTCACAATATTAACATATGCACGTGTTCTAGACATTCTAATGATCACGAAAAAATATATTACAGGCATTTTACTTATGAGTTCCAGAGAGTCCCCAGATAGGTTAATAATAATAATAAATAAATAAAAACATTAAAATCTCATCAGATCCACAGATTTTTTTTAAACGTGTTTCCTGAGCAGCATTGCTCTCCTAAACGTTCCTAGTGGTCTATTAGCAGCAGGTCATTAGCATTTTGTTATACATCATATCAACTCTAAGACCTGAGTGGCATCGGTGAATGGTTCAAAATGTCAGTTTGTATATGTTTTAGTTAAATTGCCCAGGGGTGAAATGGTTAAAAAACAAATCAATTTAATTGAAAAAAATTAAAAATAAAACATTATCAACAATCCTATATTAATTAACATTGCCAACTGGCCCCCAGACCAACGGGAGAGCATTGAAGTAGCCTTTACCGGCTGGTGGTCAAACCTGGGAGTGCAGTTTTTACGCTGTACTGCGCGTGCGCTGCGTATGCTAATGTTAATACTACTAAATTGGCCAGTTTAGTTACTTCCGGCAGTCTCCTGGGAAACTTTCATTGAAATGAATAGTTGGTTGCGGGGCAGTCCGCTCTCTATTATATATTACCTCTACGGTCTGCCATCAGAATAGCCATGCCACAGGTGCACCATTGCGCCGCCCCTCTGTGTTCCTATTGCCTGTGTAACACCTAGGATTTGAACCCGGGTCTCCCGCGCGGAAGTCCAATATCTTAACCATTGAACCAAAGGGATATCCCTATGGACCGGGGGAGATACTAGACTTTTGAGGCCATCAGGCTGAGGCTTTGAGTCACTCTGCTACACCTGGGCTTTGAACTGCCAACACTCCAGTAGTTCCCAGCATGCTTACCCCAAACTTGGTGGGTGGTCTTATGGGTCAGGCTGTGTTTTGTTAAGCCCTGCCCCCTCTGTGTTCCTATTGGCTGGAGTTTAAACAGCCTTAACTCCAGTTCTCAGCCTGCTAAATGCTTCAAACTTGGTCTTACAGGACAGACTGTAATTGGAGTCCCTTTTTTGCAGTTCTTTCAGTCCGAGTGTATCAAAAAAGCACAATGTAACAAGACCGAGGACAACCATGTAGCAATTTAACAAGACATTATGTAACCAGACAGAATATAACAGTGTGGGTTCGATTCCCGCCGTGGACGCTGTGGGCGTGTTCTCTCCTCTGCCTCACCAGTGCCCAGACCCTTGTGTGGTTGGCGAAAAGGCCTTTCTGTGTGGAGTTTGCATGTTCTCCTTGTGTCTCCTAGGGTAGCCTCGCGTAGCCAGGCTTACTCATCTGCGAAGAGAAAAGCCTGGTCAAGATATGAGGCAGAGACCGTTCTAGGAGGTGGGGCTGTGGAATATTCGCGGAAGTTGTCTTCTTTTCACAGTGCGGTGTCCCTGCAAACGTAAAAAATCGGAGAAAAATCGTGTCTACGTCTCCTGCTCCGTCGGTTGCGCTCACAATAAACAATATATAAACTAAAACATTGATTCAGGCGATATTACACCTATTAAGAGCGAGTTAAGAGCTAGAATCTATTTTAGTTTTTTCGCTGGGGAATGTAAACAGACCCGCACTGCATGACATAACTTCCGTTAAACGCAGCACTTCCGCTAGAAATCTTGGAACCAAGCGGAAGTCATATCTTGGCCAGGGTGCTCCTAGGGTAGGTACCATCAGAAAAAAAAAATTGTAATCCTGGTCTCTATACTGCCTCCCCCTGGCCAGCCAGGGTGCCTGATGGAGGGGAAAGGAACTGGTTGGAATAACGTGTTCCTTCCACGCGCTACGTCCAACGGGGGAAACTCCCCCCTGTCAGGTGAAAAGAAGCAACTCGGACTCCTCATGCATAGAAGGAAGCATGAGGTCAATCCGTTGTCTCCCGAGGTTGGCAGAGGGGAGTGTAGCGCCCAGGATTACATTAGATAATTGACACCGGGTGAAAAATGGGTCACAAAATCGTGGGATAAAAATTTAGAGAGGGAAAAAAAAATAACATAACACTGCAGCAAGGTAACAAGGCAGCTGTAACAAGACAGAATATAACAGTGTAGCAACAAGGTAACAAGACAGATGTAACCAGACTGAATGTAACGATATAACAAGACAGAATGCTTCCCGTGATTGTATGAGACGTGGAGGCCGCCGGCGGAGGACACGATAGGTGTGAACGATGACAGAGTAATGCTGTACGATCTGGCTGCTGCACTAATCATCTATAAACCCATTCTGAACGGGTACACATTATTGTGTATCATTATTGTATGCTTTAACTATTGAAAAATAGCAGATATACAAGCTCACAGCGCGGCACCGAAATGAGAATTTTGACCCGATTCTATAAGTGTCTTTTGAATCCTTCAAAGGTTTTTTGAAAAACCTATGTTTCTATGTCGGCGATCTGGCCAGCCATCGTCAAAGAAAAGGTATTTTTCACTTAAATGGAGCTCAGTTAGTATGTTCTTGAGAGACTACTATGTCAGTGGTTCTCAAACTTTTTCACGTGAAGGACCCCCAAAATGATATGTATTTGGCCACGGACCCCCATCTCAAAATATTTAGTTCCGGGGACCCCCCAGAAGCAAAATTTGAGTTCAAACGTTCGCTTTGAAAATACATATATTCAAAGATTTGCACACATTTTCACAACTTTTTCAAAAATAGCAGATCTACAAGCTCGCAGCGCGGCACTCGGTGCCGCACTGTGAGCTTGTATATCTGCTACTTTTAACTGGTTAAAGCATTCAATAGTTCTAGGCCTAAATGGGATAAAAGGGGTGTGTGTGTGTGTGTGTGTGTGTGTGTGTGTGTGTGTGTGTGTGTGTGTGTGTGTGTGTGTGTGCGTGTGTGTGTGTGTGTGTGCATGCGAGAGAGTGTGTGTGTCTGTGCGTCAGCTTTTGACAGCAGAAGCCCAGCCATGTGTGGGCTCACTAATTAGAGATGTTGATGTCCTTTCGGTGTGTGTGTCTGCAGTTCCCTGTCTGTGTGTGTGTGTGTGTGTGTGTGTGTTTGTGCTCCTGCACATACGTCTGTATTTGCCGTGTGTGTGTGTGTGCGTGCGTGTGTGTGCCCAGACCTCTGGAGCACGCTGTTTTCCTCATTTGTGGTGACAAATAGGCAGCCTGTGGAGAGAGGGCGGATGCGCTGCGTCGCGGTTTGACCCCTGACATCTCATTTGGGTCTGATAGATGGATGCACTCGCAGGGCGCGCCAGTTCACTCCCAAGGAAATGGCCAGGTAGAGGCACCCCCCTCCCCCCCCAAACACACACACACACACACACACACACACACACACACACACACACACACACACACACACACACACACACACACACGCCCATCTCTATGTGGAACATGGCTGGCGGCGGCGAACCAGACAAGCAGTTTTGATTTGAACAAAGTTGTGTTGATTTCGTCAACTTCAAGATATGGTGAAAAATGTCCGTCGACTACCTTTTTCACTGGCGAAGATTTAACTAAAACTACGCTATGACAAAAAAAATTACTAAATGTATCACCAATGTCGTCAACAAATTACTCTAAAATGTCAGGGAGGGACTAGTGGAGAAGAGATCCAGTAGAACTAAAGACAAGACAAGTCATTTTATATTTTGTTGCGCTCAGGTGTTCTTACAATAGCAGACCTACAAGCTCACGTGTCGTGCTGCAAAGCGCTGTGAGCTTGTAGATTGTCAATTTTCAGTAAAGAAACCAAGTGGATTTACTTAAGTAGGCTACTCTATTTAATTAAAATTTTGAGGTAATGTACTTTATTAATTCCAATTTCCCATACTTTTACTTCTGCTCCACTACATCTCGATCTCGGATCCAAATATTGTACTTTTACTCCACGACATTTATAGTTACTTTGCAGATATAAATTATGATACAAGTAAGATGCCCTTGCGTCCATGTGCAGGGAGCGTGTCGCTGTTTCTACATGTCATCTTTTCGACAACCAAACCCAACCCTAACCTCCGTGGGGTGAGGTGCTATCCTGCCGACGCTCCGTTGTCGAAATGTTGCGTTGTCGAAAGAGCAAGATTTCCCCCATGTGCGCAACCTCAAATATGGATGAGCTGGGATGAGGTGTCACGCACTGTGACGCACATGGGCTTAATATTGATGACATCAGGGATCTCCATATATGGGCATAAAAAGGACAAGGACGGAATTCATTTGCAACATCATTGTGATGTTAGAACAGGTTAGCTATATCCTTCTGCTGAGCTGGGATGATGGGATGCCAACACTTTCATACTTTTACGCAAGTACATTTTGAATTCCGGACTTATAACAGAGTATTTTTATATTGCAGTATTGATACTATTACTTAAGTAAAATGTGTGAGTACTTTTTCCACTACTGCTCTATTAGAGCAAAACTAGCGAAAATATCATATGGCAAGTCACAGCTGGAGGTCTTACAGACTCACACAGTCCTTTATGGACAATAAAACGACAACAAAGGATGCAGTAAGATAAACACAAAGGGATGATATAATTATATCATGGAAAATAATGATCCTCTTCTTTCCATCAGCGCTATAAGCTACCGTCACTGCCTCGGTTATAACCAGCAGGCGCTGGACCCGGGCTTCATGCTAGCTGGCTCCACGCCATCCGCATGGTATTTATACTCCAAAGCAATGAACTGTTTGTTGGTGAGATCAAGAAGTCACTCGCTAGGCTTCCTGAGATAATAATAGACTCGCAGAGATAAGACAAACCATTTGAAATTCAAATAGCAGCCAGAGAACAGAACATAGCAGCAGAGAGAGAGACTGGGAGAGAGAGAGGGGGAAGGAGACATGTTAGGGTGTAGTGAGGATGGATGGATGGATGGATGATGTGGTAAGCAGATACAGGTATGTGTGGTGGAAAAATAACTGAGATCATTTACATAAAGATGGGGTGCCATGATTTCCCCCTCCCCCTAAAACATGATTATCAGGTATTATGATTATACCAGGAGAAAAAATATTTTTCTCCAAAAAAGTGTACAGAAAGAGTTAAAAAAATTGTTTTTTATGTGGCCACACCCACCAGTTCATTAAGTATGCCTGGTTGTCATGGTGGGTGGTGACCCAGCTGAAGTTAGCCACACCCACAGTGTTGGGTGAATGGTAAAAGGGGAGGGGATGATTACATGATGTCACTCTATCTGTGTTTTTGGATCGGCACTTTTGACCCACAAGGTGGCAGCCTCGAGGAAGGAACCCAAAATACAAAGGGAATACATGATTGCACATAACAACCACACCAGATGGTCTAATGAAATACTGCCAACCTCCTAGACACATGAAAACCAGGAAAAGTACAAAACTATGGCACCGCCTCTTTAAGACCTGACGAAGTATGAACTGTTTTGTTTAAAAAACGGTTTCGTCACACCACACATGCTTAGATCTGAACTAAGGTTCTACAAACCTCAATTCAGTGCCTCGTCTCCCCTGACTTTTCCCCTCTGATATTTATTCTCTGCCGCAGAAAAAAGGGACTGAAAACATCCTTTGTTATTCTGATAGTTTGAATCTATAATTAAGCCCCAGGCGCGGCGGCGAGGGTAGAGAGCGACTCTGTCCTCAACCATCTGAGAGCTGAAGATTGAAGACACACCTGGCGACGATCCGTCTGTCTGTGTTTCTCCGTGTCACTAGCGGTTCTGTCTCCACCTTCTGCCTCGTTCTGTCTCTCGCTCGCCTTGACGGCAGGCGAAGAAGCCCTGAAACAGCATCTCGTCGCTGTCGGGCGAGAGAAACCTGGGCCTGCATGGGTGCATGTTTATTTTAAGGATCAATCCCTTCAATCAATGGATCGCTGATCAATGAACCTATAGGTATAGAACCTAGCCTATACTGAAAACAACATTTTCTAGGTGTTAAAACTCACTCAATGCCAATGACGTCTCATGACTGCTTTTTTCAATGGGCCCTGTGTGCCAATGACGTCTTTGACGTCTTTAGATCAAAGGCTATAATATTTAATATATATATATATATATATATATATATATATTTTTTTTAACTCTCCCCACGCTTTGAACGTTAACGTTCGCCCCATTTTTTACAGAACCTCGATGCCAATACGGCGCTCGTTCGTTCGTTCGTCTGATGACTGTAAGCTGATGAGGGGTCGCGCGGCCGTGTACTGTAAACACATTTTCCGCGGTGATGGTGTAAAAAAATCCATTATGCGTTACATCAACGGAGACAATTTCACTTCCTTGTTGATTTCCTCTGGCCCCGGAGCTCTGTAGCCAGTGACTGGTCTTCTTCTTCTTCAACACATAACAGGCAAATTCACATTCATTCTCGCATGACGCCGCCCTCTGCTGCCTGGCAGACCAAAGTGCACTATTGCACAATAAAAAAATAAATAAATAAATAAATAAATAAATGTCTATCTTTCTACTATAACGTCGCAAAGGTAAGCCGCTTTTTGATGGCACCAGACCCAATAAATAAATAAATAATCTGGCAGTAGGAGAGTTAAGATGTCAAAATGACCTGAGATCAGAGAGATGCTTTTCTCTGTTTGTGTGTTGGTTCCCTCGTTTAGCTGATTGAGAAAATGTGTGTTCATTCTAGTGGATGGACACTTTTTTTGATTCAAACAGCTCTATCTCTGGAACCATTTGCCTGATTGACAAAACATTTTTGCCACTGAATCACAACAACTGTGTCTGTTTCTGTGGGGGAAAAAATTATAAAAAAAAAAAACATTTTTTTTCATTGCATAGTAAAGAAAAACATACAAAATCATGGCACATCTACCTTGGAGCCATTTTGGCACTTGGCATTGAGTGAGTAATTAAAGACAGTGTTTTTTGTGTTTTTTTTTTTGCCAATCATTTCGGGGCTGCACTTGCAATATCCTCACAGCCCACCAGTGAGCCCCCAGCCCACAGTTTGAAAAACGCTTGGTCTTTTTGAGTTGAGACAACTGTAATGTTCTCAATTCCTTCTCCTGCCGCTCCTTGTAGTGTGGCCAGGGTTTTGGGTAATTAAATCATCTTGCACTTGACCTGTTCTGCCTGTTTGGCATTTGGTTTCCTCCTACGTCTGAGTTGACACTTAAAGCCTCACTGCGTTGCTGCCGGGTGGAAACCTTGTGTTGTCCGAAACCATTCTTTTTTTTTTGTCTTGATTTAAAAAAAGAAAAGAAAAATGCTTTTCTGTCCAGTGTTGATTTTGTCGACTAAAACCATGACGAAAAATGTTTGTCGACTGTGTTTTTTTCACTGACAAAAAACTAAATAAAAACTAAGCTGTGATGACTAAGACTATTGACAATTTTGTCAACAAAATAAAAACTAGACTAAAACGTTAGAGAGGGACTAGTGCTGAACAGAGTCATTTTATGTTTGGTTGCTCTCAGGTGTTGCATGCTGAAAATAGCCGATCTACAAGCTCACAACGCGTCGCAGCGCGTTGTCAAGTGTAAAATCAGTCATTACGATGCCATCAAGGCCTGCCAAAATACTTTTTAGTTGACTAAATCAACTGTAGATTTAGTCGCCATAAAATCTTATGATATTTAGTCGACTAAAATTTGACTGAAACTAAAACTTTTCAGGTGACTAAATTATGACTAAAACTAAATGTCATTTTGATTTTTGAATAAAATTTAAAGAAATTTGCTGTCAAAAACAACACTGTTTCTGTCAATGTTGCTTGTTGAAAATAACAGTTTTATGAATGATTCTGGTCCCTGGTAACATACCTCAGTTCCGAAGCATGCCAGCTGGCTTCCTCCGTTTTCTCCTGCAGGGCAACCAGACTATAGTACTTGTTCGACGTTATTCCTTCCATCCATCTTTCCATCTTTCTTTCTTTCTTTCTTTCCCTTCCTAGATAATCTTTTTTTTTTCTTTTCTCTCTTTTTTTTTTGCCGCGCTACTACTACCCACATTTTGGATGGCATACTGTATGTCAAATTGTCCGACTTCATCTGGAATCAATTCCTTGCATTTTGCTAAGAGATACATTATATATATATTTTTTAATTTATATAAATGTATTTGTGAATACATTCTCTCCATTGACTTTAATTAAAAATTAAACTTTTCCCAGATATTAGATGACTGACCATGACTCTCCATGATCTCCATATATGGGCATAAAAGTGAAATGGCCGAATGGTTAGCACCACTCAAGGACAGATACTTGCAAGTGTGACTCGCCTGAAGGCAGCCACTTGCAATGTCCAATTGCTTCCTCATTTCTCTACTTCTTCTATCGTCTTTGCCCCCCCCCCCCCCCCCTTCAGCTTCAAATCGTCACTGTCGGGCAGAAACCTCGTACCTCCAAGTTTCAAATTTGTACATTTTTTTCGCAATGTAAAGCACTGCTTCATCATATGGCCATCGCACAAAAGTAGTGAAAACAGATTATCTACAAGCACACAACGCCTCGCACCGCGAGGCATTAGCCATGGGGAAGCGAATTATCAGAAATACGCATTAAGACATTTGCGGGTGTCATTCGAATTAGCGACGGTTGTATGAGTTGATCGGGCTGATTTTTTCAGACCGAACCTGAGCACTGCACGTCTGACTGCTGTGACTCGGTCGCTGTCTAGTAGTGGGAAGAAGGGGTTATCAATCATCATGGCCCCAAATAACTTTTAAATATCTTACAATTGGTGACGAGTCTCTTACGAAAATTGGCAAGAGTTCCTCTCGATACATAAAGCTATATAACACCTCTCCATCATCGGCAATAGTCCCACACTCCCGCGCCCCCACCGTTGTGCTCAGGTTCACTGGGAAAACCGCGGTCGCGTCGCTGCACAGTGCTCATCCTGCAAGTTTCAGCGTCCTCTGGAAGGTGGCCGATCTGCAAGCTCACAACGCGTCGCGGAGACGCGGATGCGAGCTGCTGTGAGCTTGTAGGTCGGCCACTTTTGGCACGCAACACTGTGTGATGAGGAAGGGTTAGCCGCGGATGGCTTGACTCCGGGAGGTGAAAACGGGAGGAATTTACACACGGTCCATGTCACTCCGTGTGTAACAAACAACCGGTTTGTTTTGTGGGCTAACGGACGTTAGGCGGCAGGGGAAAGTGTTAAATTGGAGGACGATATGGACCCAGAACGTCATAATGTATTCGCATTCATTGTCTGACCTGTTTCCATTCACATTTTTTTTGCGGATAATGAAAGTTTATTTGCATTTTGAAGTGTTTCCATAAAAAGAATAAGCCATAAATGCGCATCAAAAGGCTTTAGGGAAATGCCACTATTGTGTGCTTGTAGATCAGCTGTTTTCACTAGTTTAAATCATTTTAAAAATGATAAATGCAACACAAACGTTTTTTGGACATACAAGGTTTCCACCCGACAACGACGAAACGTAAGCTGCCTTCTCTCTGGACTATCTAATCCAAACTTAATCAGAGGCACTCATACTGTACCGTACTCTGCCTATGACAGAGAGAGAGAGGGAGAGGGGGTGATAGAACCAGCGAGGGACCGAATGCCATGAAAGCATCAGAGAGAGAGAGAGAGAGAGAGAGTCTGAGAGGCGCGTTAAGAAAAAAATAAAGACGCACAAAAAAAGCAGACACGATGAAAGGGCGCGAAGACGAGCCCGACGCAGAGCGCCTGAGTAAGTGTACGGCACACACAGTTCCTTCCCATTGACAGGCAAATAAACCATCCCGCCACCCATAGGTCAGAGTGGAGAGAGAGAGAGAGAGAGAGAAGACGTCTATTATTATTGAATTGAATCGCCAGGTTCGCCGTGTTCTCTCTCTCTCTCTCTCTCTCTCTCTCTCTCTCTCTCTGTCTCTCTCTCTCTCTCTCTCTCTCTGTCCTTCTCTCTCTCTCTCTCTCTCTCTCTCTCTCTCTCTCTCTCTCTCTCTCTGTCTCTCTCTCTCTCTCTCTCTCTCTCTGTCCTTCTCTCTCTCTCTCTCTCTCTCTCTCTCTCTCTCTCTCTCCTCTCTCTCTCTCTCTCTCTCTTCTGTCCTTCTCTCTCAAGTCATTGGCAGATAAACTCGCTGCAACTGGGGAGGGATATATATTTTACTCGTGCAGAAATGGCATTTTGCTGAAAAAAACCAGCCTGTTGTAATTTCCTAGCAGGATGAAGGGTGGGCACGTGGGGGCGGACGGACGGGGGGGGGGGGAACGGGGGGGGGGGGGTTTTTTAAAAGGAGTGTGTGCCAGGCTCATGTCGGGGGAGGGAGGGGGGGATGGGGGGGGTCAGGAAAGCATGCGGCCAACCGGAGCATATTTTAAATCGTCGTTGTCGGGTGAAAACCGTGTATGTCCAAAACCTGTTGTAGCTTGTAGATCTGCTGTTTTCACTACTTTTGTGCGACGGCCTTGTACGATGACGCAGGGCTTTACTTTGCGAAAGAACATACGAAATGTTAAACTCGTAGATACGAGGTTTCCCACCCGGCAACGACGAAATTGACTCGTTTCAGCAGGAGGAATAGGAAAGGCATTTTTTTGCTGAAACGGCCACCCTTCCACCTTGGTCCTGTCGAGCTAAGCTATTGCAGCGCGGCGCTCTCGCTCTCTCTCCCCGGGCAGCAGGTCGCTTGTAGTGGATGACCTGTCCCTTGTCAGAGTCACAGGGACTTGGACAACAAGGGCCTGTCAGTGTGCGACTACGGAGGTGACTAATCTGTTGCCCCGCAGCAGTTTCTGGGTGTTGATAAAACTGTGGGATGAAAGCGATAATATGAAATGTCACAGGACAGTGGCGTTAGCTGCTAGTCTCGCGTAGCCAGACAACTATTCCACAATCTCCGAATGCTATATAGAGTCTGGAACGTCAGCTCCCGAACGGCGAGTATCGGAAGTAGCCACTGCTACACGGAACTGTAGTCCCACTGGAAACATAACAGGAGCACACTAGCACAGACAGAGTCATTCGGGCGGCATATTCTTGTTATGGGTGTATAGTTTAAGAAAATATTTGAAAACATCATGGAAGTAACACCAACAACACCAGAGAAAGACGAACTAACACCCCCCAAAAATATTGAAAGGAGTCTTCCAGTAGGACTTGTTATCACTGCTGCACCAAGGGAGCGGTTTCGTCACATCCGCTTTATCTCGCACTCATCATTTCTATTTCTGTGCCCCAGACTGTATTGATTGATTGATTGAAGACTTTATTAGAAGTTTGCATAGGAAAAGGTACAGTTTCATGACGGTACAGTTCACTGATATAAGGTCTACTAAAAGGAGATCCATGAAAAGACTAAGCTTATTTCCACAGGAAACCATTTAAGTATCTCATATAACATTGAATAACAGACAGATAGAACACAGTACTATGCAGTAGATATGTAAAGAAAAACAAAAAAGAAAATGCAGGGAGCAGGGAGCATTTGCAAATCGCATTAGGCAACAGTCTGGCCACGCGAGACTACGTTGCTGCTGACATGTGTCGCATGAAATTCACGCATGGAAAAGGCAGTGCAATCAAGAGCACATGGCTTGACAGCTCACACTCTTCTTTTTTAAAGATTTGTTTTTGGGCTTTTATACCTTTATTGATAGGACAGTAGACTGACAGGAAATATGGGGAGAGATGGGGAGTGACACGCGGCAAAGGTTGTCCGGATCGGGAATCGAACCGGCGACACCGCCAGGCATCCATGCCTATGTGGTATGCGCCTGGACCAGTAGGCCAGCGGGCACCCCGACGGCTCACACTCTTAAACTATCAAGTACTGTAAAAATTATGGGTCCGTTTGGAGTTGAATTAACACTCATATTGAGTATATTTAATCCAATATTTAGAGCTAATGACTGACTTAATCTTGCTCATCTAGGATACAATTGTTTAGAATAGAATAGACTTCAGGAAAACTAAAACTAAAAAGGATTAGAATAGGCTTGGTTATAATCGTCTAAATTGGTTAGTCTGATTAGCAACTTAACCCTGTCTTTTATACTTCTATCATGTACAATGGTGGAGTAGAATAGCAACTTGTTCACAACGGATCTCGGTGCGACATGTTTTCACTACTGCTGTTTTCACAGCTGCTGTTGTTTTATTAACATGTTTAACAAGTGTTCATTAATCATACGTGAGGCAAAGGTTTGTACTGTAATAATGGAGTTTATTGATATGACGTGATATCGCACAGCCCTTGTGTAGCGACAACAGCTTTAACCCAAAATGGACGGATGCGTTCGCTTTCATTTTGGGATGGCATGACCCTAACGGCTCGAACTCGCTGTACGATGCACGAGTGACTTTCTTGAAATCGTCTCGTTGTTGTTTTCGCCGACAAGATTGATCACCGACAGATCACCGACAAGGGGTCACACACTGTCAGATATTTCACCAGGATGCATCCCCGATACATAGCCAATATTAATTTGTTTTTATTCTAATTGGGCACGAGATTGGGCGCCAATGATTTTCCTCTCTCCCCATGCGGGTGTGCGTGCGTGTACTCCGTAGACGCGTCGCCATGGGAACCAAAGAGTTCAGTAGAAGGGGTGGGACCCCGTCGCCGACGGCTGTTTGCTTACCGACTTTGACCGCCACGGCGATTACGTCATAGCAGCCGTAGAACCCGCCTTGCGTTGCGGTTGAAGAAATGGGCTGCTTAATCGTATCAACTGGCCCCTGGCCCCTTTTGTAATGTAACCCACAGGTTCAACTATTTGAGTATCCCCGCTCTAGTCTAGAGCGTACATTTTCTAGCAGTTTTGCCCGACGGCGACAAATTATACTGTACTTCACAATGCCCATGTCTATCACGTGTAGATGCTCCTTGACATGAAAAGCTTTGAGCAACACTGATATCACAGCAGCGTACATTTTCTTCAGAAAAAGGAACTGACTTGAAGACATTTTGTGGAGACAGCCTCGGGTCTTAAATGTGTTAATCCATTTAGACCGGGTACGCATTATCTGTTTCACCGCTTTAACAATTTTTTCATGCTTTAACTATTAAAAAATAGCAGATATACAAGTTTGCAGCGCGGCACTCTGAACATTTTGTGCAAGTCTTTGAATATTTTTGTCTCGATTCCATAAATGATATTTTTGACTCGATTCGATATGTCTTCTAAATCCTTCTTCTAAATCAGTGGTTCTCAAACCTTTTCCTGTCAGGAAACCCCAAAATGACATGCATTTGGCCGCGGACCCCCATCTCAAAATATGTCGTTCCAGGGACCACCCAGAAGCAAATCTTTGAGTTACAAATGTTCGCTTTTAAAAAGGTATATTCAAAGAAAACAAATCTAGATTTTTCAAAAATAGCAGATCTACCAGCTCGCATTTTTCCAATAGTTAAAGCATTAAATAGTTCTATGTCTAAATGTGTTAAAGGACATGGACATGCGGTGATGCTGCTGACATATGTGTCCCATGAAATTAACATGTGGAAAAGGCAGTGGACTCAGGAACACGGCTTGACAGCTCACAACACTCTCTTAAACTGTGAAGTCCTGTAAGATGATGGGTCTATTTGGAGTTGGAGCATCAAACAAGGTATCTGCCCGATAGCGACAAGTTATACCGTACTTCACATTGCCAATGTCTCTCACTTGTAGATCGGCTATTTTTGCCACTTCGTGCACACTCTTGAACGAGAAAGTATAGGGCTTTAAATGACAGAAAGAAACAGACAGAGTAGTAGAACGTTGGTGGAAAAAGTACTCATATTTGTTAATTGCGTAAAAGTGTCAATTCTGCAATGCAGAAATAATATACAAGTAAAAGTCCGGAATTCAAAATGCATTCGAGTAAAAGTACAAAAGTATTGTCATCAAAACGTACTTAAAGTACCAAAAGTAGAAAGTACCATTATGCAGAATGTCCCATTTGACGTTTTCAAATGTAAAAAATCTTTTGAAAATAGCAGATATATAAGCTCACTTGTGAGCTTGAAGATCTGCTATTTTCAAATGGCCGAAGTAGGGTTCATGTAGTTAATGTACTGTATGTTTTGTAATGATAATAATCCAAATCTACAAAGAAACTAACTAGTAACCAAAGTTTTCAAATAGATGTAGTTGAGTAAAAGAACAATATTTTGATCCGAGATGCAGTGGAGTAGAAGTATTGGAAATTGGAAATAGTACAAACACCTTAAAATTAAAAGTACAGTACTTAGTAAATGTACTTATAGTTACTTTACAACACTGAATATGGAGATACCGCATGAGGTTTCTGCCCCCAAGACATGGTGGGTGAAATCTCGCTATTTCTACATCCCATTATTTCAACTACGGGCGTCGGCAGGTTAGCTACTCATCAGCATCACTGAGGTTAAGGTTAGGTTTAGGCATAGAGGTTAACATTCACCAGCATCGCCAGGTTAGCTATACTCGCCAGCGTCGTCAGGTTAGCATTTCACCAGGTTAACATTCACCCGCGTCGAAATACTGGGACATACAGTAGAACAAATGTTATGTCGAAATATCGACTCGCTCCCGACGCGGTGGACGTCTAATATCTGGAACAACTGATGCAGAACTGTGGACAACAGAAAGGACATACTGTCCCCCAGCAGAACGCGGACTTATATCTTCACACAGAACAGCTGCTTATAGCCCATAAACTAAAGACCATAATCATGATTAATAACACTGCTGCCCATACTCTTGGACAAGAGGTATGAAATTAAAAATGTATTATAGGATTAAGGATTAGGATTATGTCCCTTTTCTTTTTACTTTATACAATCCAAATCTGTATGCCATCCCGAACGTGCATAAAGTACAGTAAGTGCGTGCGTGTGTGTGCGAGAGACGTGTGTGTGTCAGTTCATTTTGTGAATCCATGAATTCCCAAGCTTTTTGGTCCAGTGGGATTAATATGCCATCCTATTTCTCTGCCCAAAGGAGAGGAGGGAGGAGAGGGGGGGGGGGGGGAGGAGGAGGGGGTGAAGGGCAGAGCGCGGAGGAACATACTTACTTATCGTCGTCGTTGTCTGGTGAAAACCTTGTATGTCCAAAACCGTTCGATTTACATTTGTCATTTTAAAAGTGATTTAAACTAGTGAAAACAGCCGATCTACAAGCACACAACGCCTCGCACCGCGAGGCGTTGCTGTGCTTGTAGATCGGCTGTTTTCACTACTTTTTTGCGACGGCCTTGTATGATGAAGCAGGGCTTTACTCTGCGAAAGAACATAAACATTTGAAACTTGGAAATACGAGATTTTTCCACCCGACAACAACGTTATACTGTAATATACTTCTACTCCACTACATCTCACAGGCAAAAGTTGTACTTTTTATTCCACTGTGATTATTTAACAGCTTTAGTAACTTTGCAGATTATTATTACAAAGATTTTGGATTTTGTTGCAGGCCTTGATGGTGTTGTAATGGCTGATTTTACACTTGGTTGCATGCTGCAAATGACCGGTCTACAAGCTACAGCACGAGCTTGTAGATCTGCTATTCTCAGAGCGCAACACCCGAGCGCAACCAAACATAAACTGGATCTCTTCTCTACTAGTTTATTTAGTCTTAGTTTTTAGTCATCATAGCTTAGTTTTTATTTTTATTTTATTTTGTTTTGGTCAGTGAAAGAAGATAGTGGACGAGCATTTTTTGTCATCGTTTTAGTCGACGAAATTAACACTGATTACGAGTGTCTCAGCACACAGTAACGCGTGTGTGTGTGGGTGTGTTTGTGTACTTGCGTACTATATGCCCGCCTGCGCACTCTTGAGTCGTGTGTGTGTGTGTGTGTGTACAACACCGTGCCACGGCTTATGATTGCAGCCCGCAGCTATTTTCTAAAACACAATGGCGCGAGAGCAGTAATTATTTTTGGCCTTGAACGGCTAATATACTTTTAATTGCTTGCCATTTCCCAAGGAAGGGGTTTTTATCTCTGCGACGTGTTGCCAGCAAAGCGTTCCTCATTTGAGGCCAGGGTTAAAATGCCAAGGGGATTTCACTGTGAAATCCTTTCCCCAATCCAACGGCGTGGCGTTACATAAAAAAAAAACAGAAAGGAGAGGAAGTAACCTTTTTAGAGGTCCTCAAAAGCGAAAATCCGTCATCGATCTGAGATTCAGCTGTGAAACGTGATCACAATCGCGCGTGTTGGAGTGTGCATTAGCACGGGCTGCGCGAATGCAGCCTTAATGGTCACAGGCAGCCAGGGGTGTCACATCAAATTCTGGGCCCTGGATACAAGGATTCACTGCGGGCCCCCCATGAATGCGTTTCATAGGGGGAGGGGGTTTAACCCATTTAGACTGGGAATGCATTATTACGCATTATGAAAATTTGAATTTGAATATTTATAATCCTTCTAAGGTTTTGTTTTTTTAAACCTATGTTTCTATGTCAGTGGTTCTCAAACCTTTTTTCATGTGAAGGATCCCCAAGATGATATGTATTTGGCCACGGATCCCCATCTCAAAATATTTAGTTCCAGGGAAACCCCCCAGAAGCAAAATTTGAGTTCGAAATGTTTGCTTAAAAAAATACATACATTCAAAGATTGCCACACGACTTTTCAAAAATAGCTGATCTACAAGCTCGCAGCGCGGCACTCGCTGTGAGCTTGTAGATCTGCTATTTTTCAATAGCTAAAGTAAAAAAATCCACCTTGGGCCCTAGTAACTCAGTCCCACTTTTCCCCCCACTTGTGACGCCCATGGAGGCAGCTATGTTTCTTCTCGCCCAGAAGCACGTTCAAAGAATCGTGCTCCGCTAGCCGTCAGGGGACCCGCAGTACTGTATGTGGGCTCTTTATATCATGGTAACCTCATGTCACCAGGGTTATCGCTGGAGTGGTAGCATTTCCTGCTTTCTGTCTATTTACTGCTCAGTGTTCAGCTCGGGTATAGAGCTCGCATATAGGCCGAATGTATCTGGTCTTACCCACCCACACACACACATATCGTCGTTGTCGGGTGGAAACCTCGTATCTCCAAGTTTCAAATGTGTACGTTCTTTCGCAAGGTAAAGCCCTGCTTCGTCTTACAAGGCCGTCGCACAAAAGTAGTTTTCACTAGTTTAAATCATTTCTAAAATGATAAATGCAAAACAAACGGTTTTGGACATACAAGGTTCTCACCCGACAACGACGATATATATACGCACACTTCCATATCCGCTCAAAGACTAGAGGCTGCAAGCTGCAACGCAAATTCATCCCATTCTAGGGTTTGCCAACTGTTCCCTTGGAATACGGAAATCATCCCTTATTTGGAAACGAAAAGGCGAGCACCTTTGTTGAACTGATAAGTGGACACACTTTCCTTATTCTTGGGAATGAGACATTGAACCCTTTAGATTTAGTTCTTGGACCGCCTTTTTCTGTCTCCACCAAATCTCTTTACCACCAGTAAGACTCCCTAATCGGGAGATAAGCGACTTTCAGGTCGCATACACAAACTTTACACATACAGGAGGGAATATGGGAAATGGGACAGATCCATGTTGATGACATGACTTTAGAGATACTGTGTACCGCTTTGCATGATTTGAGGCCAAAAAGGAGCAGTAGGAGCAGTGTCCAAAAATGGATTTAGCAAAAATAGGCCTCATGGTGACGCTAGAAGAGGGCCATGTGAGAAATCAGGGCTGGAGGTTGTGATTTGCCGGCCAAGGAGTGTGTGTGCAAAGTGTGGCATGGATTGGGGCAACGCTGTGGGAGATAAGAGTAGCAAAAGTGTGACACGACGGACAGACTGACTGACTGACTGACAGCCGGTGGAGGTTATAGCCGATCTACAATCACAACACCTCACAACACGAGACGTTGTGAGCATGCAGATCTGTTACTTTCACAATAGAACCATGTCATAAAAATGTAATGCCTCAACTCTTAGTGCTCGTCAGGGTTGGGGTGGGGGAGTCGCCAGTTAAAATGTGATTATTTTGGGGGTCGCGGCCTGGAAAGGTTGAGAACCACTGCACTCCAAATCATAACTGACTGCAAACACTTCACACTGGACTTCAAGCAACTCTGACTTCAGAAGGTTGACATTTCTGAATCCTTGTTTTGAGTGGTCTCATTGTAATATTTTGAGATATCCCAGAATATGGATGCTGGGATATCTCGCATTGCGATACGTTGTGAGCTTGTAGATCTGCTATTTTCAGAGTGCAACACAAAATGACTACTGGGTCTCTTCTCCACTAGTCCCTCCCTAACATTTTCGTCTAGTTTTTTTCATCATAGTTTTAGTCAACAAAATCGATACTAACTCACCGTGGTGTTGTTATGGAAAGAAAGACTTACCGTGTGTGTGTGTGTGTGTGTGTGTGCATGTGCATGTGCGTGTGCGTGTGCGTGTGTCTGTGTCTGTGTCTGTGTCTGTGTCTGTGCACGTGTGCGGGGGGAGGGGATCCCGTAATTATTCTCAATGCGAGGTTGAACAAATTACATTTTTCATTTGTGAAAAGCGGAACTATAACATTGTCATGTTTCACCGAAAATGTTTGCTTCGAGCACTTGTTAAGTTTGATTAAAAAAGAGTGTAAAACAAATTGAATTGTGGCCCTGTTGTCGATCTCTTCTAGACATTTAGAAGCAGACAGGCACCGTATTTCAGCACCTTTATAATTGGACAGCGCCAATACGGGTGGCGTGGGGGGACAAGCGCGCACACGCACACACGCACACACGCACACACACACACACACACACACTGAGACAACACACTGATTGGAGTTCAGCATCCCCAGTCACACAAGATGAATGGGTGTGTGTGCGTGTGTGCGTGGGTGCGCACCTGCGAGTAATACTACGCTAGTGAAAGCTTGTACGCACATTGTGAGCCTGTAGATCTGCCGTTTTCCCTATATATAGTTTTAGGCACAGTGTGTTAAAGTGATCCCTGGCTAATACGACAAATATGCCTTAATACATTATAATAGTCCTCTATAACTACAATGTAAAATTAAAAACACCTTAAATATTTTATTTCTCCTAGAAATAACAAATCTTTCACTCAATAGGGGAAATGCCTGTCGCAAGTTGATGATGTCATAAATGTCATGTGTGATCTATCCCTATGGAATTTACGGCATTCATGTGCAAAAAAAAAACATTTGAAATATTGATTTGATGCTCATATTAACTCATTCGTAGTTTACGCCCGTAAAGCCCGTAAATTTCTCTATGTCTTTCACTGCCCGGCTTCTCCTACCTGTTAACGTGGGCGCTCGTCCAGTTCCCATCGTGCGTGGATCGGACTGCTATGCATCGTGTGTTCGCGTATTCCATCAGCTTCTCAAATCCGTTGAAAGTTTTTCAATTGATCAATAAGTTCTCCATCTGTAAGCCGCGGAGTTCAGACAGAAAGCTAACGGGCCAAAATAGAGGACGGACATCCGCTTCCGGTTCAGGGACTCAACGTTAGGTTGTCCGCTCAATAATGTGTCCGTGTAGAAACCGATCACGGAGCATTAGTTCCGGCCTATTTTAGTTCCGCTTCGATAAAAAAAAAAGTTTTAATTAATTTGTATTACATTTACGGGTTCTACGGGCATGGCAGAGAAGGGGTACAAAGGGGTATTTTGAGGGCAGAGTTTGAGTTAACCATAGGAAATATTAAGTTTGTTTTTATTTTCACATGCATGCCATAAATTCCAAAGGGATAGATCACACATGACATTTATGACATCATCAACTTGCGACCCTGTTAAGTTAAAGATTAGCTATTTCTAGAAGAAATAAAATATTTAAGGTGTTTTTAATTTTACTTTGCAGTTATAGAGGACAATTATAATGTATTAAGGCATATTTGTCGTATTAGCCAGGGATCACTTTAAGGGCCTACTTGAACATACTACAGCTCTATACTACAGATCTACAAGTGAGCTTGTAGATCAGCTACGTTTGCCGTTTTTGAAAGTGGCAGTTTTGGACATATGAGGTTTACAACCTACTCCACTTGAGCTCATTTTCCCGAAAATGAACATTTTGGACTTAGGAGGTTTCGGCCCGACAGCAGAGATATAATATAATATCTTATCACAAACAGCTTCAATCATCTGTTTTTGGCCTCGTCAACCTTACAGGTATCCCACCAGCATCTGCCCCAGTCTCCACACCGCCATGCGTTATCAGGGCCAATCTAAGGTCAACAACGTATGGCTTCCATTACCAAGATCCACCACTTTGAAGCAACAACGTGCCTTAACGCCAAAGAATGATTGAATCTTGAACACGCAAGCGTGTCTTCGCTTGTCAAGCAGAAACCTTGTATCTCCATATTGTATCTTTTTTATGATTGTTCTACTTTGTTGTACGACCGCCTTGCGCCAGAGTAGTGAAAATGCACAAGCTCACACCCGTCGTGATGTGTTGTGAGCTTGCATGGGTATTGGCCCTTTTCACTATTTTATTTTGAAAATCTGTAGGAGGAGGAGAAAAAAAAGTGTTTTGAAGAAAACTCTAAATGGCGGAAAATCTATCCATGGTTCAAGAGCCAAAACGTTACAGTATACACTCCTGTTACATTCACTCTCCAGGGTTAAACGTGGTTATGAGGGTCTGTGGGTTTTTATGAATATTGAACCATTGAAAAGTATTGACAAGAGCTTGAGACTAAATGAGAACTAGACTAGATCCATTGCAGCACCGTTTCTTTATTGTTGTTTTAATTACAGATTGGGACATAAATACAGTGTCTTACCAACAACCATGATATATAAATATATGTAACTCAGCTTCTTTTCCTGTTATCCCCCCTCTTTTATTCTTCTACTTTCTAGTCTAATTAGCTCAAGCTCATTTTTCAAATGTTCTGTCTTTGCAGCAGAGGCGGTATGTCCTACTATACCACGTCTACCACTGCCTCTGCAAACGTCCTCTCCATTTGTTCTCAGTTCCCCTGACTGTCTGTAGCCTACCTGTAGACTACAGTATGCAGTATGCACGTTGGTGGAACAGGTTGGAGCCGTCCAGCAATGGCCTGTATTGCGGATATTTTAAGTTTGTTGGAGAGGGTGTGTGTGTGTGTGTGTGTGTGTGTGTGTGTGTGTGTGTGTGTGTGCGTGTGCGTGTGCGTGTGTGTGTGTGTGTGCATGTGTGTTTGTGTGTGGGCTGCAGACACTGCCAGCCACTTGAACAGGATTTACTGCTTGGAGGCTGAGAGGCTGCCTGTTATACGACCTCTCTATTAATGTCTGAGGGAGAACAACACGGGGGAGCAACAACAACTTTACCTCCCCCCAAAAAACACTATTTGCAGAAATGGAATTAAAGCAACATAAGAAACAGACTGCTGAAGGACACTTTGAAGTGTAAAACACTGAAGAAAAGATGAAATTATTTATTTATTAAATGTAATGACGGCGATAAACCGACTGAAGCTGCAGTAGTGGAGGTACATAAGGTGTCAGGGTCTTCCGAGGCCAAACCCATGAACAAACAAACAAACAAAAACACAAAAACTAACCAGAAAATGAAAACTCAGTTGGTCTATAGCTGTATAGTTCATAAACTGTTTTGTTTTTGTGCCAATGAAGGACCTCCAAATTGATATTTGTTTTGGCTGTTTATTCCCTTTGTTTCCCTTGTTTGACACGGCAAAAACCCTGCTTTGTTTCTCAAAGACTGTTTATTGCCAGAATCACAGAAAGTTTCGCATATTTGGCTGACTCGTTTTCATTTTTCACCAGATCGATGGTTGTTTCAATTGCCTGCACTACAATTATAGGCCTACGTCACCATAAAAAAAGAAGAAACAACTCATTGACTGCTCCGAAAATCATGTTATATGCCTCGATGTTCTTACCTTTTAACCGTGTGCACGCCGTGGTCTGTTCGCAATTACAAAAGAATCCTGTGTTAATCCATGCTATCATTGCTGCGCTAGCTGCAGCGTTGCGTAACAAGGAAGTTAACACAGGAGAAAGTGCCCACAGAAAAGCGTGTTGTCCCTCCCCCAAAAAATGCATTCGGTGCCGCACTGCGAGCTTGTAGATCTGCTATTTTTTTGAAAAATCTTGAAAATTATTTGAATATATTGACCCGACTCTATAAATATCTTCTAAATCCTTCTTCTAAATCAGTGGTTCTCAAACTTTTTTGTGTCCAAGGAACCCGAAAAATTTCATGTATTTGGCCGGGGACCCCCATCTCAAAATATATCGTTTCAGGTACCCCCCAGAAGCAAATATTTGAGTTACAAATGTTCACTTTAAAAAAGATACAGCCTATTCAAAAATTTGCACAAAAAATAAATCAAGATTTTTCAAAAATAGCAGATCTACAAGCTCACTGTGAGCTTGTATATCCGCTATTTTTCAATAGTTAAAGTGGTTCCAGGTCTAAATGGGTTAATGTGAACATTGAATTAAAGTGAATAGTGAAGTTTACCTTCTGCAGAAACTAAATGATTTCTGTCTTGTCAGGACCGTTACCCTCTGCAGTCTTTATCAGTCTTTTATTGAGAGCTTTTCCTTTATCTGCTGGTTTCACAGACTCACAGTAAAAGAAAACACAGAAACTATGCCTGAACAGGATTATTATTAAACTCAAACAACCTCAATTATTTTACTACAACCAACTAAACAAACCAGCAGGGCCTTGTGGACCCCCGACGCCTTTATTTGCTGCCATTTCTGAAACGTTTACATGGGTTTATCTCTTTCTGTAAATGTTATTCCGTGTTAAGTTTAGTGTTTGAGCAGCAATTGTTTTTATTCAATTTCTTTTCTTATTATTTTATTTTATATTTTGCAACGCTTTTGGGTAAACTTGTTATCTTACTCGTTGTGTTCCTCTAGTCTAGACATTAAAAGTTGCAAGTAGGGTTGGGGATGCTTAACGATTCCGGTTCTTTGACGATTGCCTCTCAACAGTCGTATTCCTATATATCTCTTTTTTTTAATCTATCTAATTTTGGCCTTCGTTATAATTAGAATTTTTGATAAACACAAATTCAATCATACATACATTATCGTATCTACATATTATCATTGTGGCTCTCAAAGTGAGGTCTAGTGGCCCTCTGGGTTACTTGAGGGGGTTTCCAAATGGACCCTTACAGGTCTGTAACTCTGAGAGTGTACAAATCATGGTCGTCCTTGAAATTAACTCTTATTGTGCCTAACTAGTTCGGGATAATTATTAACGTCCTGGGTGCCTATCCCGAACTAGTTCGGCTTTTTAAAAGCCGGGCCGCCGGCCGTCATCTGTTTACACGGCCCGCGAGAGCGTCGCGCCGCCGATATTTACCATCCACTCCAATGCAATCCAGGATCTTTAGAGCTCATTTTCTCTGTTCCATGCATATCCATGAGGTGTGCAAGGTTTAACTTCAAGCTAACTTCATCCTGTCCCTGTTCATGCACAAAGGAAAGTGTTCAGGCGCGTCATGGCTGCGCATGGTTTGTGCATATACAGCGCTTGTCTATGGTGGATTCTATGGCCATTGGGCGCCCTCTAGTGGTGAAAAGGTGGCACTGAAAGGGTTAAAAAGGTTTAGATACCGCCGGTATTTTGTGCCGACCCAATATACCATCTCTGACAGTGTTATAAAAACGGATTTCGGAAACAGTTCCAAATGTACTGGACCTGATTTTGGTTTCCTCAATATTAAATCCAGTTCCAGTTTTTTGGGGGGAATAATTCTACTTTGAAACAGTTTGATAGCTGTAGGAAAGATATGTATGCTACAGTAGATCAGTGGTGAGGCGTTGTGGGCATGTAGATCGTCTATTTTCACAATTTCTGCTTCTAATATTTGACAATTTATTTGGCCAATGTTTGTCATTTTAGAAGTATTAAAAAGTCCTTCTATACACTTAAACTTTATGTTGGTTTGTTTACTGTTGAGTGAGAAAACAATGGTGCACATTACGTTAATCATCTGGGGACCCCCCAAAATAATTTGGGGACCCCCCTGGGGGTCACGACCCACAGGTTGAGAACCAGTGCAGTAGATAAAGGTTTGCTTCTCGAGCTTGTCTGGATAAGCAGTCTCCAGCAGGTGATGGCGGCTTGGATCTGAAGTCACCCTGAGATTATGTTGAAGATGTGAGAAACTCCTTTGCTGCCCCAGTTTGAAGCATTCTGTACCAAATTCTCCTCCTTTATCTAATATAGGCGCCCGCATAGAGGTGCACTGCCTGTCTCGAACTTGAAGCCAAAGAGGAAAAAGCAAAGAGAAGCTCGAGTTCCGTTACAGCTGCCATAAGCTCGAAGCTGAAGAAGCAGCTATCAAAACAGCTCCCCAGCTTGAGTGAAACTCTCAAAGCGGTGTTGCCGAACATTCTGCTGTGTTCCCTCCCCCAGCCTGGACTCCTCCAGCGTTCAGTGTGAGCGAGAACATCGCTCCGGGGGGTCCTTCCATTCAGGGAGAGTGAAGTGGAAGCCTATATTTAAGCTCAGCCGACCAAATTGTTTGCTGCTACACATTGGCCCGAGGATGGACACAGGCCTGTACCACTGTGCAAGTCGGTTTATAAGACAGAAGAGGCTTGTACGTGCAGTCCGCCCCATTGAGGACAAGTCTTAAGTATGGAGAAAGTTAAAAGGGACTTCTAGAGCCCGACCGATGCCATATTTTTTGACCGATGCCGATGTTTGCCGATGGTGAGTTCTAGACCACCGATTGCCGATGTTTAACCAATGTTTTGTAATCTATCTATAAATGCGACAAATCTCTGTCTGTCTGTCTGTTTGTTTGTTTGTAATCCGCGTATCTCGAGAACCGTTCGTCCCACCGGCTTCAGACTCGGCACGCGCGTTCCCCGCCGCCGCGCGGAGTGCAGTGCCGGGCCTCGACCCGACCCGACTCGCGGCTTTCCCGAAGCGGCGCGAAACGTTCGGAATCTCCTTATGCGGAGCTGATTGTTGACATCAGGCTGTTCCGGAGGAAATCGGCGCAAGCGCTGACTCATTGTGACATCACTTCATAAAAGGCTGTGACATCACGTACGCCACATGAGTCAACACAAAATCTCTGTGAATGTGTATGTATGTATGTGAATCTCGAGAACCGTTCTTCACACCGGCAAACACGCTTTCTCCAGATATAGGCATAAAATGAATCCCCGAATGCGGAGCTGATGTCTGACATCAGAGTTTTCCGCAACCGGTACTGTGTGTGCAGAGATCTCCATATATGGGCATAAGGGGACAAAGGCAAACAGATGGTCAAAACGGGTCCTATGACAACAGGTATATTGGGGTTTGCATTAAAGGGTGGGGACAAAGGCTAAACAGATATATTGGGGTTTGCATTAAAGGGTGGGGACAAAGGCTAACAGATGGTCAAAACGGGTCCTATGACAACAGGTATATTGGGGTTTGCATTAAAGGATGGGGCATTCATGGGGTCCGCTCCAAAAAAGAAAATAAAAGAGACAAAAACAAACATAAGACAAGCGACAAAGCGTGGGACTGGGAGGATGACTTGAATGATGCAGATTTAAGCAGGCTGTGTATTCTGCTTAAAGAAGAAACAAACAAAAAGTGACAGAGATCTCATATATGGGCATAAAATGGACGCAGATAAACAGATATCTCCATATACGGGCATAAAGGGACACAGACGGACAGATACAGAGATCTCCATATATGGGCATAAAATGGACACAAATAGACAGATATCTCCATATATGGGCATATGGGCATAAAATGGACCCAGAACTATATCTGCAGTGATCTCCATATATGGACATAAAATGGACGCCGACAGACAGACAGATACAGATATCTCCATATATGGGCATAAATGGACACAGGCAAACAGATGGTCAAAACGGGTTCTATGACAACAGGTATAATGGGGTTTGCATTAAAGGGCGGGGGATTCATTCCCTATTTACATCGTTCCCGAGTTGGCCAGGTCGCCGACTAGACGCTGGGAAGGGCGGCCCAGCTTCTAGTAATATAAAATGACAATAAACAGCCAAAAAAAAAAAAAAAACTTCTTACCTTCAAAACCTTTTTTTCCTTTTTTTACCAACCACCAGTGGTCCTTGAGGGGTTTCCAGGTGGTCCCCAGCAAAATGATGGAGATTTGGTAACCAAATGGACCCTTTATAAGAAGATCTTTAACTCATGAGTGTAAAATGAAACCCTTACAGGCAACGACAATATATTCTAAGTTTTGGGTCTGAGTGGCTAAATGTCATCAAATGGTGGTCTAATATTACTTATAAAAACGGCCGATACATCGGAGAGATAATAACCGATGTCTGATACCGACATCGGGGTCCAAAAACAACGGGCTCTTAAAAACTTGAGCTTACCTGAAGCGTACATAGAGCACTTTGGTAGCACGACAAAGTTTTGCAGAGTTTGCTGGATAAAAAGGTGATAACTTTCTTTTTTTTTTGGTGATAGAGACTGCCTAGCAAGCAAAGTTACTAACTTTTCAGCTAGGTTGAATTGATGTTGCTGGAGGAAACGTAGGAATAGCGTTTCCAGAGCAGACCGCTGTGTACCTGACTGAATAGAAAAAGTTAACTACCCTACAGGAAGTTATACCCTGGCACAGGAGTTTTGCCCTGACACACAAGAGCATGGTTGTGGGTAAAAGCGTGAAGCATAAAGCCCATGGGAATACCCGGGGGAAAGCGCTGACTCACAGGCCCAGTGAACTCGCGGCCCGGGCACCTCCGCGCCCAAAGTCACAGAGGACGATATTACTATTGTCGCAAAACGGGTCATATCGTGGCTGATTGTTTGGCTCTCAAGCGTAAAATGTCACCCCTCCTCCGCAAGCGAAGGCAGCCATTCATTTAGGACGCCGCGTTTTAAAGTCATCTGTGCCGGGGCACTAGTTTTGTATTTTAAACTGATGTGCGTGGTGGACACGCGTTAACGTTAAACAGACTGTGTTCTCATCTTTGTCCACCCTCCTTTGACATGATTCTGTACTGTAATAAAAAAAATCACACCCAATGTGAAGTGAGCGGTGGTCTTGCATAACATCTTCAGACTAGGAATTGAGTCTAGGATGTATTGTACAGGCTATACTACACACACACACGTTTTGCTATGGCAAAACGCTGAGGAAAAAGGCTACAGACACACGCACAGCCACTCTATGGAGCGGTTATGTTACACACACACGTTTTGCTATGGCAAAACGCTGAGGAAAAAGGCTACAGACACACACGCACAGCCACTCTATGGAGCGGTTTACCACCGCTCAAACATACCATGATGGTGAGGTAACTCACGGATCACATACAATGGAATTACATACATATTGTGTGATCCACATGTGAATGCCGTGACTCCAATGTGGATCTCTGATTTTCATGTGCATGTGAATTCACAGTGTGCACAAGAAATCTGTTGCTGATCAGTCCTGTGTTATGTGAGATCAACCGACCTTGCAGTTTCCATGCAGTTTGATTAGTGGCACAAACCCAAGTTAACAAAAAAATAAGTTTTATAAAAGAAGACGCTGGGGCTGTGATTATTTTTTTTCTTATATTTTTTACCATAACTCATAAAAAGATAGCCCTGAATGACCATGACCATGAGTTATAGTGGTCCTTACAAATACAACATTTGAGAAACTAGTACTAGTATAGAGGATCCTTAATGTGTCATAGTGTCATAGTAAATAAGAGTCATACATATTCTGAAGGAAACCTGGAGACTGACATTCAGTAATTGGTTGTTATTATCAAAATAAGAAGGTTATAAAGGTGTTTAAAGGTCCATGAAACACAAAATCACTTTTTCTATAAATATATATTATATCAATGAGTCACTTGTGATAGGGAGCAGTGATATGGTTCAATTTGCCCATAGGCTTGGGGATTCAGAGCTTTCTGCTGTCTCTGTAGCTATTTCTGTGTACTTCCACTTTCTAGGTCAAAAATAAATATTTGGCGCCACTCATTAAATATTAGCTATCACTGTTCTATTGTGTAATGTGATGTAGGCATATCTAATTAATATTAACGTTTGTTTTACAGAGTCGTATCAAGGGGGGGCGTGGTTTCACTGTATGCTTGTTTCAGCCAGAGAGAAGAGCAGGCTCTGTCAACAGACAGTTACACTGTGTGGTGCCTGTGTTATTTTCTGTGTAGTGTAGCCTGTGTGTGTGTGTGTGTGTGTGTGTGTGTGTGTGTGTGTGTGTGTGTGTGTGTGTGTGTGTGTGTGTGTGTGTGTGTGTGTGTGTGTGTGTGTGTGTGTGTGTGTGTGTGTGTGTGTGTGTGTGTGTGTGTGTGTGTGTGTGTGTGTGTGTGTGTGTGCGTGCGTGCGTGCGTGCGTGCGTGCGTGCGTGCGTGCGTGCGTGCGTGCGTGCGTGCGTGCGTGCGTGCGTGCGTGCGTGCGTGCGTGCGTGCGTGCGTGCGTGCGTGCGTGCGTGCGTGCGTGCGTGCGTGCGTGCGTGCGTGCGTGCGTGCGTGCGTGCGTGCGCGCGCGCGCGCGTGCGCGCGCGCGCGCGTGTCGTGACAGTGCACGCACACACACAACGTCCACACACGAAAAATAGCAGATCTACAAGCTCACAACGCGTCGCTTTCGTGACGCGTTGTGAGCTTGTATCGGCTATGTATGTAGCCTAGCTAATAGCCGTAGAGCCGAAACCAACGTGTTTACATGAGAAGCTGCTGCTGCAACGCGATAGAAGAAGACGCATTACTCCGCCCCCTCCCCCCACAACGGCAGATAACCACGCCTACATTTTAGAAATCTTTTCATGTTCTGAAATCCCATAAAACAAATTAGAGGCGGGGTTTCTTATCCCTTTAAAACAGAAAATCTTTTGGCCACGGACACATGTGTCTTTGTACGGACATGTTGATGACCCCTGGTACTGACCATGTCTCCACACTTTCTTCAGATAAGTATTAGGACACTTGATTTCATTAATGGAGAAATACAAATTAGGCCATACATAGATTAGCCAATCACAGAGGGCTAAAGGGTGGCGTCATAATATCGAGGCATATATAAGGACCACGAGAGGGGCCGTCTATGCCCGCAGCCAATCACAGATGGGCATAAACGGGTGTCCAAAAATCTTGAGGATTGGTGGATTGGAGCTTCACATGACATTTCAGCCAACCAGACAATAATGGGCCAATCTCCATGATTGTTCATGTTTCACGTGACATTATTGCGACCGAAGCAGGGACATGCTGGGCCCCTGATTCAGCCCGGGAAAAAGAGTTGCAGAGGCCCTCATTGCGCGCTATAGAGAGAGAGAGATCTCTCTATTTATCCTTTATTAATAAATTAATAAAAAAATATATTAAAAGGATAAAATAAATAAAATGTCCATATACAGTACAGTATGGGCATTCCCAGATGATGCCCTGTTAGGGTACCCCCTTATGCCCATATATGGAGATCCCCAGGCATCAAATAGGCTATTAACCCATTTTGTGCCCCAGAAATTAACAGATTAAAATGTCCACGATGCCTCCCTCAGGCTGCATTCACTAGCGTTGTCTTATTTTGAAGGCCAGAAGTCCATAGCGTAAACACTTCCGGTCTGACGTCATCACGTCCTTCACCGGAATCGATCATTGTTTACGTGGTGTAATGGCGGATCGGATCGGTGCTTTTCAACATGTGTTATATAAGCGAGCATCTGCCTCCATCCTCGCTTTGAAAGTGTTGTTTTGAGATAATGGACATTAAAGATGAGATTCCCCGTCTGCCTCAATGTTATGGGATTACTATTTTGTGCTCGTGGATCCGTGATGATGATAAATCAGCGAGGGAGATCGGCTCGGGACCTTCCGCCATTGTACCCGGTAGGATAACCGCCGTTACAGTAATATATTACTTTTCGCGAGATATCTCGGGAATGGCACTGCGAACATCAAAGGGAATTTCGCGAGATATCTCGGGAATGGCACTAAATCGGTTAAGGATATATCTGGGAATGCCCATATATGGTAATGCCCATATATGGGCATTTTTTTTACATCATGCAGGGGTCTCCATATATGTGTAACTGGTCCGATATACATAACTGGCCAGATGGCTAAGAATTGGCGTGACCGAGGTTGCATGTCGCCCTTCAATAAAACGGGTAGAGCGGGCGAAAACCTCGACAAAATATCTGTCTGTATGTCTCTCCCCCAATAAGGGACCAGCACTTTTGGTGACGTCACCATCAATAAGTGCGACTGGATATAAATTACTGGCGCATATTGCTGGTGCCATACAAATCTGACCCATGGGGGGAGGAGGGAGGGAGAGGGGGAGAGGAGAGGAGGTGACGAGGAGGGAAGGAGTAGAGGAGGAGAGGAGAGGAGAGGAGAGGAAAAGGAGGGTAGATGAGGGGGAGGATGAGTGGGAGCTTTGCAAGCTGGTAAAAATAAATAAATGAATAACGGCATGGCCTCTACGTGGATCTCTTCCATCATTGTGGTGATGTCATATTGATGACGTCACTCTTGCCCAAATATGGAGGGGCGGCAGCCTGCGCACATCGGTGTTGTCAGGCAGCATGCACGGCAACCGGTTGTGTTGTGTGTGAGGTCAGACCAGAGCTCTGCTCAGCATGTATAAGATTTGAAAACATTGTTCATTCTCAGTGTCGTGAGAGAAGCAAATAGAGAATATTCAGTACGAGGATAAATACATCTTCCGCTACCCAACAGAACCTAAAACTCTGTCCCTATAACATTCCATGTATAGATGCAGTTCTGATGAACCGCCACTCCAGGAAGGAGTGGGGTCTCAATCTCCCCGGAATAAGGCCAGATGTTCTGATTCTACATTCTTCACATCTCAAACTAGCCAGGACGACCTCTATTGCCAAATGCCCATAAATGGACAGATCTCCTCTGAATCCTTCCAGCAAATCACCAGAAGTGTAACCAGCCAGGAACAAGGAGACACAGACGAACCAAAATCTTATAGTCATCAAAAGTTGGCCATCGAAGAAATTCCGAAAAATTGATTTATCTCTGATTATTCACCAGACCACATGAGACTGGCACACTATGTTCACATATGGGCATTCCCAGATGTCGGCTCAAAGAGGTGGTGCCATATGTGTGTACTTTTTCTGTTTTATATGTGTCTATGGTTATAATGTGCAAATTGGCCTTCCCTGTGTATTTGTTGTTTCTAACTGAAAGCTGAAAGCCACTGAGTCAAAAGGCCCAGTTGAAAAACACAGATTTAATGACATCATGAACTCATCCCCTCCCCTTTTACCATACACCCAACACTGAGGGTGTGGCTAACTTCAGCTGGGTCACCACCCACCTGAGAACCAGGCTTATTTAATGAACTGGTGTTGCGGCCACATAAAAACATAATTTTAACACTTTTTGTAAACTTTTTTGGAATAAATTTACCTTCTAGTATAATCATAATACCTTATTGTGTTTTGGGGGGGGGGGGGGGGAATCATGGCACCACAGGGGCGCTGGAAGTGGGTGCTGAGGGAGCTGCAGCTCCCCTGGTCGTGGGGAGGAGAAAAAATAAAAAAAGTTTTTTTTGTTTTACTTTTTTTTTTATATATTGGCATATTATATACAAACTCACAGATATTAAAACAATAATGTATTTGACTTTGGGGAATAAAATATGTTGAAAAAAGGTGTTTGATTATCACATGGTCATCTAATCGCATTGTCACCTTGCCACCTCCGGTCAGAAGGGAAGTCGAATTTAAAATTTGGTTTAAAATAAATCCCGCTTTGATGGCGCACCAAAGTCTATTTATTGTTTATTGTTATTGTTCAGTGTGCACAAGAAATCTGTTGCTGATCAGTCCTGTGTTTTGTGAGATCAACCGACCTTGTCCATGCAGTTTGATGTGGATATATATTAATAAAGGATAAAATAAATAAAATGTCCATATACAGTACAGTATGGGCATTCCCAGATGATGCCCTGTTAGGGTACCCCCTTATGCCCATATATGGAGATCCCCAGGCATCAAATAGGCTATTAAGGATATATCTGGGAATGCCCATATATGGTAATGCCCATATATGGGCATTTTTTTTTACATCATGCAGGGGTCTCCATATATGTGTAACTGGTCCGATATACATAACTGGCCAGAAGGCTAAGAATTGGCGTGACCGAGGTTGCATGTCGCCCTGAGTCGTCTTGCTAGTAATATCTTACTATAAAACGGGTAGAGCGGGCGAAAACCTTGACAAAATATCTGTCTGTATGTCTCTCCCCCACAGCCAATAAGGGACCAGCACTTTTGGTGACGTCACCATCAATAAGTGCGACTGGATATAAATTACTGGCGCATATTGCTGGTGCCATACAAATCTGACCCATGGAGGGAGGAGGGAGGGAGAGGGGGAGAGGAGAGGAGGTGACGAGGAGGGAAGGAGTAGAGGAGGAGAGGAGAGGAGAGGAGAGGATAAGAAGGGTAGATGAGGGGGAGGATGAGTGTTAGCTTTGCAAGCTGGTAAAAATAAATGAATTAATAACGGCATGGCCTCTACGTGGATCTCTTCCATCATTGTGGTGATGTCATATTGACGTCACTCTTGCCCAAATATGGAGGGGCGGCAGCCTGCGCACATCGGTGTTGTCAGGCAGCATGCACGGCAACCGGTTGTGTTGTGAGTGAGGTCAGACCAGAGCTCTGCTCAGCATGTATAAGATTTGAAAACATTGTTCATTCTCAGTGTCGTGAGAGAAGCAAATAGAGACTATTCAGAAGGAGGATAAATACATCTTCCGCTACCCAACAGAACCTAAAACTCTGTCCCTATAACATTCCATGTATAGATGCAGTTCTGATGAACCGCCACTCCAGGAAGGAGTGGGGTCTCAATCTCCCCGGAATAAGGCCAGATGTTCTGATTCTACATACTTCACATCTCAAACTAGCCAGGACGACCTCTATTGCCAAATGCCCATAAATGGACAGATCTCCTCGGAATCCTTCCAGCAAATCACCAGAAGTGTAACCAGCCAGGAACAAGGAGACACAGACGAACCGAAATCTTATAGTCATCAAAAGTTGGCCAAGACTTTAACTCAAAAAGGAGAAGTGAAGACACATCAGATGAAAACTCACATCTGTAAACAGTGTGACAAGAGTTTCAGTAAGTTAAGTCAACTGAAGAGTCACCAGCGTACCCACAACGGAGAAAAACCTTTTCACTGTAAAGAATGTGACAAGAGTTTCAGTCAGTTAGGTGACCTGAAGAAACACCAGCGTATCCACACAGGAGAAAAACCTTTCATCTGTAAACAGTGTGACAAGGCTTTTAGTCGGTCAGATGAACTGAGGACACACCAGCGTATCCACACTGGAGAAAAACCTTTTCACTGTAAAGAATGTGACAAGAGTTTCAGTCAGTTAGGTGACCTGAAGCTACACCAGCGTATCCACACAGGAGAAAAACCTTTTTACTGTAAGCAGTGTGGCAAGAGTTTCAGTCAGTTATCTAACCTGAGGACACACCAGCGTATCCACACTGGAGAAAAACCTTTCATCTGTAAACAGTGTGACAAGAGTTTTAGTCAGTTAGAACACCTGAAGAATCACCAGCGTATCCACACAGGAGAAAAACCTTTCGTCTGTAAACAGTGTGACAAGGCTTTTAGTCTGTTAGGTATCCTGAAGAATCACCAACGTATCCACACAGGAGAAAAACCTTTCATCTGTAAACAGTGTGACAAGGCTTTTAGTCGGTTAAATGAACTGAAGCTACACCAGCGTATCCACACAGGAGAAAAACCTTTTTACTGTCAGCAGTGTGACAAGGCTTTTAGTCGGTTATTTGAACTGAAGATTCACCAGCGTATCCACACAGGAGAAAAACCTTTCATCTGTAAAGAATGTGACAAGAGCTTTAGTCGGTTAGGTCACCTGAGGAGTCACCAGCGTACCCACACAGGAGAAAAATCTTTTCACTGTAAACAGTGAAAACCACTGTCTGACACAATGGAGGTTAAAAACCCAATGTGGTCACATCAAGATATAGCAGCAGGCTGAGGTTATACAACAGGTAGTTCTGACGAAGCAATCTGATTGGTTGAAATAACTATCTACCTGTGCGATTAATGAGCATTACCACACTGGTTAAAAAATAATAATAATATAACTAGAACTGCACTCTATCGAGGTGCCAACTTGCGCCTTGCATTAAGAAATTCAGAAAAATTGATTTATCTCTGATTATTCACCAGACCACATGAGACTGGCACAATATGTTCACATATGGGCATTCCCAGATGTGGGCTTAAAGAGGTGGACCACCAGGTGTGGTTATAATGTGCAAATTTGCCTTCCCTGTGTATGTTTTTGTTTCTAACTGAAAGCTGAAAGCCACTGAGTCAAAAGGCCCAGTTGAAAAACACAGATTTAATGACATCATGAACTCATCCCCTCCCCTTTTACCATACACCCAACACTGAGGGTGTGGCTAACTTCAGTGGGTCACCACCCACCTGACAACCAGGCATATTTAATGAACTGGTTTTGCTGCCACATAAAAACATATTTTCCTTACTGTGCCGATCCCGAACAAGTTCGGCTTTTTTTCGGCAAGAGACATTTTTTTTTGCTATTTTACTTACCCTGAGCTGCTTGTAAAGACGTTGGTGGTCCTGGCTCGTCCTACGCTTTCCAAGGAATCGAGCTACGTGCTCCGACAATTTATTCCATTGAAAATGGCCAGATGCCAAGTTTACAGCCCCCCAATTTTTGCTGAATCTATGCTGTCGGCGGCGCGACGTTTCACGGGGTGCCGATCCCAAACTAGTTCGGCTTTTTATATAAAATTAATTAAACACTCGGAGGCCTCACCGAAGCCTGAGGATACATTTTCATCCAGGCCGCCGGCCGTGATCTGTTTACATTGGCCCGCGAGAGCGTCGCGCCGCCAAATCGCGCCGCCGAATCCAATGCATTCTCACATCTTTGAAGCTAATTTTCTCTGAACTGTGCTCTTATGGAAGCGGACAAGGTTTATTTATGGCTAAATCGCCAAAAATTGGGCTTCTAACATGAGTGATAGCCTATGGCTATCTTGAAGCTAACTTCATCCGGGTAATTTTCATGACGCGCACGAACGTGAACACTCACGTCACTGCTACGTGAGTCCCCGTATGTTACAGTGCTGGTCTATAGGAGTGACTCTGGCAAGGCACGCAATCTTTGGCGCCCTCAAGTGGCCGTGGCACCAGACCAGTTAACACTTTCTGTAAACTTTTTTGGAATAAATCTGCCTTCTAGTATAATACCTTATTGAGTTTTAGGGGGGAAAAAATCATGGCACCGCAGGGGTGCTGGAAGTGGGGTGCTGAGGGAGATGCAGCTCCCCTGGTGGTGGGGAGGAGAAAAATAAATTTCTCGATTGAGAAAAAACAACGTATATATATATATATATATATATATATATATATATACGTTTTTTTTCTCATATATATATATATATATATATATATATATATATATATATTGATATAGGCCTATATATACAAACACACAGATATTAAAACAATAATGTATTTGACTTTGGGGAATAAAATATGTTGAAAAAAGGTGTTTGATTATCACATGGTCACCTAATCACATGGTCACCTTGCCACCTCACCTTTCTTTCAGTCAGGACCGTTTTTTATCATTTCTAGGCCACAGTGTTTGTGTTACGGCAGGTAGAAGAGGCTGCCGTTTTGAAATGAAAGTGATTTAAAAGCTAGATTAGGAGAAAACAGCACTTTTGTGCAGCCGGTAAACAGGAAGTCAACGAGCCACACAGCACGTCCGGGTGACGTAATTGCGCGCTGCATGTTGGGAAATGGAGTTTGTTTCATCACCGCGGCAGCCAAGTGCAGTAGCTACAGTACAGTATAGTTTACTGTACAGCGCGTCAAACGCGTCGTGGGCCTCCAGCGACATCAAAGAGATTGGCTTGTAGACACCACGTGGGCACCCGATGTGTTAATGTGCCATCGCAGTAAATCAGTGTTATATATTCTGAAGGAAACCTGGAGACTGACATTCAGCAATTGGTTCTTATGATCAAAATAAGAACATTATAAAGGTGTTTGAGATGGGCAGTATTTGAAATACATGTAATTGAAATACGTATTTGAAATCCTTCTTTTGTATTTTGAACTGCGTATTTGAAATACTTTCTGTGTCAAAAAAGTATTTGAAATACTATTTCAAAATACTTTGTATTTCAAATACTGCCCATCTCTCCTTGTACGGACATGTTGATGACCCCTGGTACTGACCATGTATAGGACAATTTAATTAATGCAGAAATACTATCATTTAAAGATGTGCAGCACATTGGCATACAGCCACTTTGGCACATAAGGAGTCCACTCGTATACATTTAAGGTTAGGTCAATGTGTTAGTGGTTATAATTGCCCGCTCATTTTGTATTACTTAGTGTGATGAAAATGAACGTCACAAGCATGGTGATGACAGTATGCTTAGTTCTTGTAGTGGATGTAGACAGAAACACATAACTGATTTCTATAGTGTCGTCACGTTATGAGAGTAGGGTTGGAATTCTTTAGGATTTGAACGATTCCGTTTCCTTAACTCTTTCAATGCCATCGACGAATGCAGCATGTTTGTCAAATCGTCCATGGTCCACAGCGCCAATGCCGAGCGCTCATCAAAATGATGTGTTTTCGGTGGTTTACCATAGTGGCCACTCTCCCACACCTCTCTGATGCAACCGGAAATTACGTCATCCCAAAATCGTCCTTTCCGTCTGACTCATCTAACTATAATTTAGGCAAATCCCCTTCCGTCCGTCCGTCTGTCTGTGAGTCTGTGCATACGTCATTCAAGGAGAAAACCCTTGAAAGCCATAGAGTGATCACCATCGCCCATCATCACCATCAACAGCCAATGAGGGACCAGCATTCTTTGTGACGTCGCCATCAATAAGTGCGACCTGATATAAATAACAAGATACGCTCTGCGGGCACACAATTAGGCCATACATAGATTGGCCAATCACAGAGGGGTAAAGGGTGACGTCATAATATCGAGGCATATATAAGGGCCACGAGAGGGGCCGTCTATGCCCGCAGCCAATCAGATGGGCATAAACGGGCATATGCCCAAAAATCTTGAGGATTGGTGGATTGGAGCTTCACATGACATTTCAGCCAACCAGACTATAATGGGCCAATCTCCATGATTGTTCAGGTTTCACGTGACATTATTGCGACCGAAGGTCGCAGTTTACCATGAGAAATGTCGCAGCCTGTCTCCGTCTGTCTGTCTGTGTCAGTCAGTACACATCTTTACAGTCTATGGGTTGGTTCCCTTGTCACTGTGACATCGCAGGTGATATCACAGGTGACATCACCTATGTAGTCCATATATGGGTATTCCCCAGAATCCCTTTCCATATAAGTATATGGATATATATTAATAAAGGATAAAATAAATAAAATGTCCATATACAGTACAGTATGGGCATTCCCAGATGATGCCCTGTTAGGGTACCCCCTTATGCCCATATATGGAGATCCCCAGGCATCAAATAGGCTATTAAGGATATATCTGGGAATGCCCATATTTGGTAATGCCCATATGTGTCCCAGCACCCCCAGCAGCTAGTCATCTCGGGGACTGTCATTATTCCCTGTAGCCAAAATGATTTTTTTTTTTTTTTTGCTCTTTTTTTTTTAATGCCACAACAGCATCTCATAATATCTAGGCTACATTTCACTTAAACGCCAGAGCTTAACTCTGCATGTAAATAAGACTTTTTTTAATTAATGTGAGAGATCGGTACATAATTCTGTTAGTCCTCCCAGTTTATATTAGCTAAAATGCTAACTAGCCAGCCTTTGTTAGCCGTTTGTAGCCAAATGCGGTAATATCGGGACTCCATTACTTAGCGAAGCAACCCACAGTATTTATCCCATTAATTTAATGCCACGTGTGTTCCAAATGAACAATTATTAACCACGTAATGTATGATTTTGTGTATTATTATTTATTATTCTTCCGCCGTTCTTCCGCTGTTTCTTCTTCTACGCTGGTGAAATGATCCGTTCCTGCCTGGAGGCGTCTGTGACGTATGCGTTTGTCTTCTGTGAAGCTCCGGTGCGGAAGCTTCCTTTGTCACTGAGTTAGCTTAGCATTGAATAGATCAGTGTCGTCCTAAACTATCTAATTCTAACGTTCAGGGTGTTTGTTTTTTTGGACAATAAATTGACAGCCAAGAAAACATGGATGGAATGCAATCGTTCACTCGCCGTCGGAAAGTTGACTTTAGAGTAGACTATTCTGGTTGACTGGCTATGAGTGGCTAACGGCTAACGCTAGCTAGCGTTAGCTAGCGCTAGCTGCAGCGCTAGCTGCAGGCTATAAACAAATAAAACGTGACCCAACTCTATTGTTGCTCTCTTCTACAAGCTCACAACGCGAGGCGGTTAAGCCTGTAGATTGTGTTTTATTATCAGGTCAAATAATCCTTCTGACTGAAGTTACACACACACTGATTATGCTACATTTAGCACAGTTAGCCCTGTTGCACACGTAATAAGTTCACTTCAACCTCGTGTTGAGCAGTTAATCCTATTTGCTACGTACGTCTACAAAAACCTTCATATTTCAAAGATAACGTGCTTACTGAAGTCTCACATATGTCACAGTATGGTACGCTCAAGCAGAATTACCCGTATCTTTCGTATTGTTTAATAAACTGCATTTTAATCCGATCAGATGCCATTTTCTGTTGTTTTTCAGCCATGCGACCCCATCGGTTGCGAGGTGTACTGCACTTAGATACATTAATACCTTTTTAAGGAAACGACGACCGATCGGATTAAAATGCTCCTCATTAAATAATACGATCATTACGGGACATTCTGCTGGAGCGTACCCTATGGTGACATCTGTGAGCCTTCACTAAGCAATTTATCTTTGTAATCTGACTGTTTGTGTAGACGTATGTAGCAAATTGGTTAAACTGCTTCACGGTTGGCGCACTGTAGCGTCTTTACATTTAGCCCAATAATGCTTGAGATGCTGTTGTGGCATTATCTTTTTAGAGAGCAATAACTAAAGTTTAAAACATACATAAACCACTTTAGCCCTATGTTATACCAAGGCTATTTGAAAATAGACGATCTACAAGCTCACAACGCATTGCGGTGCGACGCGTTGTGAGCTTGTAGATCTGCTATTTTCAAACATTTTGTACTTTTACTTTTGGTACTTTAAGTACATTTGGATACCAATACTTTTGTACTTTTACTCAAGTACATTTTTTATTCTGGACTTTTACTTGTAACAGAGTGATTCTACATTGCAGAATTGATACTTTACTTTATTATAAAATGTTGGTACTTTTTCCACCACTGTGTAAACGTTTGTGTTCTCATGCCAATAAAGCTTCTTTGAATTGAAGATTGAATTGAAGATTGCTCCCCATGTGGCGGAGTCAGGTCATTGCAGGTTAGAAATTTATTTAAAACTTGAATATCTCAAAAGTACTATTTCAGCATGGCATCATTCTATAAGCCATATCTTCAAAACTGTTGGGTCAATCTCCACAACCAATATATCATTTTGTAGCTATGATCCCCAGCTTTCAAATGAAATGAAAAAATGAAAATGAAAAAAATTGCAATGACTGGCTCCTGGGGAGATTGGGACACATATATGGGCATTTTTTTTACATCATGCAGGGGTCTCCATATACAGTATGTGTAACTGGTCCGATATACATCACTGGCCAGATGGCTAGGAATTGGCGTGACCGAGGTTGCATGTCGCCCTGAGGCGTCTTGCTAGTAATATCTTACTATAAAACGGGAGAGCGGGCGAAAACCTCGACAAAATATCTGTCTGTCTGTGTGTCCCCCACAGCCAATAAGGGACCAGCATTTTTGGTGACGTCACCATCAATAAGTGCGACCGGATATAAATTACTGGCGCATATTGCTGGTGCCATACAAATCTGACCCATGGGGGGAGGAGGGAGGGAGAGGGGGAGAGGAGAGGAGGTGACGAGGAGGGAAGGAGTAGAGGAGGAGAGGAGAGGAGGGGATAAGAAGGGTAGATGAGGGGGAAGGATGAGTGTTAGCTTTGCAAGCTGGTAAAAATAAATTAATTAATTACGGCATGGCCTCTACGTGGATCTCTTCCATCATTGTGGTGATGTCATATTGATGACGTCACTCTTGCCCAAATATGGAGGGGCGGCAGCCTGCGCACATCGGTGTTGTCAGGCAGCATGCACGGCAACCGGGTGTGTTGTGTGTGAGGTCAGACCAGAGCTCTGCTCAGCATGTATAAGATTTGAAAACATTGTTCATTCTCAGTGTCGTGAGAGAAGCAAATAGAGAACACGGGGATTCGAACGAGGATAAATACATCTTCCGCTACCCAACAGAACCTAAAACTCTGTCCCTATCACAGTCCATGTATAGATGCAGTTCTGATGAACCGCAACTCCAGGAAGGAGAGTGGTCTCAATCTCCCCGGAATAAGGCCCGCTGTTCTGATTCTACATTCTTCACATCTCAAACGAGCCAGGACAACGTCTATTGCCAAATGCCCATAAATGGACAGATCTCCTCGGAATCCTTCCAGCAAATCACCCGAAGTGTAACGAGCCAGGAACAAGGAGACACAGACGAACCAAAATCTTATAGTCATCAAAAGTTGGCCAAGACTTTAACTCAAAAAGCAGAAGTGAAGACACATCAGATGACTTATACAGTGAAGAAAACTCACATCTGTAAACAGTGTGACAAGAGTTTCAGTCAGTTAGGTGACCTGAAGAATCACCAGCGTATCCACACAGGAGAAAAACCTTTCATCTGTAAACAGTGTGACAAGGCTTGTAGTCGGTTAGATGAACTGAAGATACACCAGCGTATCCACACAGGAGAAAAACCTTTTTACTGTAAGCAGTGTGGCAAGAATTTCAGTCAGTTAGGTGGACTGAAGAGACACCAACTTATCCACACAGGAGAAAAACCTTTTTACTGTAAGCAGTGTGGCAAGAGTTTCAGTCAGTTAACCAACCTGAGGACACACCAGCGTATCCACACTGGAGAAAAACCTTTCGTCTGTAAACAGTGTGACAAGGCTTTTAGTCAGTCATATGTACTGAAGATACACCAGCGTATCCACACAGGAGAAAAACCTTGTCACTGTAAGCAGTGTGGCAAGAGTTTCAAACAGTTAGGTGAACTGAAGATTCACCAGCGTATCCACACTGGAGAAAAACCTTTCATCTGTAAACAGTGTGACAAGGCTTTTAGTCGGTTAGATGAACTGAGGAAACACCAGCGTATCCACACAGGAGAAAAACCTTTCATCTGTAAACAGTGTGACAAGGCTTTTAGTCGGTTAGATGAACTGAAGCTACACCAGCGTATCCACACAGGAGAAAAACCTTTTCACTGTAAGCAGTGTGGCAAGAGTTTCAGTCAGTTATCTAACCTGAGGACACACCAGCATATCCACACTGGAGAAGAACCTTTCATCTGTAAACAGTGTGACAAGAGTTTCAGTAAGTTAAGTCAACTGAAGGATCACCAGCGTAGCCACACTGGAGAAAAACCTTTTCACTGTAAAGAATGTGACAAGAGTTTCAGTCAGTTAGGTACCCTGAAGAATCACCTGCGTATCCACACAGGAGAAAAACCTTTCATCTGTAAACAGTGTGACAAGGCCTTTAGTCGGTTAGATGAACTGAAGCTACACCAGCGTATCCACACTGGAGAAAAACCTTTCGTCTGTAAACAGTGTGATAAGGCTTTTAGTCGGTTAGATCACCTGAAGATTCACCAGCGTATCCACACAGGAGAAAAACCTTTCATCTGTAAAGAATGTGACAAGAGCTTTAGTCGGTTAGGTCACCTGAGGAGTCACCAGCGTACCCACACAGGAGAAAAATCTTTTGACTGTAAACAGTGAAAACCACCGTCTGACACAATGGAGGTTAAAAACCCAATGTGGTCACATCGAAATATAGCAGCAGGCTGAGGTTATACAACAGGTAGTTCTGACGAATCTGATTGGTTGAAATAGCTATCTACCTGTGCAATTAATGAGCATTTTTTAACCACACTGGTTAAAAAATAATAATAATATAACTAGAACTGCACTCTATCGAGGTGCCAACTTGCGCCTTGCATTAAGAAATTCAGAAAAAAATGGATGTATCTCGGATTACTCACCAGACCACATGAGACTGGCACAATATGTTCATATATGGGCATTCCCAGATATGGGCTTAAAGAGGTGGTGCCATATGTTTGTACTTTTTCTGTTTTATATGTGTCTATGGTGTTAACATTACTCTAATAGACCACCGGGTGTGGTTATGATGTGCAAATTTGCCTTCCCTGTGTATTTTTGAGCGGTGCTAACCGCTCCTATAGACCGCTTTTTTACCAAAACTATGATGTCACAAATGATGATGACATGAGTTCGCTAGACCAATGAAACACTTCGATTCTGTTGATCTGTCCATGATGTCATAGTCACAGAGGCACTCGATTGGTTCACCCTGATTTAGAACGCGTTTAGGCAGCGTAAAATACGCCATAACGCGTTTAGGCCGTGTAAAATACGTCATAACGCGTTTAGGCCGCGTAAAATACGTCATAAAAAATTATTGAGCGGTGCTAACCTTGAATTTCACAATTAGATGAATATCACTTATAAGCGATAAAATAACCACACTTTTAGACAGACTGTGGAAAATCTTACAGGTTATAAATGATAGGCAGCTAATACAAGTTTAAAATACAAATGAACAGACTTTGAAAAACTAAAATATTCATCTTCTGGCCTCTTCTCGCCTCTCTGGAGGCCTCTCTGGAGGTCAATAAGGTCACTTATCATTACACTATGACACTCTTACAAGCTACAATCCGTAGCTTGGTCAACTAACTGACGAGAAATTACGATAAAGACTTATATAGTCTGAGCAGACCTCTAGACTGACATCATACACAACAAAAAGAATATTGCCATGCATGCCTATCAACACTGATTTGCGCAGAAATTAGTTTGCACCGCTCACTTCGCACGGGTGCGATTTTTTGTTTATATCTGAAAGCTGAAAGCCACGGAGTCAAAAGGCCCAGTTGAAAAACACAGATTTAATGACATCATGAACTCCATACACCCAACACTGAGGGTGTGGCTAACTTCAGCTGGGTCACCACCCACCTGACAACCAGGCATATTTAATGAACTGGTGTTGCGGCCACATAAAAACATAATTTTAACTCTTTTTGTAAACTTTTTTTGAATAAATTTACCTTCTAGTATAATCATAATACCTTATCGTGTTTTAGGGGGGAAAAATCATGGCACCGCAGGGGCGCTGGAAGCGGGGTGCTTTTTTTAAACTTTTTTTTCAAACTTTTTTTTAATATATTGGAATATTATATACAAACACACAGATATTAAAACAATAATGTATTTGACTTTGGGGAATAAACTATGTTGAAAAAAGGTGTTTGATTATCACATGGTCATCTAATCACATTGTCACCTTGCCGCCTCCGGTCAGAAGGGAAGTCGAATTTAAAATTTGGTTTAAAATAAATCCCGCTTTGATGGCGCACCAAAGTCTATTTATTGTTTATTGTTATTGTTCAGTGTGCACAAGAAATCTGTTGCTGATCAGTCCTGTGTTTTGTGAGATCAACCGACCTTGTCTCCATGCAGTTTGATTAATGGCACAAAAAGTTAACAAAAAAAAAGTGTTATAAAAGAAGACGCTGGGGCTATGAACGCACTGATGATTTTTTTTATGTATTTACCATAAACACATAAAAAGATAGCCCTGAATGACCATAACAGGTGTCACTCTGAGAGTGTACACATGTATGGTGGTCCTGACTCCTTGCAAATAAAACATTTGAGAAATTAGTTCTAGCAAGTAGAGGATCCTTATTGTGCCATAGTGTCGTTGTAGAGGATAAGAAGGGTAGATGAGGGGGAGGATGAGTGTTAGCTTTGCAAGCTGGTAAAAATAAATACATTAATTACGGCATGGCCTCTACGTGGATCTCTTCCATCATTGTGGTGATGTCATATTGATGACGTCACTCTTGCCCAAATATGGAGGGGCGGCAGCCTGCGCACATCGGTGTTGTCAGGCAGCATGCACGGCAACCGGTTGTGTTGTGAGTGACGTCAGACCAGAGCTCTGCTCAGCATGTATAAGATTTGAAAACATTGTTCATTCTCAATGTCCTGAGAGAAGCAGATAGAGAACACAGGGATTCAGAACAGGGATTCAGAACGAGGATAAATATCTTCCGCTACCCAACAGAGCCTAAAACTCTGTCCCTATCACAGTCCATGTATAGATGCAGTTCTGATGAACCTCCACTCCAGGAAGGAGAGTGGTCTCAATGTCCCCGTAATAAGGCCCGCTGTTCTGATTCTACATACTTCACATCTCGAACGAGCCAGGATGACCTCTATTGCCAAATGCCCATAAATGGACAGATCTCCTCAGAATCCTTCCAGCAAATCACCCGAAGTGTAACCAGCCAGGAACAAGGAGACACAGACAAACCGAAATCTTATAGTCATCAAAAGTTGGCCAAGACTTTAACTCAAAAAGGAGAAGTGAAGACACATCAGATGACTTATACAGTGAAGAAAACTCACATCTGTAAACAGTGTGACAAGAGTTTCAGTAAGTTAAGTCAACTGAAGAGACACCAGCGTTGCCACACTGGAGAAAAACCTTTCATCTGTAAACAGTGTGACAAGGCTTTTAGTCGGTTAGATCACCTGAATATTCACCAGTATATCCACACAGGAGAAAAACCTTTTCACTGTAAAGAATGTGACAAGAGTTTCAGTCAGTTAGGTCATCTAAAGAATCACCAACGTATCCACACGGGAGAAAAACCTTTCATCTGTAAACAGTGTGACAAGACTTTTAGTCGGTTAGATGAACTGAAGCTACACCAGCGTATCCACACAGGAGAAAAACCTTTTCACTGTAAGCAGTGTGGCAAGAGTTTCAGTCAGTTATCTAACCTGAGGACACACCAGCGTATCCACACTGGAGAAAGACCTTTCGTCTGTAAACAGTGTGAGAAGAGTTTCAATCAGTTAGGTGAACTGAAAATTCACCAGCGTATCCACACAGGAGAAAAACCTTTCGTCTGTAAACAGTGTGACAAGGCTTTTAGTCGGTTAGGTGAACTGAAGAGACACCAGCGTATCCACACAGGAGAAAAACCTTTCATCTGTAAACAGTGTGACAAGGCTTTTAGTCGGTTATTTGAACTGAAGATTCACCAGCGTATCCACACAGGACAAAAACCTTTCGTCTGTAAACAGTGTGGCAAGAGTTTCAGTCAGTTATCTAACCTGAGGACACACCAGCGTGTCCACACTGGAGAAAAACCTTTCATCTCTAAAGAATGTGACAAGACCTTTAGTCGGTAAGGTCACCTGAGGAGTCACCAGCGTACCCACACAGGAGAAAAATCTTTTGACTGTAAACAGTGAAAACCACCGTCTGACACAATGGAGGTTAAAAACCCAATGTGGTCACATCGAAATATAGCAGCAGGCTGAGGTTATACAACAGGTAGTTCTGACAAAGCAATCTGATTGGCTGAAATAGCTATCAACCTGTGCGATTAATGAGCATTACCACACTGGTTAAAAATAATAACAACATAACTAGAACTGCACTCTATCGAGGTGCCAACTTGCGCCTTGCATTAAGAAATTCTGAAAAAACTTGATGTATCTCGGATTATTCACCAGACCACATGAGACTGGCACAATATGTTCATATATGGGCATTCCCAGATGTGGGCTTAAAGAGATGGTGCCATATTTTTGTACTTTTTCTGTTTTATATGTGTTTATGGAGTTAACATTACTCTAATAGACCCCCGGGTGTGGTTATGATGTGCAAATTTGTCTTCCCTTTGTATTTTTTGTTTCTAACTGAAAGCTGAAAGCCACTGAGTCAAAAAAGGCCCAGTCGAAAAATACTGATTTAACACATTGGCCGCCATTTTAACATTGACTGTATGGCTCTCCTGCCATTTTGTTTAAGCATTTTCTTCATATTTATACATTTTTCCTAAATTCCCTGTTTAAACGAAAATGTCATACAGGACATCCTCTAGTCTCTCCAAAAAATATTTTTTTGTATGTACGATGTAGCAATCTAGAGTTTCAGCCATTTCAAACCCCTTGCTTTTTCAAAATCCAGGTGGAAATTCAAAATAATTGGAGTTATTGACCTTTTTGTGAATGATCTGTTTTCAAGTGGATAACTCACTTGATATTTGTCTTTATGGCTTCAGGCATTATCAGATAAGTGTACTAATGTAATTATGTAATAGGATTTCTTTTTTTTTTTTTTTTTAATTTTCTGTTTAGAAAAATGCAGAGAAAAATATTTTTATTGGCTATGTCTGACCATAAAACTCAGCAATTTCACATACTATGTCTATATTGCAGTATTTCTGTGAGTATTTATGTGAGTCCCCACTTGGGGGCGCTTTCTCTCTGTCTCTGTGTGTCTGCTGGTTGGTCTCGGCTGTTTTCACTCTGTACAGGTGCACACACACAGATAGACATCAAAGGGGGCATGAGTCTTTTTTCTAACAATGTCCTAGAATGTGAAAATAGCAGATCTACAAGCTCTACAAGCTCAACACATCGCTCTGTGACACATTGAGAGACATTGAGAGCTTGTAGAGCTTGTAGATCTGCTATTTTCACATTCTAGGACATGTTAGAAAAATGTCTCCCCCTGCCCCTAAAAAAATCCTCTGCACTGCCCTGCTAAACAGCTCTGGTGCGTCTTTGCTAACGAGGCTTATCGACAGTAGTTGATCACTTGCGATCACTTGCTTTTTGGGGGGAGCGGGTGGTCCACGGACCGCCACCTGGTTCCTTGAGAAGTGTTGGCTGGAGACCAGGGTAGTGAGAGGACGGACCCCCTTCGTGAGCGCCAGGGACCACTTCAACTGGATCGTGTCGTGTCGTGTTGTGTGAACTTTATGTAATCGGGTGGTTTATTGATTGATTTTACAACGTTGTGTAACAGTTGATTATCGTGTTCCCACTGCTCTGCGGAGCGAAGCGTTGGGCCCGCGGACCCCCTATTGGTTCCGTTAGAAAGGCGACCAGGGACACCCCCTTTGCAAAGGACCGCCTGGCGCCAATGGCCTGCTTGGCTGCTTGTGGACTAACATACCATTACAAAACAAAATATTATAGCCTGGATATATGGATTATAAACCATGGTGTGGATTCTAATCAACCATCAGCATTCTCAGGTATGTTTTAGAAGCATTTATATGGCGAATTGGCGATAATTTCTTTGTGTCTTGAGAGAGAGAGAGAGAGAGAGAGAGGCAGATCTCTGATTTATGGGACTGTGTGCTGATCAGGGGGAACACTGAAACAGAAATACAGTGGTCCGTGGACCAGCCAGCTAAGAGATGTGCACACACACACACACACACACACACACACACACACACACACACACACACACACACACAGCTGTTCTAACACTTTTTTTCTTCTCTTTTTTTTCGGCTGCCAGCCTTGTGTGCTCAAATGCGTCACTTTGCCAGTTCACTGTGCGTTATGGGGAGATTTATACATTTGTATTGCAATTTATACATTATTACAGTCTTTTTTTCAAACACACTTACTTTCATGTGTGATATTTTTGGTTCCCTTTATGACAGAAGGCTCAAACTTTGTCACGGGCTGGGGAAGAGTGTAATTAAACATTACATTATATAAAAGCTAATTCTCGGGACTATCGGGCCTGGCGGGGAACGACATTGGGATTTTCTCGGGACTATCGGGGGAGACGGGGAATGAGTTAATGACATCATGAACTCATCCCCTCCCCTTTTACCATACACCCAACACTGAGGGTGTGGCTAACTTCAGCTGGGTCACCACCCACCTGACAACTAGGCATATATAATGAACTGGTGGGTGTGGCCACATAAAAACATAATTTTAACACTTTCTAGTATAATCATAATACCTGATCATCTTGTTTTAGGGGGGAAAAAAATCATGGCACCGCATCTTTAATATGTGTCCCAATCTCCCCAGGAGCCAGTCATTGCAATTTTTTTCATTTTCATTTTTTCATTTCATTTGAAAGCTGGGGATCATAGCTACAAAATGATATATTGGTTGTGGAGATTGACCCAACAGTTTTGAAGATATGGCTTATAGAATGATGCCATGCTGAAATAGTACTTTTGAGATATTCAAGTTTTAAATAAATTTCTAACCTGCAATGACCTGACTCCGCCACATGGGGAGCAATCTTCAATTCAATCTTCAATTCAAAGAAGCTTTATTGGCATGAGAACACAAACGTTTACACAGTGGTGGAAAAAGTACCAACATTTTATAATAAAGTAAAGTATCAATTCTGCAATGTAGAATCACTCTGTTACAAGTAAAAGTCCAGAATAAAAAATGTACTTGAGTAAAAGTACAAAAGTATTGGTATCCAAATGTACTTAAAGTACCAAAAGTAAAAGTACAAAATGTTTGAAAATAGCAGATCTACAAGCTCACAACGCGTCGCACCGCAATGCGTTGTGAGCTTGTAGATCGTCTATTTTCAAATAGCCTTGGTATAACATAGGGCTAAAGTGGTTTATGTATGTTTTAAACTTTAGTTATTGCTCTCTAAAAAGATAATGCCACAACAGCATCTCAAGCATTATTGGGCTAAATGTAAAGACGCTACAGTGCGCCAACCGTGAAGCAGTTTAACCAATTTGCTACATACGTCTACACAAACGGTCAGATTACAAAGATAAATTGCTTAGTGAAGGCTCACAGATGTCACCATAGGGTACGCTCCAGCAGAATGTCCCGTAATGATCGTATTATTTAATGAGGAGCATTTTAATCCGATCGGTCGTCGTTTCCTTAAAAAGGTATTAATGTATCTAAGTGCAGTACACCTCGCAACCGATGGGGTCGCATGGCTGAAAAACAACAGAAAATGGCATCTGATCGGATTAAAATGCAGTTTATTAAACAATACGAAAGATACGGGTAATTCTGCTTGAGCGTACCATACTGTGACATCTGTGAGACTTCAGTAAGCACGTTATCTTTGAAATATGAAGGTTTTTGTAGACGTACGTAGCAAATAGGATTAACTGCTCAACACGAGGTTGAAGTGAATTCATTACGTGTGCAACAGGGCTAACTGTGCTAAATGTAGCATAATCAGTGTTTGTGTAACTTCAATCAGAAGGATTATTTGACCTGATAATAAAACACAATCTACAGGCTTAACCGCCTCGCGTTGTGAGCTTGTAGAAGAGAGCAACAATAGAGTTGGGTCACGTTTTATTTGTTTATAGCCTGCAGCTAGCGCTGCAGCTAGCGCTAGCTAACGCTAGCGTTAGCCGTTAGCCACTCATAGCCAGTCAACCAGAATAGTCTACTCTAAAGTCAACTTTCCGACGGCGAGTGAACGATTGCATTCCATCCATGTTTTCTTGGCTGTCAATTTATTGTCCAAAAAAACAAACACCCTGAACGTTAGAATTAGATAGTTTAGGACGACACTGATCTATTCAATGCTAAGCTAACTCAGTGACAAAGGAAGCTTCCGCACCGGAGCTTCACAGAAGACAAACGCATACGTCACAGACGCCTCCAGGCAGGAACGGATCATTTCACCAGCGTAGAAGAAGAAACAGCGGAAGAACGGCGGAAGAATAATAAATAATAATACACAAAATCATACATTACGTGGTTAATAATTGTTCATTTGGAACACACGTGGCATTAAATTAATGGGATAAATACTGTGGGTTGCAACGCTAAGTAATGGAGTCCCGATATTACCGCATTTGGCTACAAACGGCTAACAAAGGCTGGCTAGTTAGCATTTTAGCTAATATAAACTGGGAGGACTAACAGAATTATGTACCGATCTCTCACATTAATTAAAAAAAGTCTTATTTACATGCAGAGTTAAGCTCTGGCGTTTAAGTGAAATGTAGCCTAGATATTATGAGATGCTGTTGTGGCATTAAAAAAAAAAGAGCAAAAAAAAAAAAAAAATCATTTTGGCTACAGGGAATAATGACAGTCCCCGAGATGACTAGCTGCTGGGGGTGCTGGGACACATATTGATGAGAGATGTCAAGGATGTCCATATACAGATGTTACCTGTTGAGATTGGCACATTTCACACAGGTTTTTTCATTTCACTCACGTCACTTTGTCTGCTGACCTCACTCAGTAACGAAATAAACAGAAAATAAAACAAAAATTAAAATAAAACAATTCACAGGAGGCAAGCAGTGATCAGGAATCTGATGTCATCAAGACATCAGATCACGACACGAGGCGTCACGCCTGCATGACTGACGCATGCACGCACGCACAGGAGCTGTAGGTTTTCATAGTAAATGCGACCTTCGGTCACAATAACCAGCTCTGACTTTGTGAAAAAAAGAAAAAAAAGTTTCTGGAAACAATTCCAAATGTGAAGGAACCGATTCTGGGTTCCTCAATGTTCGATCTAGGTTCCTCCGCTTTCCACTTCCCAACCCAACAAAGAAGTGTTTCACCTCAGGCATGGTGGCGGGGGCAGCGCTCCCCGGTGGAAACGCGTGGCACTGCATGCAACGCGGAGCAGGTTCTAATAACGCAGAGTGGTTCTAATAACGGCATAGCATCTACGTGGATCTCTTCCATCATTGTGGTGATGTCATATTGATGACGTCACTCTTGCCCAAATATGGAGGGGCGGCAGCCTGCGCACATCGGTGTTGTCAGGCAGCATGCACGGCAACCGGTTGTGTTGTGTGTGAGGTCAGACCAGAGCTCTGCTCAGCATGTATAAGATTTGAAAACATTGTTCATTCTCAGTGTCGTGAGAGAAGCAAATAGAGAATATTCGGAACGAGCATAGATACATCTTCCGCTACCCAACAGAACCTAAAACTCTGTCCCTATAACATTCCATGTATAGATGCAGTTATGATGAACCGCCACTCCAGGAAGGAGTGGGGTCTCAATCTCCCCGGAATAAGGCCAGATGTTCTGATTCTACATTCTTCACATCTCAAACGATCCAGGACAACGTCTATTGCCAAATGCCCATAAATGGACAGATCTCCTCTGAATCCTTCCAGCAAATCACCCGAAGTGTAACCAGCCAGGAACAAGGAGACACAGACGAACCAAAATCTTATAGTCATCAAAAGTTGGCCAAGACTTTAACTCAAAAAACAGAAGTGAAGACACATCAGATGACTTATACAGTGAAGAAAACTCACATCTGTAAACAGTGTGACAAGAGTTTCAGTCAGTTATCTAACCTGAGGACACACCAGCGTATCCACACAGGAGAAAAACCTTTCGTCTGTAAACAGTGTGACAAGGCTTTTAGTCGGTTAGAGCACCTTCAGATTCACCAGCGTGTCCACACAGGAGAAAAACCTTTTCACTGTAAAGAATGTGACAAGAGTTTCAGTCAGTTAGGTGACCTGAAGAATCACCAGCGTATCCACACAGGAGAAAAACCTTTCATCTGTAAACAGTGTGACAAGGCTTGTAGTCGGTTAGATGAACTGAAGATACACCAGCGTATCCACACAGGAGAAAAACCTTTTTACTGTAAGCAGTGTGGCAAGAATTTCAGTCAGTTAGGTGGACTGAAGAGACACCAACTTATCCACACAGGAGAAAAACCTTTTTACTGTAAGCAGTGTGACAAGAGTTTCAGTCAGTTAACCAACCTGAGGACACACCAGCGTATCCACACTGGAGAAAAACCTTTCGTCTGTAAACAGTGTGACAAGGCTTTTAGTCGGTCATATGTACTGAAGATACACCAGCGTATCCACACAGGAGAAAAACCTTGTCACTGTAAGCAGTGTGGCAAGAGTTTCAAACAGTTAGGTGAACTGAAGATTCACCAGCGTATCCACACTGGAGAAAAACCTTTCATCTGTAAACAGTGTGACAAGGCTTTTAGTCGGTTATTTGAACTGAAGGTTCACCAGCGTATCCACACAGGAGAAAAACCTTTCATCTGTAAAGAATGTGACAAGAGCTTTAGTCAGTTAGGTCACCTGAGGAGTCACCAGCGTACCCACACAGGAGAAAAATCTTTTGACTGTAAAAAGTGAAAACCACCGTCTGACACAATGGAGGTTAAAAACCCAATGTGGTCAAATCGAAATATAGCAGCAGGCTGAGGTTATACAACAGGTAGTTCTGACAAAGCAATCTGATTGGTTGAAATAGCTATCTACCTGTGCGATTAATGAATATTACCACACTGGTTAAAAAATAATAACAACATAACTAGAACTGCACTCTATCGAGGTTTCAACTTGCGCCTTGCATTAAGAAATTCAGAAAAAAAATTACGTATCTCGGATTATTCACCAGACCACATGAGACTGGCACAATATGTTCATATATGGGCATTCCCAGATATGGGCTATGAGTCAAAAGGCCCAGTTGAAAAACACAGATTTAATGACATCATGAACTCATCCCCTCCCCTTTTACCATACACCCAACACTGAGGGTGTGGCTAACTTCAGCTGGGTCACCACCCACCTGACAACTAGGCATATATAATGAACTGGTGGGTGTGGCCACATAAAAACATAATTTTAACACTTTCTAGTATAATCATAATACCTGATCATCTTGTTTTAGGGGGGAAATAAATCATGGCACCGCATCTTTAATATTGATGAGAGATGTCAAGGATGTCCATATACAGATGTTACCTGTTGAGATTGGCACATTTCACACAGGTTTTTTCATCTCACTCACGTCACTTTGTCTGCTGACCTCACTCAGTAACGAAATAAACAGAAAATAAAACAAAAATAAAAATAAAACAATTCACAGGAGGCAAGCAGTGATCAGGAATCTGATGTCATCAAGACATCAGATCACGACACGAGGCGTCACGCCTGCATGACTGACGCTTGCACGCACGCACAGGAGCTGTAGGTTTTCATAGTAAATGCGACCTTCGGTCACAATAACCAGCTCTGACTTTGTGAAAAAAAGAAAAAAAAGTTTCTGGAAACAATTCCAAATGTGAAGGAACCGATTCTGGGTTCCTCAATGTTCGATCTAGGTTCCTCCGCTTTCCACTTCCCAACCCAACAAAGAAGTGTGTCACCTCAGGCATGGTGGCGGGGGCAGCGCTCCCCGGTGGAAACGCGTGGCACTGCATGCAACGCGGAGCAGGTTCTAATAACGCGGAGTGGTTCTAATAACGGCATAGCATCTACGTGGATCTCTTCCATCATTGTGGTGATGTCATATTGATGACGTCACTCTTGCCCAAATATGGAGGGGCGGCAGCCTGCGCACATCGGTGTTGTCAGGCAGCATGCACGGCAACCGGTTGTGTTGTGTGTGAGGTCAGACCAGAGCTCTGCTCAGCATGTATAAGATTTGAAAACATTGTTCATTCTCAGTGTCGTGAGAGAAGCAAATAGAGAATATTCGGAACGAGCATAGATACATCTTCCGCTACCCAACAGAACCTAAAACTCTGTCCCTATAACATTCCATGTATAGATGCAGTTCTGATGAACCGCCACTCCAGGAAGGAGTGGGGTCTCAATCTCCCCGGAATAAGGCCAGATGTTCTGGTTCTACATACTTCACATCTCAAACGAGCCAGGACGACCTCTATTGCCAAATGCCCATAAATGGACAGATCTCCTCAGAATCCTTCCAGCAAATCACCAGAAGTGTAACCAGCCAGGAACAAGGAGACACAGACGAACCGAAATCTTATAGTCATCAAAAGTTGGCCAAGACTTTAACTCAAAAAGGAGAAGTGAAGACACATCAGATGAAAACTCACATCTGTAAACAGTGTGACAAGAGTTTCAGTAAGTTAAGTCAACTGAAGAGTCACCAGCGTAGCCACACCGGAGAAAAACCTTTTCACTGTAAAGAATGTGACAAGAGTTTCAGTCAGTTAGGTGACCTGAAGAAACACCAGCGTATCCACACAGGAGAAAAACCTTTCATCTGTAAACAGTGTGACAAGGCTTTTAGTCGGTCAGATGAACTGAGGACACACCAGCGTATCCACACTGGAGAAAAACCTTTTCACTGTAAAGAATGTGACAAGAGTTTCAGTCAGTTAGGTGACCTGAAGCTACACCAGCGTATCCACACAGGAGAAAAACCTTTTTACTGTAAGCAGTGTGGCAAGAGTTTCAGTCAGTTATCTAACCTGAGGACACACCAGCGTATCCACACTGGAGAAAAACCTTTCATCTGTAAACAGTGTGACAAGAGTTTTAGTCAGTTAGAACACCTGAAGAATCACCAACGTATCCGCACAGGAGAAAAACCTTTCATCTGTAAACAGTGTGACAAGGCTTTTAGTCGGTTAAATGAACTGAAGCTACACCAGCGTATCCACACAGGAGAAAAACCTTTTTACTGTCAGCAGTGTGACAAGGCTTTTAGTCGGTTATTTGAACTGAAGATTCACCAGCGTATCCACACAGGAGAAAAACCTTTCATCTGTAAACAGTGTGACAAGGCTTTTAGTCGCTTATTTGATCTGAAGATTCACCAGCGTATCCACACAGGAGAAAAACCTTTCATCTGTAAAGAATGTGACAAGACCTTTAGTCGGTTAGGTCACCTGAGGAGTCACCAGCGTACCCACACAGGAGAAAAATCTTTTGACTGTAAACAGTGAAAACCACCGTCTGACACAATGGAGGTTAAAAACCCAATGTGGTCACATCAAAATATAGCAGCAGGCTGAGGTTATACAACAGGTAGTTCTGACGAAGCAATCTGATTGGTTGAAATAACTATCTACCTGTGCGATTAATGAGCATTACCACACTGGTTAAAAAATAATAATAATATAACTAGAACTACACTCTATCGAGGTGCCAACTTGCGCCTTGCATTAAGAAATTCAGAAAAATTGATTTATCTCTGATTATTCACCAGACCACATGAGACTGGCACAATATGTTCACATATGGGCATTCCCAGATGTGGGCTTAAAGAGGTGGTGCCATATGTTTGTACTTTTTCTGTTTTATATGTGTCTATGGAGTTAACATTACTCTAATAGACCACCAGGTGTGGTTATAATGTGCAAATTTGCCTTCCCTGTGTATGTTTTTGTTTCTAACTGAAAGCTGAAAGCCACTGAGTCAAAAGGCCCAGTTGAAAAACACAGATTTAATGACATCATGAACTCATCCCCTCCCCTTTTACCATACACCCAACACTGAGGGTGTGGCTAACTTCAGTGGGTCACCACCCACCTGACAACCAGGCATATTTAATGAACTGGTTTTGCTGCCACATAAAAACATATTTTCCTTACTGTGCCGATCCCGAACAAGTTCGGCTTTTTTTTGCTATTTTACTTACCCTGAGCTGCTTGTAAAGACGTTGGTGGTCCTGGCTCGTCCTACGCTTTCCAAGGAATCGAGCTACGTGCTCCGACAATTTATTCCATTGAAAATGGCCAGATGCCAAGTTTACAGCCCCCCAATTTTTGCTGAATCTATGCTGTCGGCGGCGCGACGTTTCACAGGGTGCCGATCCCGAACTAGTTCGGCTTTTTATATAAAATTAATTAAACACTCGGAGGCCTCACCGAAGCCTGAGGATACATTTTCATCCAGGCTGCCGGCCGTGATCTGTTTACATCGGCCCGCGAGAGCGTCGCGCCGCCAAATCGCGCCGCCGAATCCAATGCATTCTCACATCTTTGAAGCTAATTTTCTCTGAACTGTGCTCTTATGGAAGCGGACAAGGTTTATTTATGGCTAAATCGCCAAAAATTGGGCTTCTAACATGAGTGATAGCCTATGGCTATCTTGAAGCTAACTTCATCCGTGTAATTTTCATGACGCGCACGAACGTGAACACTCACGTCACTGCTACGTGAGTCCCCGTATGTTACAGTGCTGGTCTATAGGAGTGACTCTGGCAAGGCACGCAATCTTTGGCGCCCTCAAGTGGCCGTGGCACCAGACCAGTTAACACTTTCTGTAAACTTTTTTGGAATAAATCTGCCTTCTAGTATAATCATAATACCTTATTGAGTTTTAGGGGGGAAAAATTCATGGCACCGCAGGGGTGCTGGAAGTGGGGTGCTGACGGAGATGCAGCTCCCCTGGTGGTGGGGAGGAGAAAAATAAATTTCTCGATTGAGAAAAAACAACGTATATATATATATATATATATACGTTTTTTTTTTCTCATATATATATATATATATATATATATATATATATATATATATATTGATATAGGCCTAAATATACAAACACACAGATATTAAAACAATAATGTATTTGACTTTGGGGAATAAAATATGTTGAAAAAAGGTGTTTGATTATCACATGGTCACCTAATCACATGGTCACCTTGCCACCTCCGGTCAGAAGGGAAGTTGAATTTAAAATTTGTTTTAAAATAAATCCTGCTTTTATGGCACACCAAAGTCTATTTATTGTTTATTGTTATTGTTCAGTGTGCACAAGAAATCTGTTGCTGATCAGTCCTGTGTTTTGTGAGATCAACCGACCTTGTCTCCATGCGGTTTGATTAATGGCACAAAACCAAGTTAACAAAAAAAGTTTTATAAAAGAAGACGCTGGGGCTATGAACGCACTGATGATTTTTTTATGTATTTACCATAAACACATAAAAAGATAGCCCTGAATGACCATAACAGGTGTCACTCTGAGAGTGTACAGTGTACACATGTACATAACCTTACAAATAAAACAATTGAGAAATTAGTTCTAATAGAGGATCCTTAACACATCGGATGCCCACGTGATCTCTGACACGTGATTTGCTGGTGCCCATGGCAACGCGTCATTCTACCTACCGGCGAGAGTACTGGCGAGAAAAGTAATCCGAGTAAATGTAATCGGAGTATGTCCTGTTTATTTCGCGAAAATCTTTTCTTTCAGTCAGGACCGTTTTTTATCATTTCTAGGCCACATTGTTTGTGTTACGGCAGGTAGAAGAGGCTGCCGTTTTGAAATGAAAGTGATTTAAAAGCTAGATTAGGAGAAAACAGCACTTTTGTGCAGCCGGTAAACAGGAAGTCAACGAGCCACACAGCACGTCCGGGTGACGTAATTGCGCGCTGCATGTTGGGAAATGGAGTTTGTTTCATCACCGCGGCAGCCAAGTGCAGTAGCTACAGTACAGTATAGTTTACTGTACAACGCGTCAAACGCGTTGTGGGCCTCCAGCGACATCAAAGAGATTGGCTTGTAGACACCACGTGGGCACCCGATGTGTTAATGTGCCATCGCAGTAAATCAGTGTTATATATTCTGAAGGAAACCTGGAGACTGACATTCAGCAATTGGTTCTTATGATCAAAATAAGAACATTATAAAGGTGTTTGAGATGGGCAGTATTTGAAATACATGTAATTGAAATACACATTTGAAATCCTTCTTTTGTATTTTGAACTGCGTATTTGAAATACTTTCTGTGTCAAAAAAGTATTTGAAATACTATTTCAAAATACTTTGTATTTCAAATACTGCCCATCTCTCCTTGTACGGACATGTTGATGACCCCTGGTACTGACCATGTATAGGACAATTTAATTAATGCAGAAATACTATCATTTAAAGATGTGCAGCACATTGGCATACAGCCACTTTGGCACATAAGGAGTCCACTAGTATACATTTAAGGTTAGGTCAATGTGTTAGTGGTTATAATTGCCCGCTCATTTTGTATTACTTAGTGTGATGAAAATGAACGTCACAAGCATGGTGATGACAGTATGCTTAGTTCTTGTAGTGGATGTAGACAGAAACACATAACTGATTTCTATAGTGTCGTCACGTTATGAGAGTAGGGTTGGGATTCTTTAGGATTTGAACGATTCCGTTTCCTTAACTCTTTCAATGCCATCGACGAATGCAGCATGTTCGTCAAATCGTCCGTGGTCCACAGCGCCAATGCCGAGCGCTCGTCAAAATGATGTGTTTTCGGTGGTTTACCGTAGTGGCCACTCTCCCACACCTGTCTGATGCAACCGGAAATTACGTCATCCCAAAATCGTCCTTTCCGTCTGACTCATCTAACTATAATTTAGGCAAATCCCCTTCCGTCCGTCCGTCTGTCTGTGAGTCCGTGCATACGTCATTCAAGGAGAAAACCCTTGAAAGCCATAGAGTGATCACCATCGCCCATCATCACCATCAACAGCCAATGAGGGACCAGCATTCTTTGTGACGTCGCCATCAATAAGTGCGACCTGATATAAATAACAAGATACGCTCTGCGGGCACACAATTAGGCCATACATAGATTGGCCAATCACAGAGGGGTAAAGGGTGACGTCATAATATCGAGGCATATATAAGGGCCACGAGAGGGGCCGTCTATGCCCGCAGCCAATCAGATGGGCATAAACGGGCATATGCCCAAAAATCTTGAGGATTGGTGGATTGGAGCTTCACATGACATTTCAGCCAACCAGACTATAATGGGCCAATCTCCATGATTGTTCAGGTTTCACGTGACATTATTGCGACCGAAGGTCGCAGTTTACCATGAGAAATGTCGCAGCCTGTCTCCGTCTGTCTGTCTGTGTCAGTCAGTACACATCTTTACAGTCTATGGTTTGGTTCCCTTGTCACTGTGACATCACAGGTGATATCACAGGTGACATCACCTATGTAGTCCATATATGGGTATTCCCCAGAATCCCTTTCCATATAAGTATATGGATATATATTAATAAAGGATAAAATAAATAAAATGTCCATATACAGTACAGTATGGGCATTCCCAGATGATGCCCTGTTAGGGTACCCCCTTATGCCCATATATGGAGATCCCCAGGCATCAAATAGGCTATTAAGGATATATCTGGGAATGCCCATATTTGGTAATGCCCATATATGGGCATTTTTTTTACATCATGCAGGGGTCTCCATATACAGTATGTGTAACTGGTCCGATATACATCACTGGCCAGATGGCTAGGAATTGGCGTGACCGAGGTTGCATGTCGCCCTGAGGCGTCTTGCTAGTAATATCTTACTATAAAACGGGAGGAGCGGGCGAAAACCTCGACAAAATATCTGTCTGTCTGTGTGTCCCCCACAGCCAATAAGGGACCAGCATTTTTGGTGACGTCACCATCAATAAGTGCGACCGGATATAAATTACTGGCGCATATTGCTGGTGCCATACAAATCTGACCCATGGGGGGAGGAGGGAGGGAGAGGGGGAGAGGAGAGTAGAGGAGGTGACGAGGAGGGAAGGAGTAGAGGAGGAGAGGAGAGGAGAGGATAAGAAGGGTAGATGAGGGGGAAGGATGAGTGTTAGCTTTGCAAGCTGGTAAAAATAAATTAATTAATTACGGCATGGCCTCTACGTGGATCTCCTCCATCATTGTGGTGATGTCATATTGATGACGTCACTCTTGCCCAAATATGGAGGGGCGGCAGCCTGCGCACATCGGTGTTGTCAGGCAGCATGCACGGCAACCGGTTGTGTTGTGTGTGAGGTCAGACCAGAGCTCTGCTCAGCATGTATACGATTTGAAAACATTGTTCATTCTCAGTGTCGTGAGAGAAGCAAATAGAGAACACGGGGATTCGAACGAGGATAAATACATCTTCCGCTACCCAACAGAACCTAAAACTCTGTCCTTATAACAGTCCATGTATAGATGCAGTTCTGATGAACCGCAACTCCAGGAAGGAGAGTGGTCTCAATCTCCCCGGAATAAGGCCCGCTGTTCTGATTCTACATTCTTCACATGTCAAACGAGCCAGGACAACGTCTATTGCCAAATGCCCATAAATGGACAGATCTCCTCGGAATCCTTCCAGCAAATCACCCGAAGTGTAACGAGCCAGGAACAAGGAGACACAGACGAACCAAAATCATATAGTCATCAAAAGTTGGCCAAGACTTTAACTCAAAAAGCAGAAGTGAAGACACATCAGATGACTTATACAGTGAGGAAAACTCACATCTGTAAACAGTGTGACAAGAGTTTCAGTAAGTTAAGTCAACTGAAGAATCACCAGCGTACCCACACCGGAGAAAAACCTTTTTACTGTAAAGAATGTGACAAGAGTTTCAGTCAGTTAGGTACCCTGAAGAATCACCAGCGTATCCACACAGGAGAAAAACCTTTCATCTGTAAAGAGTGTGACAAGGCTTTTAGTCGGTTATATGAACTGAAGCTACACCAGCGTATCCACACAGGAGAAAAACCTTTTCACTGTAAGCAGTGTGGCAAGAGTTTCAGTCAGTTATCTAACCTGAGGACACACCAGCGTATCCACACAGGAGACAAACCTTTTTACTGTAAGCAGTGTGGCAAGAGTTTCAATCAGTTAGGTGAACTGAAGATACACCAGCGTATCCACACTGGAGAAAAACCTTTCGTCTGTAAACAGTGTGACAAGGCTTTTAGTCGGTTAGATGAACTGAAGAGACACCAGCGTATCCACACAGGAGAAAAACCTTTCATCTGTAAACAGTGTGACAAGGCTTTTAGTCGGTTAGATGAACTGAAGCTACACCAGCGTATCCACACAGGAGAAAAACCTTTTCACTGTAAGCAGTGTGGCAAGAGTTTCAGTCAGTTATCTAACCTGAGGACACACCAGCGTATCCACACTGGAGAAAAACCTTTCATCTGTAAACAGTGTGACAAGAGTTTCAGTAAGTTAAATGGTAAAAATGGTAAATGGTGCATTTATATAGCGCTTTTAATCCAAAGCGCTTTACATAGATTGTGCATTACATTCACCCATTCACACACACATTCATACACCGGTGGCGGAGGAAGCCATGCAAGGCACCAACCTACTCACCGGAGGCAATTAGGGGTTCAGAGTCTTGCCCAAGGACCCTTCGACATTAACTCAGGGGGAGCCCGGATTCGAACTGGGAACCCTTCGGGATTTATACCCTTCGTGCTCTAATACCAGTTTCTCTACCCCTGAGCTATGCCGCCCCATAGTTAAGTCAACTGAAGGATCACCAGCGTAGCCACACTGGAGAAAAACCTTTTCACTGTAAAGAATGTGACAAGAGTTTCAGTCAGTTAGGTACCCTGAAGAATCACCTGCGTATCCACACAGGAGAAAAACCTTTCATCTGTAAACAGTGTGACAAGGCCTTTAGTCGGTTAGATGAACTGAAGCTACACCAGCGTATCCACACTGGAGAAAAACCTTTCGTCTGTAAACAGTGTGATAAGGCTTTTAGTCGGTTAGATCACCTGAAGATTCACCAGCGTATCCACACAGGAGAAAAACCTTTCATCTGTAAAGAATGTGACAAGAGCTTTAGTCGGTTAGGTCACCTGAGGAGTCACCAGCGTACCCACACAGGAGAGAAATCTTTTGACTGTAAACAGTGAAAACCACCGTCTGACACAATGGAGGTTAAAAACCTAATGTGGTCACATCGAAATATAGCAGCAGGCTGAGGTTATACAACAGGTAGTTCTGATGAAGCTATCTGATTGGTTGAAATAGCTATCTACCTGTGCGATTAATGAGCATTACCACACTGGTTAAAAATAATAATAATATAACTAGAACTGCACTCTATCGAGGTGCCAACTTGCGCCTTGCATTAAGAAATTCAGAAAAAATGATTTATCTCGGATTATTCACCAGACCACTTGAGACTGGCACAATATGTTTATTTTCATACCTCCAGACAAGGTCCCCCATTGGGATATCAGCGCCACCTGGCGATGCAACAGAGTAAAACTCATAAGCTCCCGTACGTCTAATTTTAATTTGTCGGGAGGGCTGTCAATCAAAAACGAGGGCGCCGCCCCCGAGTGCATAAAAGGCAACCCTGCCTGTCATGGCGTCCTCTTTCCGCTCCTCTGCCAACGCAACTAGAGTGAAGCGAACTCAGCCATTCTCAATTTATTCTGTAAAGTATTGCCTGTAGCGGCGGCTAGGAAGTCGGCCATCGGCCTTTATAGAATAATCACTGTACGTCTATATTCTATCGTCTCTTCTCTTCTACAGTTCTCGGTGTTACTCACCTTTTCCTGCGTGAAAGTTTCTTTGTTCATCCTTCAGACCGTCGTCGACCGCTAGCTGTTTGTAGCTTAGCTTTGCTTAGCTTCCCGCTAGCTCGCACGATGTCCGCTCAACGGCCCTCGGCTAGCATGCTGCTAGCCCTGGTTCCTAAGAAGTGCGGTCTGCCAGGATGCAAGGGACTCATCGCCCGTGAGGACACCCACAAGTTCTGCATCGTCTGCCTGGGTGAGGGCCACGCCATCTCCGCCACGTCGCCTCCGTCTGCGGCCCCAGGTATCAACTGTGTCGATTGCCTCGCCTATGACTATGCCAGTCACAAGGCCCGCTTCGACATAGCTGCGGCCGGTCATGGCTTCCGCCCCGGCCTCGCCGCTGGATCCCTCCCAGGCGCCTCTCCTTGCGAGCCGGACAGCGCTGCTCCCCGCCATGAGGTAACACCAGTGGCCCTGGTGCTAGCCGGCCTGCCGCTGCAGCTTCGCGGGACTCCGTTCCAACGAGCCCCGCTACCTCTCCTACTGGCTCGGCTGGCGCCGTGCCCAAGAAGAGAGCCTGCAAGACCACCGGAGCCGCTCCTACACCAGGGATGGCTTCTCTCTCGGTGGCTAACTTCAGGGAATTCCACCCGCTGACCGTTGGTGATATTCCCCTCTCCTTCTCCGTCCCTCAGCTCCGCGCCATGCGGCCTCCGAGTGTCCACTCCTGGCACGCCAGCGACGGAGACGAGGCTCCTCCGGAGGACCACGACATGAGTGAGGAGTACTCCGATTCTCAGGAGGATGAGTACGACGAGGAGGAGGAGGATCCCTCCTCCCAACTCCCCTCCGGACAGGGCGGGGAGGCGGCTGTGGTGACTCCTCACGCCGAGGTGCCCACCCCCGTCTCTGCCTCTCCCGCTCCCGCTCCCACTGCCTCCCTCCCCCCTTCCACGCCAGTGGGGAGGAGCGGAGCAGCGGCACCCAGCCCTGACTCACTCTCTTTGGACGAGCTGTCCATTTTTGAGCGAGCCGCCGCCAGATGCGGCCTGGAGGTGCCGCTTGGAGAACTGCCAGCTGGCCAGCGGATCAGGGTCCCCGTCCTAGGCCAGGATGTGGAGCCCTCCCCCCCGCCATGGATGGTCAAGCTCCCGGTCGTCCCAGGTTTCGGGTTAGGGTTAGGGTTCGATTGTCTTTGTCCGGTGAGGGCCTTGAAGGCCTACTGTGACAAGACTGGGTACTACAGGTCTACCTCTCAGCTTTTCGTGGTCATGAATGCCCGTCAGCGAAAAGCGGTGTCCAAGCCCACCTTGTCCAGGTGGATTGTGGATGCTATTAGGTTGGCATACGCCTGTGCGGGTTCCAAAGTGCCGGAGGCACTTAAAGGGGAAGACCACCCATTTTCAATATTGAAATATGTCATTAATATACCTTAGAGGAGTTGTGTGGAAATAGAAAAAAAGTTCCCCCCCTTCTGTGTTGCCTAGAACTGGAGGATTGATTTTGGGGTTTGTATTGTAAAGTACAATGTGTGATGTCATCAAGTTGTAATTTGCAATACAACCCCCCAAATCAATCCTCCAGTTCTAGGCAACACAGAAGAGGGGAAACTTTTTATTTTATTTCCACACAACTCCTCTAAGGTATATTAATGACATAGTTCAATATTGAAAATGGGTGGTCTTCCCCTTTAAGGCCCATAGCACTAGGGGTGTGTCGACTTCTTGGGCCCTGTCCAAAGGTGTCTCCGTTGATGAGATTTGTTCGGCGGCGAATTGGTCTTCGCCGTCTACCTTTGCGACCTATTATCACCTAGATGTGGCGCCTTCTGCTCTGGCGCATTCGGTTCTAGGTGCTGCCGCCTCTTCTACGGTGTAGTGAGGCGGCTCTCCCCTTCCTGGGTCAGTGTGCCGCTGTCCTGTGGATATTTGGGGGTACCCTGAGTTTTTCCCTTATAATTACTGCAGTATTATGAGGCGGACCCGTGTCTGCTCTTAGCGCATAAGGCGGACCTCGGTCTGTCAGGGTTTTTCTTTACTGTCTGCACACGCCCAGGCCCTGTGGGTCTGGGTCGGTCCAGTCTCAGGAGGGGTCACGTCGGTTGACGGTGCCTCCCTTTTGGGGTATGGTTTGTGTATACGACAGTTCTGTCGGTTCATGGCTTCTCAGGGAGTATATGTGTCCCAATGGGGGACCTTGTCTGGAGGTATGAAAATAAACGCATAGGTTCCGAACGGAACCCATGTTTATTTAATACCGGAGGACAAGGTCCCCCAGATTAAGCCCCTCGGTTCGCAAGTTGCGGGCAGAGGAGCGGATTAGAGGACGCCATGACAGGCAGGGTTGCCTGTACAGTCTGTCCCATAGGCTTCCAAGGAGTCCCGTGTCCTTGTCATGTCCCGTGCATGCAGTATTGAGGATTGGTCAAGCTTCACATGACAATTTGGCCCTCCAGACAAAATCATTCATTCATTAAGAATTCATAAAAATATAGAGCTCTAGAACACATGGAATAAAAATTCACCGCTTCACTTCGAACCGAGGTTTGATTTTTTGTTTCTAACTGAAAGCTGAAAGCCACCAGGTCAAAAGGCCCAGTCGAAAAACACAGATTTAATGACATCATGAACTCATCCCCTCCCCTTTTACCATACACCCGTTTCCACTCAGGGGCAGCGCTCCCCGGTGGAAACGCGTGGCACTGCATGCAGCAGGGCTGCTTCTGTCATGGAAGAGCAGCGAGTCCATATTTTATCCCCCTCGTTAACTAAAGCTGTGTAAAAACTCTCCGGTCTGTCGGGAGCGGCCATCAGAGAGGCCGCCGGGCTCTGAAGGCTGTCAAGGTCACGTAGCGGCAGAGACATTGTGATTAATGAGCATAATTTAAGCTCTTTAGACCGGGTACGCATTATCGCGTGTTATTATTTTATGCTTTTAACTATTGAAAAATAGCAGATCTACAAGCTCGCAGCGCGGCACCGAGTGCCGCGCTGCGAGCTTGTAGATCTGCTATTTTTGGAAAAATTGTGAAAATTTTGACCCGATTTTAACCTGTTTTTATGAGTGTCTTTTGAATCCTTGCGAGCTTGTAGATCTGCTATTTTTGAAAAAATCGTGAAAATTTGACTTTTGACCCGATATTAACCCGATTCTATAAGTGTCTTTTGAATCCTTCTAGGTTTTTTGAAACATGTTTCTATGTCGTTCTCAAACGTTTTCATGTGAAGGACCCCCAAAATGTATTTGGCCACGGAACCCCATCTCAAAATATTTAGTTCCAGGGACCACCCAGAAGCAACATTTGAGTTACAAACGTTGCTTTAAAAATACATATATTCAAAGATATGCACACTTTTTTCACGACTTTTTCAAAAAATAGCAGATCTACAAGCTCGCAGCGCGGCACCGAGTGCCGCTTGTATATCTGCTATTTTTCAATAGCTAAAGCATTCAATAATTCTAGGGCCTAAATGGATTAATCATCATTATGCTATCTACTACAGTGGCTGGCTGTAGTGGACGGATCAGTGGCAAACCGTGCTCGCCATTAGGCTGTAGAACACAGCCTATGTTAGAGTGCGTTTCTCTCGGCTCCTGTAATTGATGGTCAGTTGTCATCCATGGTGAAAAATGCCCCCGTGAAGGCCACGGGGTTGAGGATTCACCAGCGGTGGTACATTTACTCTAGCGCTGTTACTTAAGTACCATTTTGAGGTATGTCCATTTTTCAATACCCCAAACGGCCTATCGTGACAAAACTGTACAGAGCGTTTGACTGGAAGGCGTCATCTGGGGCCGTCCCGGTCACTTCCGCAACTCCAGGAATGCGTATTTGTCGTTCTCGAACCCATGCAAGACGTAAAAGGACTTGACGTGCCTGCAAAAATAAATCAAAAATAAATGCCTTGTGAGCTTGTAGTTCGGCTATTTTCACAATGTTTTATCTGTGGAACCGAGACAAACTAACTGTAAGGCCTACAGTTCCAAGTGCTTGTCGGTGCCATGGCATTGGTCCGAAGGTTCATTAGTCCGAATTTGTTAAGAATACTATGCCTAACTCTAACCCTAATCCTAACCTTAACCTCAGTAACCTAACTAAATTGGGACTAATGAACCTTCGGACTAATGAACCTTCGGACTTATGGGCAGTCATGGTGCTTGTCAGGGTGGGGGGTCCCTGGTTAAAATGTGATTATTTTGGGGGGTTGCAGCCTGAAAAGATTGGGAACCCTTGGTTTATACCATTACATCTCAAAGGCAACTGTTGTGCTTTTTACAAACTTTTGTTACTTTGTGGAATTAGATTATCATTACAAATACTGCAGGTTAATCAATCAGGCTTATTTTATGCTTTGTCCATTTGAAAATCGCAGATCCACAATTAAGCTCACAAGGCATGGCACATTGTGTTATTGTAGGGTCTATGTTTGGAAACGCTTTAGAAAATGTTCTTAACTTCAAAGTATATTTTGATGTCAGAAATGTTGTATTTTTAGTCCAGTAGGCCTACAATTTCATTTACATTTGGTTTGTTGCTACAATTTGCTTTTATTTAAGTAAAAGATCTTCCTCGGGTTTTACCTCACGTTATTGAATGAAAGCAAAAAGGGACAAAGTGGATCGTTTCAACCGGCACTTATTTTGTGCGTGCGTGTGTCCTTGCAGCGCCGTATCAACACCAGAAAAACATCTCGGCTATAATCTCATACCGTGTTCAACGGCAAAATGTGTGATTTGTACTTGGATTTGGATGAGTCGTGTGTTGGTTCCAGCAGCTTATCCAACAAATCGTCTCTGTCGGGTGGAAACCTCATACTGTATGTCCAAAACTGTCACTTTTCATGAGTCAAGCAGCAGATCTACAAGCTCAAAACGCGTCGCTTCATACTGCGTTTCGAGCTTGTGGATCTGCTACTTTTGGTGCTTTTGTGTGACGCTCTATGATCATGTAGGCTGTAGGGCGTAGTGGTGCCAAAAGGTTATTGATTCAGCAATGCATTGCACCGAATTACATTTCAATTCGATTCAATGCAGCAACGTGACATAATCGATAATCCATAATCAAAGCCTAAATATAACTATCTAATTATAACATACATAATTATAATACTATATATAATAATATATATTAAAAAATATGTTGTTCAGTATATCTGCCTCTATTGACTGATGGAAGAATTTGCCATGTTGTGCAATAATATAGAAAAGAGTGATGCATCGTAGAATCAAATTGAATCGTTAACTGGTGAAGTGTAATTTAAAAGAATTGTGAGGGTAGTGCCAATGCAACTCTAATTTATGAAGAAGAAGAAAAACACACACAAAGTCAGAATATGGAGATAGAAGGTTTCTGCCTCAACAGAAATGCTGGTTGTTGTTGTTGTTTTCCCCTGAGGAAGAGCAGCAGTGAGAAGGTGGTTGGGGTGAACAGGGCGGGGGGAGATGCTAGGGGAGCCCAGGGCTACCAATATAAATTTATATGACATTGGAAGATACTAAGGGGCCCTTAAGGTGTGTTATCCCACGGCAAGATACAATCCAGTGGTGGAAAAAGTACTCAAATGTTTTAGTTAAGTAAAAGTATAAAAATAGGGCTATAACGAAAAAACATCACATGGATGCACCTGGGACGTATCATCACTGATGTAGCTTGAACTCATCGGGGTTTCGGATCTCGCAACATCATACCCCTCATCCAGGTGAACCAGCCGGGGTTGATCAAGTCCTGACTTACGTCCCAGTAGCTACCCACGGTCAGTCCTATTAGGGAAAGACAGGGCCCTACAATCCGCTGCTCCAGAACTACTCTGCCGAGACTGGGAGGGATAATCTTTAGCCGCACTGGTACTGCACTGCAATCTCCACCTGGCCCATGGTGGTGCTGCAGGCTCCGCTCGCAGCTTGAATGGCCCTCCTAAAGGCCTCACTGTGGTTTTGTTGGGCTTCTTCCTCACGGAAGACACAGGCTGGGGCCCTAACCCATACTGCTCCCGGGTGCTGTTTACATTCCGGCTGTCACCCGTCTCTCCGGTGGTCACCAGACTATTCCTGGTTGTCACGTAGTCTATTCGTTACTTTTTCGTTACTATTTAGTTACTTAAAAAATTGCTGCTGTCGGGAAGAAACCTCTTATCTATGTTAACTTTAGGTTTAAGTAAGTAATGTACTTGACCATAGTCAGTGTCAAACAACAAACGCAGAAACACTGATCACTAGACCCGACCTACGTATTAGCTATTTGATGCAGTGTTGATTTGACAGCAATAGATTGATTGATTTGGTTTTAGTCAGTCTTTTGAATACATTTCCATTTAGTTTTAGTCATCTGACATGTTTTACTGTCAGTATACTTTTAGTTGACTAAATCTGCAGTTGATTTGGTCGCGACTGCGACACGCTGTGTGCTTGTAGCTGTGCTATTGTCAGAGCGCAACCAAACATACAATGACTTGTCTTTTAGTTCTACGGGATCTCTTCTCCTCTAGTCCCTCCCTGACATTTTAGTCTAGTTTTTATTTGTTGACGAAATAGTTGTAGTCATCATGTTTTTATTTATTTTGTGTCCGTGAATAAAGGTAGTCAATGGATATTTTCCCTCATGGTTTTAGCAGACGAAATCAGCACTGCATTTGATGGCTAAAATATTCCTTCAATTCAGTCCCATGCTCTTACCTGCCTTCTCCAACTGTATGTCTGTCTGTTTGTCTAGTCCAGTGGTTTCCAAAATGTTATGTTTGCCCGGGACCCAAACTAGTATAACAGCAGATATACAAGTAAATCTACTTGTAGATCGGCTATTTGCACTACTTCTTAAACATTTGTTTTCTAATTTATGGAATTTTCTTAGATTTTCCTTGTATGTGTTAATGAAATTAGAATTACTTAGAAAAATCATGGCATGTTTTTGTTATATGTTTTGAAACAATAACAATTAAAAACAAAATGTAGGAATCAAAAATTAGGGGACCCATACAAATGTGTCTGCGACAAACTGCTTGGGAACCAGTGGTCTAGTCCAGTGGTTCTCAAAGTTGATTCCAGGGACTCTGTGGGTTCCTTTAGGAGGGTCTAAATCAGGGGTGGGCAACTGTGATGATGGCGAGGGCCACTATATTTCCACCTTCACTCCAGAGGGCCACATTGCATATTGCTACGTCCTACTTTGTCATTCTAGTATCTCATACAAAAGAAGCAAAGATAGCAGATCTACTGCGATGCGTTTTGAGCTTGTAGATCGGCTATTTTTGCTTCTTTTGAATTGGAATCCTGATTTATTTTATTGTTATTTTTTAATTGGATTCCTGAAATTTAACATTTTGATTTAATTTCAAACGCATTTAGTTACAGACTCATGTTAACTTTATGAACCGAAATGCAAATACATTGGACATAAAAAATACATTTTAATACTACTATACCAGTCATTAATCTACTAACATAGACTGACGGAATTAAAGCAGGTCATGTTTGGAATTGTAACAGCTGAAATCAATATATATCAGTATTCTGATATTAACCTGTGGGCCGCATTAAGTGAAGGTGGGGGCCGCATGTGGCCCCCGGGCCGCCAGTTGCCCATGCATGGTCTAAATGGACTCATACAAGTCTGTAACTCTGACAGTGTACAAATGCAACCAAATGGACTCGTTAAAGTCTGTAACTCTGACAGTGTACAAACGGAACCAAATGAACCCTAACGGGTCCATTTGGTTCCATTTGTACACTGTCAGAGTTAAAGGGGAGACCTTGGAATTTAAAAGTTTGAGAAACACTTGTCTAGTTTGTCTGTCTGTCTATCAGTGGAGGGCTGTTTGTCTCCCATGCAGATCAGTGTGTATTTGGTGGGTTCTCCTCCCACACGTTCACTGCTATATGTGGAGACGTGCTCTTATCTCTAACCTGCTGTCACTGTGCGGAACACCTCCCCTCAGGCCAGGCCACGGAACACACACACACACACACACACACACACACACACACACACACACACACACACACACACACACACACACGCACACACACACGTAGCCTACAGCATTTGCCTGTTTGCTAATTACCGTACGCGGCATATTGTAATTATAACATGTACACTTTTAAAAAGACCTTTTACCCTCCCCGCGTGTTTGAGTTGTCACGTCTTCCACAGTGCACATCCCATACCCACCGCCCACACGTTCACACTCTTTTGCACTCTCCACCAGCAAGCAACGCATGTCGTTAATATAGCACGGATACTCAGAATTGACAATGTTCGTCAAGTTAAAGTGTTTTTGAAGATTGGTTATCTTACATTTTTTGGTGTACTGTTAAACACCTTGGGTTTTATTAAAGGACAACTTTGTTTTTTTACAAGAAGGGTTCATATTTTAGATCGTAATTAGAGAAAAGAAAAGATGAGTGTTAAAATGTTTTCATTTACTGCTTTCTATAGTTTTAGCGGTTTTAGTATTTTGATTTCAGTGGGTGGGGGCATGCGTACAAGCGGCTAAATATGTCTTTTTAGACACAATAAGCCGGCAATTTCTTGGTTACTATTTTCAGTCTCCATAAGTCACATCTGCCCATGAAAGATTGCGGTGCATCTTGGGAATGGGCTTATTGTGTCTAAAAATAGATAATTAGCCACTTGTCCAAATCGTTAAAATCGCTAAAACAATAGAAACAAGTAAATGAAAACATTTTAACACTCATCTTTTCTTTTCTCTAATGACTATCTAAAATATGAACCCTTGTTGTAAAAAAAACAAAGTTGTCCTTTAATGAAATATGAATGTACTACACAAATAATGTGTAGTAGTAATAGCATTAGTAGTATTACAAGCTGCGGAAGGATGGATGGACGGACGGACGGACGGACGGACGGACGGACGGACGATGGATGGATGGATGGATGGATGAGGGTTATGGCCAGATCGGGGTGGGTGGGTGGGAGAGAGAGAGAGAGAGAGAGAGGGAGAGAGAGAGAGAGAGAGAGGACAGATAGAGAGATATACAGCTCTCCACAGTGTGATATCGGGGGCACTTCTCTTTCCTTGCCCAAGGGCAAAACATGAAATAAAAAACCCAGCGCTTCCACTTTTACCTCCCAATCCCCTTTATCACTCTCTCTCTCTCTCTCACACACACACACACACACACACACACACACACACACACACACACACACACACACACACACACACACACACACACACACGCTGACATAAACATGCACTTGCACAACACAGCCTGCAGACACTGTGGGTTATATGGGATGTAGAGACGCTGGACTCTTGTAGCTACCGACTGTGCAGCAGCAGTCAGCATGCTATTAGTTGCAGCTTCTGTATCTTCTATGTATACAGGATTCCATCCTATATACTTAGCCGACTAGCGTCAGCATTTTTACGTAACCGTCTAATTGCAATTATTGTGGGATAATAACTATGTCAGTCGTTTCTTTGTAGCCTATATAGTAGTTGTTGTTCAGAAAGAAACCTCTTCTCTCCATATTCTAACGTTGTGTTATTTTTTCCCCCTGTAAGTTATTGACCTATCATACTGTACTACAACTTCACACAAAAGCACAGAGGAGATCTGAGCTTGTAGATCTGCTACTTCTGCTGCTGAGCTTGTAGATCTGCTACTTGTGCTGCTTTTGAACGTGATCCCTGACAAGTAACAGCTCTGGACATTGGAGGTTACCACCTGACAGAGACTATATTTAGGTTATTTTCTATGTCTGCCATGTGAAATGTTTGTTTACGAAGCCTAAAAGTCCAAACAGATATGTCATTTCTGTTTATATTTGTATTTAGCTGCACCTAGAAAAGTGCTCCTCATAGCACAGGTCTCCGCTGCAAAATCTACCTCCTGGTGGCTCGAAAACAGATGCCAAAATAAATGTGACATATACACACTTGCATTACTCATTCATAATAATAATAAACATTGTTTCAATCCTTATCGTGGGTTATCTGACTGAAATACATTTAATTTTAGTCATCTGACATGTTTTACTGTCAGTATACTTTTAGTTGACTAAATCTGCAGTTGATTTGGTCACGACTGCGACTCGCTGTGTGCTTGTAGCTGTGCTATTGTCAGAGCGCAACCAAACATACAATGACTTGTCTTTTAGTTCTACGGGATCTCTTCTCCTCTAGTCCCTCCCTGACATTTTAGTCTAGTTTTTATTTGTTGACGAAATAGTTGTAGTCATCATGTTTTTATTTATTTTGTGTCCGTGAATAAAGGTAGTCAATGGATATTTTCCATTCTTAACCGCCAATCTTTAGCCAATCAGGATGGAATATGACAAATCTGACAGATCCGTTGTGACCACATAACCATACAGATGATGTACTGTATACCGATTTGCGTGATGCTTCGACAAAATCCCGAGGAGTAATTGTACGTCACACAGTTTCACATCGACCGGGCCAATGGTGCCGAGGGATTAGCTGTTCACAGACAGACACACGGACGGATGGGCGGACAGACAGACAGACAGACAGACAGACAGACAGACAGACAGACAGACAGGGGGCAAAACATAGTAGGTGGGGGTGGGGGGTAAAGTAATGGGGGAGGGGTGATCACTTCTCGCCTGTCTATGGGAGAAGTGATAACTACCCCTGCCTTTGGCCTCCTGAAAGGTGAATAAAAGGAAGAAATAAATTAACTGCGGTAATTGATTTTAAATCAAAGCTGAAGGACATTGTTTGCTGCTGCCTTTTAATCCTCCTCTCTTCCCTTTGTAATTCTATTCTCTTATTTCTTTCCGTTTTACTATTCCTTTTTGTTCCTGTTCATTTTTAATTGCATTAGAATGTCCTTTTATGTGTTTCATTCATTTAAACGCTTCATGCTCGTTGTAAAGGACTTTTAATCGCCTTTGAAATGTGCTCTACAAATAAACTCGCCTTGCCATTCAAAAACATTGCTTCTATTAACGCTCCCTGATCGAAAGAGAACACACCAGTACAAGTCAGGTTGTCAAATAGTCATGGTTGTCAATTTGGCCACATTGGGCACAAGTTGACTTGTTTCTTATTAAGAAAAATATCTACTTTAACACTTTGCAAGCCACGGGGAGCCCCTTAATATTAAAACCGGAATATACCGGACATCTGAGCAAGGAGTCTCAGCCGCGCCGTCTTTTACCGTACTGGGTCATTAAAAACGAAATAAATGATTTTTATCCGAAAATCCATTCCTTCCAGAGGCTTCCCTGCAGCCGTTCATTTTCTGTTTAGATGTTAGTGCTCGCATAGCAGGAGTGCTGGGGGCTATGCGAGCGAAAATGCTCATATCTACTCTTGAGTCATCCGTGGATTATTTGAGCCGACATTTACGTGAACGGATCGCGCACGCGAAACGCACAGGGATAAAATGCGTCGGCCGAAACCCCCACTCTAAGCCAATGCAGATTGAAGAATTTCACTGGGAACTGTGGTGAGTATACAGCGGGGATCGCGGTATGGTAATGGGGGATGAAGACCACGTGATATAGCGCTGGATGTCTGGTAAAATGAATGCGGTTCATATCATAATATAATAATAGAAATTTCGCGGCTAATCTACAACAAGCCATTCTATTTCGGGTAGCAAAGTGTTAAAGAGGTGGTGCCATAATTTTACATTGTTTCTGTTTTGTATGTGTCCATGGAGTTCAAATTACTCTACTAGACCCCAGGTGTGGTTATAATATGCAAATATGTCTTCCCTGTGTATTTTTGGTTACTTCCTGAAAGCTGAAAGCCTCTGAGTCTAAAGGCCCAGTTGAAATACACTGATATAATGACATCATAATACCATCACCTCCCCTTTGTACCATCCAAACAACATCTGTGGGTGTGGCTAACTTAAGCTGGATCACCTCCCACCTGACAACCGGCCACATAAAAAATACATAATTTTAACACTTTCTGTACACTTTTTTGAAAAAGATCTTTCTCCAAGAATAACTATAATACACAATAGTCCGGTTCACTATGTTAAGAAATGTTTATTCGTTCAAAATTTGTGGGGATTTGTAAAACTATACATTTTTGGAATCTTCAGAGCATGGGGAATCCAAAAATCTTTGTTTGCATTTGCACAGACAACTGCAAAGCCGCCATATTGGACGTTCAAAATGGCCGACATAAAATACATAATTTGTGCTATCTTGGCTTCTAGACAACCTAGAAGCTTAATTAAACATGCCAATCCTATGTTTTCTGGGTCAAGGAATCAAATGAATAAATGATGGGTGTAAAATATTCCGGACCCCCACCCCCTTTCTGGGGGTTATCTATTTTGGGACCTCCCAGAACAGTATGCCAGCCAGTTAATGTCCAATTTTCATAATATTAGTGTTGTTTTGTAGGTTTTAAAACATCCTGAGTTCATTTATTACACTTTTAAAGCAGCCAGAATAACCTTTCTGACTTTTGGTTGGGGTCTTTCCTCACCGGGGACCCCCCAGACAGACCCCTGAGCCTATCTCAGTAATCGCTCTGCTCCTGCTCCAGAACAATGTTAAATTATATCATAATTGAAGCATAAAAGTTGTTGTAGCTGGGCTCTGGAAACAGAAATGAGTAGTAGCAAATAACAGGGGTCTTCCACAGGGGGTCCAGGACCCCTGGGGAGTCCTCATAGTTACTACAGGGGGTCCGCCAAATCTTTATGGGATCTTTATACATTTGAAACTTTGAATGTTTTTAGGTATCCTGGGTTATGTATTGTACTTTGCAGGGATTGCAATGATTAAGGTATTGCAACTTCTTACTTTGGGCGTGCAGAACAATGTGTCTATTTATTGCACTGCACTACCCACTGACAACACAACACGCACACCTCTTTGTATTGTCACCCCAAAACCCTCACCCTATCCAAGAGCCCATGGTCAATTATGCCCAAAGAGATTCACTACAATACAGTAATTTCAGACATGCAGGATCTATTCGTCTTCATCATCATCATCTTCAATGTCCAACCTAATAGTGTTGACACAGTCTCCACCATAGCATAGAGTGAAAAGCAGGTTATTTGACTAGCTGCAACGTCCCTTGCAAACTGCTTTTCAGTCACATTATGAGCTCAAGTACTGCCTTTGGAGCAGGGAGGGCAAGACACCTGACTGTAACATAACCTCCACTCTCTGAATTCCATCTATTTTCTTCAATTGGTGGGCAATTTGACAGGTATGATTTATCCCTCATTGTAATGTAGTTGGCACAGAGGATATGTAGTAACAGTGCAGCACAAGTTGGAGGAAGCATCTGAGTTCCCATCTGAGTAATTGCAGGGTAGTTGGACCATTTCACCAAAATTGCTTTCTTTCACCTTAGAAATATTGCAAGAATTAGACCTTATCTGTCATTGGATGATGCAAAAACATTGATCCATGCTTTTGTCTTCTCCAGACTAGACTATTGCAATGCACTTTTTTCTGGCCTACCAAAGAAAACTACAGATCGACTTCAACTAGTCCAAAATGCAGCAGCCAGGGTGCTAACTCAAACTAAGATGAGAGAACACATCACTCCAGTTTTAGACTCGCTACACTGGCTCCCAGTTGGTTTTAGGATTGATTTTAAAATTCTCTTACTTGTTTATAAATCTCTTAATGGTCTGGCACCGTCGTACCTCGTCGACTGCCTGTCTAGATATGAACCAAACCGCCCCCTCAGGTCTTCTACTGCAGGTCTGCTCGTTGTGCCCTCAATGACTTATAAGAAATATGGTGAAGCGGTGTCGTAGCCTATATGAAACCATATCCACCAACTATTACCATGAAGTGAATTATTGTGTACTGTCTACAAGCTCATCAAATGTTGGTTTACAGTCAAAAGTGGAGTTGATGTGGCAGTGCCTGTATGCCTGCCTGTCTGTCTCAGTTATTCAGGCGTCAGGGTGTAACCATCATTTACATTCCCTTTGTTAATCTAAGAGCTGGGGGCCAGTAGCCCACGGAGGTGTTGGTCACCTGTTGTTTAAGACCATTTGGTTATGCTAAATCTAGTCTCAAGGGAGATGCCAACCGAATTAACATGTCTGGAAGTATGGGCCAATAGCTGTCTCGGCTAACTCCGAAAGGGTTTAAAACTTGAGCAAAATGTTGTGTGGAGGGTCTTCTCCGCCGGACGCCGTGAGGCTGATGGTCGGCTCTGTGCTGTGGCTCCCTACATCTATACAATAAACCTGGAATCATCTCAACATCTTTGCCTGTCTGTTCCTGATTGCCTGCTACTCTGTTTCTTAACATCTCCTCTCCAATCAACAAAGTTGAGTAAATAGGTGAACTCATAGACTCTAAGATACGTCATAAAACAGTCGGACAGTAAAAACTTTTCGTGAACAATAAACAATAGCAGCATGCAGCTGAGCGCCGAGGGAGGTCCGGTGATTTTCGTTCACCCGGGATCAAGGGCTTTCTTGCCTGGCTGTCTGTCCTACAGCGCATCACCCACCAAGGCCATGCAGGGCCAAGGGAGGTGTTGGACCCTTTCAAAGTGAACATGCCACACAACGGCAGTAGGTGAGACAAGGACATTTTTGTAAGAAGACTACAGAGCGACATATACAAAGAGGTCAATTATTTTTAATTCAATATCATGTAATAATCAGTTAAATGTATGTATGTATTTCATGTTTTTGTTGATTTTGAGCTAAGCAAATGAACATGGGGTCCATTAATCGGAGTCCCTATACTAGATCTTAAAGGCATATTTGCCACGAAATTTTGTGATTATTTTTTATTTTACGGCCTAAATTCTGCGTTTCCCGGGAGAGACGTCAGAGGAGGTTTCGCTGGAGAGGTAAGACACGGTACGGCAACGCTTGAGTGTACATTGCTTACAATGCTAGAACGGCCGCGCGGTCAGTACTCCTCTGTTTTATTATTATTCTTTATTTTTACCGGTTATGACTTTTTTATTATGTATGTTTATTATATGTATCATGTTACGTCTCAACTTTGAAGCGCAGTGTTTTTAAGTAAAATGGATTTGATCTAATATTTCTTAAATTGTCAGTAGTGAAAAACACGTCAAAGAGGTTCTGTTTTAGACACAATTATTAGGCATACGTCAGGTTTCTGTGGTGTTGAAGGTATTTCAGTTCAAACGAGATGAGCCAGTTGGTAGTGGTAATCCACAAGATGCCAAGAACAAATTCAAGTTTTTTTCTGAAGTATGGATTGTCACGTCTTGTCTCTTTTTATTTTTGTCTGAATATGGTCAAATAAGTGTTCGAGTTCATTATTTGGCATTCATTCGGTTTAGGAAAGCCAATAAGCTATTATCAACAAGTGTTTGTATGTATTTGTGTATCATTGTAAACCACCATTTCTAGATTATGTATACTGGTTATAATTGTGACTACATTAAGAGGGATATTTCAGTGTTAATAGAGGATTTTATGTATTTCTTTAAAAGTCTGGTATGGGTGTGGCAACGTTATAGAGAGTAATGTTTTTACATTTCAGATAAGAGGAAACTGAGATCCTTCACACTGAATGAATGATGTGATGTATGAACTGTAACCACATGTACATGTAATCTTGAATCTGTATGTACTATGTCGAACTGTATTTTTCTTCTTTTTATGTTCTTTTCCACTGATTTACATGAATATGGTTTCACTGTTATTGTGAATATCACAGGTGTCTGTGATATTAGGGAGGAATGCGGTATCCTGTGAAACCATATCTCACATATTTTGTACTTACTGTACAGATCATTTTTACCCCGAACTGCTGTTATTTGCATTTGATAATTCAATCAAGTCTGCCGTTTGTCTCCCACGGCACCAACAGGGCCGATTTGCATTCACATGGGTGGGGCAGAAGTCCCAGGCCACTGTCTTTGTGTAGGAATGTCACATGCTGTGTTTAGCAATTGATAAGGTGTTTATACAGTCAACAAAGACCCTTAGTGTCAGAGGCCTTTTGGTCACATGCAGATGCTAATCTAATCAAGCTGTCTGGACAGGTTGAGTTTGAGTTCGCCTTCATTTGCTTTAAAAGTTCACAGAATTGTAGGTATGGGGGGCATTTCCCGGGAGGCCGGCAGGCTGACCGGTTGTTCTTTGGGCTTAGGCCTGTGGGCTTCATACTATGCAATAAACCTGGAAACTCTGATCACCTCAACATCTTTGCCTGTCTGTGTTCCTGATCGCCGGCTACTCTGTTTCTTAACATCTCCTCTCCAAGCAACAAAGTTGAGTAAATAGTTGAACTCATATAGACTCTAAGATACGTCAGCGGCTTTCTGTTTCTATGGGCCGACAGCCTGGAATAAACTTCCAGCACACCTAAGACAGGCACCCTCTGTGGATAGCTTTAAAACACAGCTTAAGACCTATTTTTACACTCTTGCTTTTGGGTGATTTTAAATATATGTGCCTGATATATTTTATGTCCACCCTGTCTGTAAAATGTTTTTATTATAGAGCTCTTATTGACAGACTCGTGTGCAGACACACGAGGGAGGGAGAGAAGGAAAAATGTGACCGCCTTCGTTGAGAGCAGGTTCATGGTCATCACCATCAGGCTTCAAGTTGGCATTGACCCATGTACTTTGGAGATTCCAACAAATGTTCTTCCCCAGTCAGCAACAGGTAGATTGTGTAGGCCAAGGAACCCTTGACATTTGTGACATCCTATAACTTGACCTCGCTCGAATATATCTATATTCTTTTTTTTTGTACCTGTTGCAAATTTCAGAGAAGTAACAGCAGGAGGACATCAGTGTCGGGTGACCAAACACATATATCTCGCAAAGCACCATAAGCAGTAGAGGCAAGGACTTGAGTAATCAGGGCCTATTCATGTGTGTGCACTTCCTCAAAATCATGTCCCTTGATGAATGTATTGTATTGTCTAACACAAATTCTTTTTTATAAATAATACTGAGAATACTAATAAACCATCAGTATACATAAAAACATTAAAAGTTTCAAAAGAATTTCCAAAAAATATCCCATCAAGATTTGGCGGGCCCCCTGTAGTAACTCTGAGGACCCCCAGGGGTCCCGGACGTACTGTGGAAGACCCCTGGTATTTGCTACTGCTCCTTTTTGTTTTCAAAGCCCAGCTACAACAACTTCTATGCTTCAATTATGACCTGATTTAACATTGTTCTGGAGCAGGAGCAGAGCGATTACTGAGATAGGCTCAGGGGTCTGTCTGGGGGGTCCCAGGTGAGGAAAGACCCCAACCAAAAGTCAGAAAGGTTATTCTGGCTGCTTTAAAAGTGTAATAAACGAACTCAGGATGTTTTAAAACCTACAAAACAACACTAATATTATGAAAATTGGACATTAACTGGCTGGCATACAGTTCTGGGTGGTCCCAAAAGAGATAACCCGCAGAAATGGGCTGGGGGTCCGGAATATTTTACACCCATCATTTTCTCATTTGATTCCTTGACCCAGAAAACATAGGATTGGCATGTTTAATTAAGTTTCTAGGTTGTCTAGAAGCCAAGATAGCACAAATTATGTATTTTATGTCGGCCATTTTGAACGTCCAAAATGGCAGCTTTGCAGGTTTCTGTGCAAATGCAAACAAAGATTTCTGGATTCCCCATGCTCTGAAGATTCCAAAAATGTATAGTTTTACTAATCCCCACAAATTTTGAACGAAAATACATAGTGAACCTGACTACAATGATTATTGCGACTGTGAGGTCGCAGTTACTATCAAAACATCCACCGGCTGGGTGTCTGTCTGTCAGTCTGTCAGTCTGTCCGTCACGTCACGCCACACTTTTGCCCCTACTCATATCTCCGCCACCGTTGCCTCTATCCATGTCAACCTTCTACACACACTCCTTGGCTGGCAAACCACAACCTCCCTTGCTATTTGCCATTTTGTTTGTGTATGCGACCTGACGGTCGCTTATCTCCCGATTAGGGAGTCTTACTGGTGGTGTAGGGGGGAAAATCATGGCATCCCATCTTTAAGTATTGATTTGCAGGTTACAATACATTTGGTATGAGAGGAGATTAGTTTCACATTATTCATCCCATGACTGCTTGCTCTTCGACCTTCCGGTTGGTTTACCAACAACCGTTAACGGTGCGTCTTTACGTCGTGATGAGGAGTAAGCTCTTAGATCGGCATTTTTGTTCGCTATTTGGGAATTATTTTTAAGTGAATGTGGTTGTCTGTGTGTGTCTGTGTGTTAAAATACTGTACCAACGAAAAGTATTAATGTGTGTGTGTGTGTGTGTGTGTGTGTGTGTGTGTGTGTGTGTGTGTGTGTGTGTGTGTGTGTGTGTGTGTGTGTGTGTGTGTGTGTGTGTGTGTGTGTGTGTGTGTGTGTGAGCGCGTGCGCGCTGTGTACCGCCACGCTGAGCCAGGGCCAGCCAGATGGCTCCAGAAATGTCCTTTTCTTCCTTTTTCCTTTTTTTTATCTTTTCGTCTTCGGGATTTGAACTTTTACAGCCAATAAATATCTATCTATCCGGGGAGAGGTGTGGATGTTTATGGCTGGGACCTCTGCTCCTGCTGTTATGGCCTTCTATATTTCACCTACATGATCACCCTGACGCAGGCACCGGCCTCTCATGCTCCGTGTTGTAAAATAGTACTCACATTTTATACTTCAGTAAAAGTATCAATACAGCAATGTAGAAATAGTCTGTTAGGGTGCCCTCACACCAAAACACCTATGAGAGTTGAATCCGCATTCCGCCAATGCATTTCAATGAGAAGGGAGCGTTTTTTTCAGAAATCGTCTGCTGTCATGAAACCGCTTCACTCTCATTGAAATGCATTGTGCGGAACGCGGATTCCACTCTCATAGGTATTTTGGTGTGAGGGCACCCTTTCAAGTAAAATTGAAAATGTATTTGAGTAAAAGTACGAAAAATTTGCTTAATGTACTAAAAGTAAAAGGACAAAAGATTTGAAAATAGCAGATCTACAAGCTCACAACGCGTCGCATCGCGAGCTTGTAGATCGCGAGCTTGTAGATCGGCTATTTTCAAATAGCCAAGGGATAAAATAGGGCTAAAGTGGATTAATGTATGTTTTATAAAATCATTTATATCTGCAAAGCAACTAGTAACTAAAGTTTTCAAATAAATGTAGTGGTGTAAAAGTACAATATTTGGATCCCAGATGTAGTGGAGTAAAAGTATTGGAAATTGGAAACACTCAAGTAAAGTACAAATACCTCAAAAGTGTACTTAAGTACAGCACTTGAGTAAACGTACTTAGTTACTTTACACCACTGGTGGTTTTCAACCCTTTTCATATCAAGGTCCATTATTTCTTTTCTGCATTTGAGCCACGGACCACCGTTTGATGAGATTTAGCCTCTCAGACCCAAAACTCTAGAATATTTTGTCATCTTTGGATAAGATTGTGTCCACAATTCCATCCATGCGGTGTTGATATAGGAGAGATAACAGGCAAATGTTGATTTTTGAAAATAACAATTCTTCTACATTCTCTAATTGTGTAGACTTTTTGTACATTAAGTAATGCACACTGCCAGAGTTGAAACATCATATAGTCTTCCCTTGCCAGCGATTTAGAGTGTTTTTTTTTTTTACCAACCTTGTAAACACAGTTGGACGTTGGAAAGACTCGTCTCCGTTGCATTCTGGGTGTTGTAGTCCTGGTATCACTCACGGGTGCGGGGGAGCTCTCCGTATCATAATCCCATGTGGACAAAGGACAAATTGACAAGATTTCTCATCTTTGGCATTGAATAAGTGAACAATAATTTAACTCTTGAGAGCATTTAAAGGTGATACACCATGCATTTAAAAAGTATTTATGTCATATTGTTTATGTCCCAAAAACGTTTTTCAAAAGGTTTGAGGCTCAATTTCCACTCCTGAATAGAGAGAAATTTTTTTTGATTTTTTTTTTTGTGATGACGTCACAATCGGCAGATGACGTCAAAATCGGCAGCAAATCTGAACAGCCTGTTTTGAGAACCCGTGGGATACTTTTAACCTTCACCTTCTCAAAACCAGAGAAAGACACAACGGTCAGAAATGGGACTTTGTGAGGATAGAAGGTGCTAGTGGGACCCCAAAAAAAGGTTTTAAAATAGGAAAAGTGAAATTTCATGGTGTATCACCTTTAAGTGAAACCAAATGGACCCGTAAGGCTGCATTTGGTTACCAACCCTCCATCATTTAGCTGGAACCTCCTCAAGGACCACAGACTGTCTATTGTCAGACATAGATGGCTTATTACAGTATTTTTCTACTACTGTATGTGTGCAGTGTACTATGGAAGTGACAATAAAACTGATTCTGATGTTTTGTGCACACAGCTGACAGCACTGGTTCGCAAAGATTTTTTTTTTACTCCACTAAATGTATTTGAACATTTTAGTTACTAGTTAATTATAAAACAAACCACTTTAGCCCTATTTTCTACCTTGGTGATTTGAAAATAGATGATCTACAAGCTACGCGTTGTGAGCTTAGATCCCCTTTTTTGGGGGCGGTGCTTCTGGAAGGAGATAATGTAAGCTCCAAAATCTGGCTTTGTTCAAAGTTTGTTTGTAGGCCCAGGGTCACATTGGCCAAGCTTTGCAGGGCGCTTAATGAAATGAACTCATAAATAGCACCGCTCACTTCACACTAGGTGTGATTTTTTTTTTTTTTTTTTTTTTTTATTGAGGAGGACCCCCTAAAATTAAAGTGATGATCGTGATGCTAAATTAACATGGGGACCCCATGGAACCCCCCCTCAAGGACCCCTGGTGGTCCCCGGCCCTCACTTTGAGAACCACCGATCTGCACACAGACAGTAACGTTTAGAGACGGCTTTCAAAACAAAACAGAAATAATTACTGGCATTTGATGCATTCAATAAATACATTTTTAAAAAAAGCTATTTGATCAAATATCTTATTAACACACTGCAAGAAACGGTTTTGGGGCATATTTCTGTTGGTCCTTTCTGACAAGGCTACGGTTTACCTAATGCATACCAAAATAATACTCTGGACGGGTTCCAGACAGTCGCCGAAAATAGAGATTTGTTTCCGATAAGAGGATGAAATGAGAAGTCCAGACAGGCAGGCTGAGCAAGGGGGCTAAGAACAGCCATTAAATGAAGACTCATGTTGGAAGGAGAGAGAGAGGGAGGGAGAGAGAGAGCAGGCATGTGCACACATAGACATCAAAGGGGGCTTGAGCCCCTGCCCTTTTATCCGTCTTTAAAAAGTGCCCTCTCTCCAGACCACGAATGCAGTTTTTACTATGGTGAAAGAAATGCAAATGCCCTCTTTCCATGCCATACCTGAAGGCGGCGTTCAAGAGAATTGCCTTGTCCAAACTCTCCTGAGGGTTAGGGTTAGGGTTAGGCATAGCATTCTTAACAGATTCGGACTAATGAACCTTCGGACCAATGCCTTGGCACCCTCTCTGTGTAGAAATCCATGCCGTTACGCCACATCTCCAGTATTGACTTGATTATGCATAGTTCAGTGTGGTATCAAGCGCCGAAAATAGCTGACCTCCAAGCTGACAAGGCGTCGCAGCGCGACGCCTTGTGAGCTCGGAGGTCTGCTATTTTCGATATTTTCACCAAAAGGCCCTTTTAGAAATGTCAGCCCCTGCCTCTCCAACATTCTCTGCACGTCCCTGGGAGAGAAATGGAGAGAGAGAACTGCGTGTGTGCGTGCGTGCGTGCGTGCGTGCGTTGGTGCGAGAGAACCCAGACATCTTCACATCTTTGACAGCTCATACACCAGATGTTGTTGTGGTGTGATGAATGATTCCAGAGAAGTGTCTGTATTATTAGAGATGGCCTGCACCTTTGACCCTAGCCTAGAGGAAGCCTTTATGACAGAGGTCATTGAATACCAGTCACTCCTACAGTACATACTGGTGCTGCACAATATATTGTTATTGTATCGTTATCTCGGTATGAATATGCGTGATCTCGGTATCGCCAAAGGCAGCGGTGTTTGACGATATAAATCCAGTGGAATATTTTTCATTTTGCCCTAGAAATGTATTTTAATCGTGTGGTGGGGGGCACAGACCGCGTCCACTAAGTAGAGTAAGCTTTCAACTGTCCACTTTGGTTTGGTGAGGGGCGACACAGTTATTGTTATTTTCGGACCAGATCACGGGTCTTTCCAGATTTGCCAAGGATTTGGGAGGTAGACGAACATAGCGTAAGGGAGAACTCCACTAATGCTATGGACCAGAGCTAAATGTAACCCTAACATTACCTTTAATGTGTGTGTCCTTGTATGCTCTCCTTTATGTGGAAATGAATGAATACCTTGTTAAAATGTGTTGTAAAATCTTAGAGAGAAGAGAAATGATTGTTTTTTAAAAGGAGGGGAAAAAAGGGGGGTAGGGTTATTAGACGATCAGGCATTTAGAAGGTTAGGTTTAGGTTCATTGGAGAGACCGAGACGCATCGCGAGCTTGCACATCTGCAACTCTTTTGGCTTCAGGCCTCTACTAATAATGTAAATATGGCATTAATAAAATCCCCATCTTAAAGTGTCCATCTCCTGATTCTCCTCACGCTTGTACTGTATAGAAATACATACATATGTGTGTGTGTGTGTGTGTGTGTGTGTGTGTGTGTGTGTGTGTGTGTGTGTGTGTGTGTGTGTGTGTGTGTGTGTGTGTGTGTGTGTGTGTGTGTGTGTGTGTGTGTGTGTGTGTGTGTGTGTGTGTGTGTGAGAGAGAGAGAGAGAGCTCCTTGCGGCGGTGTCTTAGTGATATAGTCACCTTGTCATCTAGGATAGATGCTTCTGCCTCACACCTTCTCTCTCTCTCTCCCTCCTCACTCACTGTCTCTCTCCCTATCCCTCTCTACCTCTCTCTCTCCCTCTCTGTCACACTCTCTTGCTCTCAGGAGCTGTTTTTTCCCCCCCTTTTCTCCGGTGACAAATAAGGCGGCGGGCCGTGATTGGGGCGATCTGTGCCATCAACAACATTTATCAAACTTTGGGCGCCTTAATTCAGTCATTCATCACGCCCGGCCATGTGGCGTGATTATAATTAAACGCGACCATCAGTCACCCTGCCTCTGAATTAGCACGCTAATTGAACAAGAAGCTACGGCGCGCTAGCCGCGCTTTACTGCACGGACCGCTGACTTCCACTTGTTGCCACGTGTGCTTATTGTAAGCGACTATGGGCCTTCTTTTTTTGTCGTGTTTTTCTGTGAAACCTGCTTGTAAATATCGGACGTTGTGGGTTGCTAAAGACCCTTCTAAATCACCGGTTCTCAACCTTTTCAGGCCGCGACCCCCATAATAATCATATTTTAACTGGGGACCCTCAAAATAATCATATTTTAACTGGGGACCCTCAAAATAATCATATTTTAACTGAGGACCCCCCACCCTTGAGTTGAGCCATTACATTTTGTTTAACACGGTTCTATTGTAAAACATAGCAGATCTACATGCTCACAACGCCTTAAGACGTCCTTAAATTGTCACTTTAGAAATGTGCATAAACCCTCTATACACTTAAACTTTATCTTGGTTTGTTTACTGTTGAGTGAGAAAACAATGTTTCACGTTAAGTTAATCATCTAGGGTCCCCCCCCCCCCCCCCCCCAAATAATTTGAGTCCCCAAGGTTGAGAACCACTGTTCTAAATGAATAATGTATTAGTCAGGGACCCCCATCTGAAAATATTTTGCTGGGGACCCCCCTTCCTCCCCCTGCATGTTTATCCTGTGATCAGTAGCCGTTTCATTTGTGCTTGGTTTCATAGACCGTGCTCATCTGATTGACACCTAATCATTTACATTCTTTGCCTAACGGTGCGACGACGACGCGCCATGCTGTCTTTGTACTTGGAGTGAATCTCGGGTAGATATTCTCTCGCCTACTGTGCGACAATAGCAAATAAGCTTCTTCACAAAACACCCCGCCCACGCACGCACGCACACACACACACACACGCGCGCACGCACGCACGCACGCACGCACGCACGCACGCACGCACGCACGTATGCACGCACACACACACACAATCACTGCCATAAATATAAACCTATGCACAGACACACGAATGCACACAAAAACACTGTGGTAAGATCTTCTATAGTGTGTGTGTGTGTGTGTGTGTGTGTGTGTGTGTGTGTGTGTGTGTGTGTGTGTGTGTGTGTGTGTGTGTGTGTGTGTGTGTGTGTGTGTGTGTGTGTGTGTGTGTGTGTGCGCGCGCACATGTACGCACAGGTTTTGATTTCTAGCCTCTGGCTAGAATAAACCGGAATTGTCTTTCACTTCCTTCAACATTTCTTCACTCGGCTTCAAACCCTTTCACAGTTTACAACCAGGATTTGTTTCATTGTAAACGCGCTTAGGCGCACACACAAATGCACACATGCACGCGCACACACCGTGTGCTGAATAACGTGTCAACAACAACACATGATGTGTTGAATACATGGTGTAAGATAGGCAGCGTGTTGCACATCGACGCAGCACGTACCGTGTTTGCAGAAGAGCCAGTTTTAAGTTGGAACAACCTCCTCCTCCTCCGCATATTGCGAGGTGAAGTGGAGGTCTTCCTACACCTCCCCCAGAGTCTCTCCCACGCACTCATATAGAGCAGTGGTTCTCAACCTGTGGGTCGGGACCCCCAGGAGGGTCCCCACATTATTTTTGGAGGGGTCCCCAGATGATTAACTTAATCTGCAACATCACAATACATCTAAAATGACAAATTAAACATTGGCCAAATTGTCAAATGTTAGAGGCTGAAATTGTGAAAATAGCCGTTTGCGAGGCGTTGTGAGCGTGCACTGTAGAAACAAGTTGGGCTCGCCCCCTAGTGGTCTGTTTGCAATGAATCAAATATTAGATACGTCATGGTTGAAACCCCAAATAATTCATAAAAGAGATTTTTCAATGGATTCTGGGTATGCTAAATAAGATACTAAACAAAATTGGAAATAAATAACTACCGGAAAGGCATCATTTTCAAGATGGCGCTCACGATGGCTGCCGGGAGCTTCAAATGCCTATAAACTGGGTTTTAATTTGTAAAAATGCATAAAGAATATGCAGTTGGTTACTATTTTTTGAATTTTGAAATGGTGTTTCAAAAACCATCGCAAACGGGGTGGGCTCGCCCCCCTAGTGGTCTGACTGGTCCTCCGCCATGCGAGCCCTTTGTTCTGATTGGAGGAGCCATGCAGTACACTTCTGTCACCGGGGAGAGACTCTTATAGAAATGAAACACTTGAGATTCAGAACAGAATCAATTGCTGGAAGATGTATCAAGTGGCCACATACATCATGTAATAATGATAATCATAATAATAACTCTATTTATGAAGCACTTGTCAAGGTTACAAAGTGCTCGACACAAAATTGAGTAAAATGGATGAATTACCACGGAGGATTGCACCGTGTATAGGCTTGGGTGGCATTTCATTAAAGCCTCACCGTGCAACTTTTTTTAAATGAATACAATCATTTTGTCCAATCGGTATATCGTCACTGTCGGGCAGAAATATCGTATCTCCAAGTTTCAAATTTGTACGTTTTTTTCGCGAATTAAAGCTCTGCTTCATCAGACAAGACCGTCGCACAAAAGTAGTGAAAACAGCAGATCTACAAGCACACAACGCCTTGCGGTGTGTGCTTTGTGGTGTGACCGTGTTGTCGGTGTGTCGATTCATAGGTTTAAACAATTTATTTCTAGGACTACAGTATAAACGTAGATCTACAAGCTCACAGCGCATCACAGTGCATCACATCGTGACGCATTTTGAGCTTGTAGATAGGGGTCCGTGGCCAAATGCATTATTTTGGGGGTCCACCGTGACATGCAAAAGTTTGAGAACCAACTGCTCTAAAACAACATAATCAAATTTAACTGACCATCTGCCCTATAACTCACCTTCTTTTTGGCCTTTGTTTTCATAGCCCGCGGTTTGCTTGCTTGTTTCTCTCTCGAAAAATCCAATCTGGCAACAGCGCTTTCTAATCAGCGAATTGTTTTGATGAAGACTGTATAAATACGGCTGTTCCCTCGTGCCTCTGTTTAGTTGCATGGATGCTTAGCGTTTTGTCACGCGTTGTGATACTAAACCACTCAGGTCATTATTAAATGCTTTAATGAAGCATCTTCTCAAACAGAGTGGAGTTGAACGGTTTGCCGTGCCACCGTGCTCCCCTCCTGCTGTGCAGCCATGCAGGCTTTGAAAACAAACACAAAGTTTCACTTTCGCAAGACGTCGCTGACCGGCAGAAACCTTGTATCTCTTATTTTTCGTAAATCGAAATCGAAAGTGTCGTATGAAAGTTGTGAAAATGGCCAACAAAAGTAGTGAAAAAAGCTGTAGATCGGCTACTGTACTGTATGTTCATGTAAAAGTTTATAAAATAATATTAGAAAAGGGACTGTCTTTTTGGACGTACAAGGTTACCGCCCGACAACGACAGTTCAGTCAGATAACGCACAAATAGATTGAGACCAATGATAGCTTGTGAACATTTTATTTATAATACATTTCTGGTGTCGGGGAAAATAAATTGCTAGCTGCGATAATCCAGTGCAGAGATTCAGCCAGTTGACTTGTTTTCGCCCCCACAAAGCAGAGAAAATTTGATTCTCTTAGTGTTGTTTAGATCACGTGATTTCTGTTTATTCCCAAACTGTGGAACCAGTAAGACTCCCTAATAGGGAGATAAGCGACCGTCAGGTCACAGCGTGATTTTAGGGCAAAATGTGTAGGAGTAGTGTCCAAAAATGTGTTTTAAAAAATCTGCCTGATGGTGGCGCTATATGGGACAGATCCATTTTGATAACATGAGTGTAGACATGCTGTGTAGCGATTTGTGTGATTTTAGGGCAAAATCTGTAGGAGTAGTGTCCAAAAATGTGTTTTAAAAAATCGGCCTGAAGGTGGCGCTAAATGGGACAGATCCATGTTGATGACATCAGTGTAGAGCAAGTGTGTACCGATTTGCGTGATTTTAGGGCAAAATTTGTAGGAGCAGTGTCCAAAAATGTGTTTTAAAAAATCGGCCTGAAGGTGGCGCTAAATGGGACATATCCATGTTGATGAGATGAGTGTAGACATACTGTGTACCGATTTGCGTGATTTTAGGGCAAAAATTGTAGGAGCAGTGTCCAAAAAATTGTTTTTCAAGAATCGGCCTCATGGTGGCGCTAGAAGAGGGCCATGTGAGAATTGATGGGTGGAGGTTGTGGTTTGGCAGGCAAGGAGTATGTGTGCAAAATTTGGCATGGATCGGGGCAACAGTTGCGGAGATATGAGCAGGGCAAAAGTGTGACGTGTGACGTGTGACGGAGGGACGGACAGACAGACGGACAGACAGCCGGTGGAGGTTTTGGTAGTAAGTGCGACCTGACGGTCGCAATAAACACAAGCCACCACAATCTCATAAATAATGTTTAGGGGTGAGCATTAGGCACAAGTGCCAATGTACTGGCCAATCACAGGGCATCTTTTCCGGGACTTGTCAAAACACATAAGAGAATAACATCTGTTTAGCAGAGTGTGAGGGCTTGTGTGGGACAACGATGGCATGGATGTGTTTGTAATGACAACTAGTACCACATTCATGAAAAATAAAAACACTTTTGACCAAAACAAATAGTTTAAAAGTGATAGGCTTATAGGCTCCACTCTATGCTATGAGAGCTGCTGGGTTCTGCTGGTGAAACTGGACAACAGGGGCATTTCTGCCTAATAGACCCCATAGACAGTCTTTTGGGATCAATATAAGTAGGAAAATGAGCCTAGAAGTGTTTTATGTAGGAGTTGTCCTTTAAGTTTTTAGATGAATATTTCTATGCATTTGATGAATTACCTTGTGCTGTCCTTGCTTATTGCTCCTCACTCGAAAATAGACAATCACAAATAACCTGCGATGCGATGCGTTGTGAGCTTGTAGATCGCCTATCTTTGCTATGATAAATTAATGATACATTTCCCCCAATCCCCCCAATTTCCCCCCTAATCCTAAGACTCACCTCTTCAGACTCCACATTAGCACGTAACACTTGCCATAGCACTCGCCTTGCCCTGTGTGTGTGTGTGTGTGTGTGTGTGTGTGTGTGTGTGTGTGTGTGTGTGTGTGTGTGTGTGTGTGTGTGTGTGTGTGTGTGTGTGTGTGTGTGTGTGTGTGTGTGTGTGTGTGTGTGTGTGTGTGTGTGTGTGTGTGTGTGTGTGTATGGCGGCTTTTCCGTGCCAGCTAAGCGAAGCGACGCATGTGTGGCAAATGGCTTTTTGTTTACATATGCGTGCGTGCATGCATGCGTTAGTTCTGCTCCAGTGGCACTCCGGGGCACACGTTGCGCTGCATCAAAGCGTCTGGACGCATCGCGTCTTTACACGATGGTTCCGCGAAGGTACGCGTGACATGTCATGTAAAAAAAAAAAAAAAAAAAAAATCTCCAGATTTTTTTTTTTTTTTTACAGAATTTAATTCTGTAAATGTACAGTGATTCTTATATCAATGGTTTAATTGTATTCGTTTTAAGCAGTAACTCATTCCAGTTCAAATACAGACCAAACCATTCAATTCTATGCCATTGCCATCCACTATTGTTGCCTGTTCCGTTGCATTTAACAATGCAGATCTAAGAGTTTAAATATATTTTACTCTGTTGTGAGTAAAAATTAATCTGATTATTATAGAAGAGGGCTTTGCACATAAAGAGTGCTGCTGCATTATATCCTATATAAATGATATGAAGAAGTAATCCATTATTTGGGGTGACGACAACCAGAATGCAGAATAGACTATCATTAGTTGGCTGAGAATAATGCCACAATGTTTTAAATGATCTAATGTAACTTTGAGAAGCGCAGAGCTGGTCAGAGTCCAATCAGACCATCTGCAGGAGCGCTAATTGGGTTGACTCGTTGACCTAGGCCGACCTATGCAATGACAGTAGGCCTATTAATTCATTTATCAAAATATCAAAATTCATTCAATTTGTCCACACATCCAGTGTGGAAGACAGACAGACAGACAGACAGACAGACAGACAGACAGACAGACAGACAGACAGACAGACAGACAGACAGACAGACAGACTGATTGATTTCATTTTCCCATTGCACATGCATATAGAGAACGTCAAGTCAGTCAGTTTCAGCACCACAGCCCCTCATCACACAGATAGACAGCTGTTAAAAGTGGTTGCACATAAACAGAAATAGGCCTCTAATATTTGACAATTTGGCCAATGTTTAATTTGTCACGGTTAAGGTATGTCCTCACCGGCGAATTAGCGAAAGCGACGTGAATAAAGGTCTCTATCTCTCTCTCTCTCTCTCTCTCTCTCTCTCTCTCTCTCTCTCTCTCTCTCTCTCTCTCTCTCTCTCTCTCTCATGATATGTATACATTGTATAGGCCTAGGCCTATATGTGATGTTCTGTCATGACAAACAGCCTTCTTTTTTTTCCAATACTCTCCAATACTTCTGAACATTTGGAATCAGTTTTGAAAGAAGATCTGACACTGTCATGACAGCGCTTCTGCCTATACGCTGATGCATGTGTGAATGAATAGCCTTAATCAGTCAAGCAACGAAACATTCCCTGGTTAAATTAAAGTATATAAATAGGCTAAACAAATAAAATAAACAGCATTTGTTATTTTAGTCCGTAACACAGCACTTTTCTTTGTATGAATCAACACTTATTCGTTCAGTTTAATAGTCCCAAAAATCCAGCGCTGGGCGCAAGGCCGCGCCGGGAGGCCCCACCGCCGCAGGGCGCTCGCTCAGAGACAGAGACACCTCGTCAACCTCGTCCTCTCCCTCGTCAGCTCTGTGCTCATTTTGCCACTCTGCAAACTCGTTGTCTGCATTTTGGGCCGGAGGAGCGGCAGCAGCAGCATCCTCATCCTCTCCATCTGGTCTTGGTGCAACAGGCACATATATTTGTATTTTTTATTTTTTCCCCTCAAGCCCGACCCAGCCCAAAGCCCGACATGTGCGTGACAAATTGAGCCCGGCCCGGCCCGCGCCGCGCCGACCCGTCGGGTCCCGTCGGGCTCGGGCTGAAATTCTAAGCTCTTGTGTGCAGGCTGCTGCCTCAGTAGGCCTATGCACTCCAGCCGACAAGTGTGTGACTGCATGCCCTGGTTCTGCTGCTGCTCACTGTGCACTCTTGTGACGTTGTTTTAGGCAGAAACAGTTGTCTGATTTTCACAGTAAAAAGATGAGTCCAATTACCAGTAGCCTACTTTCCTTCTACTCCACTACACTTCGGATCCTTTTGTAAGGTGTTGTAGCCTATTCATTTTAAGCTCTAACTCATTCATGAACACAAGGGTCCATTTGGTTTCATCTTATGTTCTAAATAAAATAAAGGTTAACGTCAGTCTTGCCTGACTTTCATGAGGGCAGAGGTATAGGCCTACTTTTTTTTTCTTTTTTTCTCGGTGATATACACGGCAGCACGTCATTACTTTCTTTCTGACAGTGGATTTCAACCAGTGGTCCGGGGCCCCCCAGTGGTTCTTGAGGGGGTGCCAGGTGTCTGTCTGTCTGTCTGTCTGTCTGTCTGTCTGTCTGTCTGTCTGTCTGTCTGTCTGTCTGTCTGTCTGTCTGTATATATAAAGATATTGGCGAAGCATACGTTGTGCCATTGACCGTTAAAATGTTTAATTGGCCGGTAATTATAAAGTCCACCGGACACTGTGACCGGCTGGGAAAATGTCTCCCTTATATCATTTGGCTCCCTTTAGGCTATTTTATCAGATTTAAGCCTATTATTCTTATTATTATTTGGTTAAAGTAGGCTACAACCATTAAAACAACATCATCATTTTTGTATCATGATCTGTCAGCATGGTTTAAATCCCGAAGGGTGAGCGACGAGCGTGCTGCGGGCTGCTTCTTCTGTGCTGTGCGCTGTTAAAATCAGCCTATTCGTCGTACGATGGTGACGCGCGTTGAAAATATCAGAGCTACAAGCTCACAACTCGTCGCAATTCGCCACGCTATGAGCTTGTATATCTGCTATAGATACGCAACACGGGGCGAGCTGCCTGCAGCTCTAGCGCTTGTCCCAAATCAGCGCTGTCTTGTTCGCTGGAGACCCTGCAGAGTCGGGGTTTACCAGTGGCGTCAGTTCAGCAAAAGCTAAGGTATGGCAATATGACTGGTGTCTTGCACGCGCGCCCTCGCGTGCGTGCAAGACACCAGTCATGTTGCCATACCTTAGCAACAGACATGATGAAAAGTACATTTTATTATTTCATCCATCCATTCATTACACATCCATTACACATGCAGTGTCAGCGTTACACTTGTCAAGCCGACATTTCATTGAATTCATAGGGTATTTATTTTTGTTCGATATGATTACAGTAGGCTATATTGAGTCTACAGCAGTGGGTCTCAACCAGTGGTCCGGGGACCACCAGTGCTGTGTTGGTCCTTGAGGGGTTAGGGTTTCCATGCAGGTGATCTCCAGTTAAAATATGGAGAGTAACCAAACGGAACTATAGACCCTTAACTCTTGAGAGCGTAAAATGAAACCAAATGGACCCTGCCTGCCTTGGTTTTGTACTGCGCCGTTGGTTCGTTCTGGGCGAGCGGTTGTTTTTTGTGCAACTAAAATACTCCTGTGCACATTACATTGGCGTAGGCCTATAGGAAAAAATAAATAAAGCCAAGGAGAACTATTAACGGCGAAACACAGGCCCACGAACAAAATATTTATATAGCGAATAGGCCTATATTTGTTTAATTTCGCCGTTTTAAAGCACCATGCTGGCGAGGAGGCTGCGCAAAAAAAGTGATTGTGCTGTCAAACAATGAAACTATATGGAATCTATGAAGGTTGTGGGGATCCCTGCTTCATCTCTCTCGCCTGTGACACCACGCAAAGCGTTTCGGGGTATTCCGAGTTTTGCACGATCTGATCATCTGCTTCAAATACCACCAGTGGTCCTTGAGGCTTGAGGTGGTCCACAATCCCCAGCTTATTAATGATGGAGTTGGACAGTTGGTAACCAAATGGACCTCGGCGCTTGCCGAGATCTCTCTCTCTCTCTCTCTCTCTCTCTCTCTCTCTCTCTCTCTCTCTCTCTCTCTCTCTCTCTCTCTGCTCTCACTGGGCGCAGTGGGGCAAAGTAACTAAGTAGATTTACTTATACTGTATACTCAAAATGTTGAGGTAATTAAAAGATATGATTAGGCCTATTATATTATAAAACATCCATTGATCCACTTTAGCCGTACGTTTTATGCCTATATGCCTATAACAAGACAACTAAAGGAAAGAGAGAGAGGGGGAGGGGTTATTATTACCCTTATTACTATAGGCCTACTACTAACTAGGTAACCTCGCACACCAGGCTTTACTAACTAGGCAAGGGGCTGCCTCTCCGCTGAGCGCATGCATGCATTGCTGCGTGACAGACAGACAGACAGACAGACAGACAGACAGACAGACAGACAGACAGACAGACAGACAGACAGACAGACAGACAGACAGACCTGGCCCTATTGCGAAGGGCAAATGCGTTGTACAGTAGTTATCTAAACCGGAGCATGGAGGAGCTTGGAACATGCATGGTACAAAAAAAATGGCGGAATGGCAGAGAATCTATGCAGATTAGCAGTAGGCCTAAATGGTGAGGCCACATTCTCATAATATAATTCGGTTTAGTCGTGCGAATGGGAGGGGTGAAGTTGCCACATTCTTGCATATTTAATTGATACGTTTGCGCTCGCACTGCACTTTGTCATCCGAAACAAGGAATCGTCCGTGCACGTCTGTCCAGGGACATGAATGTATCCAAGCTGCATAATAATGCCTCCTCCATCTCCCTGTGTGTAACCGCAGGACCCCCGCAAGCGCCGCATTAGCCTATTTATCAGCGGTCAACGTTCGTAAACGGGCAATCAAAAAATAAAACCAGCGGCGGCGGGAGAGTCTCGCAAAATCTACCAGCAATAAACCAGACAGAAAATACTTTAGCAAGATATGAATATCTACGAAGAGGGCAACGTCTCTCTCTCTCTCTCTCTCTCTCTCTCTCTCTCTGCCCCTCGTCTTGCCCTCCGCTGGCTCACTCGCTGCGCAAAAGCGTCTCCATTTGGACATGATTTGGCACAGAGAGCAGCGCGCGCGAGCTAGGGCGAGAGACCCACACATCGGCCTATATTATATTAGCCTATAGCCTATATATGATATACAAGTGACTCCAGAAGCACTTTCCTTTCATCTAAATGTGAGCAACTCCTCACAAATAATACACTATGTGCGATGGAGGGAGGGGTGATCAGAAATTAAATCAATGAGGGGAGGAGGCGGCCAGAATGGTCAGAAATCTAATGTAACCTAACCCTAACCCAAAGCCCGATACATAATTGACAATTGGAGACCGGCCCGGCCCGAAGACCGACATTTTTCTAAACAAGCTTAATTGCAGAGTGCGTGTAGCGGCGGCCTTTTGTTTTCATTACATTTTAAATATTGGTGAAGAACAGAGACATGATACCCCTTTCCAACTGTCTTTATTCAATTGTGAAACAGGTCCCAACTCCCGAGGACAATTTAACAATGAACAATCCTTTGAGTTTGCGTTGTGCGACATTTGTGCAATTAAAATAAACAATCTCAAGTTAAGTATGTGTATAAAATATTAGAATGAATAGCCTTAATCAGTCAAGCAACGAAACATTCCCATTCCCTGGTTAAATTAAAGTATGTAAATAGGCTAAACAAATAAAATAAACAGCATTTGTTATTTTAGTCCGTAACACAGTACTTTTCTTTGTATGAATCAACACTTATTCGTTCAGTTTAATAGTCCCAAAAATCCAGCGCTGGGCGCAAGGCCGCGCCGGTAGGCCGCACCGGCGAATAATCCAATCAGACAGCAAGCAGCTGAAATTAAATAAAATACATTTATAAATAAATGATAAGATCACAAGAGACCAAGATGACTACATTCTACGTTGGCCATTGGGTATATATTGCCAACAGTTAAAGGCTAGGCTGTACTCACCGATCTTATAAATTGTGATGAAGAAAATCGTTCAACGATGTCCTTCGCTCGGAGATGGTTCTGCCCGCAGCGCTGAAAACCCGTTCACTGGAACTGCTGCTGGCCGGGATGCAAAGCACAGATCTTGCCAATTTTTTTCTTTATTTATTTTTCTCAAGCCCGACCCAGCCCAAAGCCCGACATGTGCGTGACAAATTGAGCCCGGCAGGCCAGGCCGCTGCTCAGAGCTGAAGTTAACAACAAAACAAACAAATAACGAAATAAAGGTCTAAACACAACATAACTGAACAGAACTAAACAAATAATAAATAAAGCAATTTAACTGACAACTTAACCAGAAGGCAGCCATTCCGAAGGGCTCAACTTAGGAACACCAAACAAAACAAAAACAGTTAAATAAATAAATAAATAAATATAAATAAATTAACGAAATATGTATAGTCTCAATCAGTCAAGGATTAAAACATTTGGTTAAAATGCAAATATAAAAATGGGCAAAACAAATAAAATAACCAGCATCTGTTATTTTAGTCCATAAACACAACACACTTCTACTTAATATATTAGTCCCAACCAGCAGGGCGCAAGGCCGTGACTCATGCATGCGCTGATCTGAAAGTTACATTTCAACATCACATCATCGCCCAAATAATAATAAATAATATATTCGGAATGGCGGGGTGTTTCCAGAAAATGAAACGAAATCTATTTGGTTTCACTTTATACTCTAAAGATTTAAAAGATCCATTTGGTTAACAACTCTCCATAATTTAGCTGTGGACCACTTGGAACTTCCCCCAAGGACCAACGGTGGTCCTTGGCCAACGGTGGTCCTTGGGGGGGGGACCACCAGGACCACCAACTCACCAAAGGACCACCGGTGGTCCTTGAGGGTCTGTATTTTATCCCAATTCAAATAGGCCTATATAAAGCAAATTTGCTACGTCAGCCAAGGAGCACAGAGAGCATGCAGCCCACAGTGGAGAGTGGAGACAGACCAACGCATGCTCGCATGAACGTCTGGATGTTTTATTTGATATACACGTCTACACACACACACGCAGGTTTAGCGCTGAGAATCAAATGGGTGGCACACATCTCACACGTGCGTTCCAGAGCAGAGCAACAAGTCAATCACGCGTACAGTTCATGGCGGCGCTGCATTTGACCGTGTCGTCTCACGCATGATGGCCACATGGCCATTAGATGTATGCGTGCGTTAACACATGCGTTCGCCACAAACGCCTGACACTACGCGACCTCGCGTTCCCCTGTGAGGCACAAAAGAGAAGGCACACGGGGACGCGTGACGGCGACGTTTGCGCGTTATGATTCAAAAGCCATTTGAAAATTACAGGAGACGTTCATGCGTTCAGTACAACACAGATAAAATCGAATGCGTGCGCGCGAGTGTAGCAACGTCCATGTGGCACGATTTGCGCTCGATAGTGTGTGTGTGTGTGTGTGTGTGTGTGTGTGTGTGTGTGTGTGTGTGTGTACACACACGCACGCGCGGAGCCAGCGTGGCTGTGTGTGTTTGTTTTGTGTCGTTGACCTACTTTACAAGTTGCAGCTTCATTAAATAATGGATTGGTCTGAGGAAGTCTGCAGTCTGAAGGGCCTGAGCTCTGTGTGCGCGCGCACGCCCACGCACACACACACGCACACACACACGCACACACACACGCACACGCACATGCACATGCACATGCACACGCACACACACACGCACACACACACGCACACACACACGCACACACCCACGCACACACACACGCACACACCCACGCACACACACACGCACACACACACGCACATGCACACGCACGCACACAATCCCTGACGAGTGAGCGCACACACACACAAATCATCGCACATGCAGAAATCCACGCACAAACTCATCCTGCTGCTTGTGCACAGCACTGCACAGACCCTATTAAGACTGGAGGAGAGAGCGACCCAAATGCACACACGCACGCACGCACGCACGCACGCACACACACACACACACACACACATTTGCCTGGTGGAGTGTGAACACATTGTCAGAACCGGACAAAGCCAGGAATAATTAAAGTGTGGAGTCTGGACTGGTCTCTTCTCGCCCGGCGCCTGAGAAAAAGAGAACAAGCGCTTAACCGGAGAACACCACACCCACGCTCCCAGAAGGTTCTGTGCCAGCCAGGGACCCCCACAAGAGAGGTTTATATGAAAAGTATTCCAAACATACTGTACAGTAATAGCAACGAAAATAGCAGATGTATACAAGCTTGTAGATCTGCTATTTTTTTGAATAGCCAGCATACAAATGGACAAAGGATTGTGATGCTTGTAAAAGCACCTACAGTAAAGTAGCCTACTACTTACACATGAGCCAGGTAATCACTGTTTAGTAGAGGTAGTGGTCCACCTGTCACATTTTACTATTACTACCTAAAAAAAAAGGGTCAGGGTTTTAAAATACCTCAAATAGCCGATCTAAAAGCTCACAACGTGTCGATGTAGATCAGCTAGTTAAATTATTTTAAAACGTTTTTTTTCAAAACGGTAAAAAAAAAGGCAAAGACGTTTTAGCGTTAAGGGGTAAGGCATGGACGCAATTATATAGCTAGCTCATAGTCTCCTTGCTCAAGGGCAATGACAACAGTAGTCAGGTATTGAACCAAGCACCTTCTGCTCTGCCTGCAAAAACCTGCAGAGCTAAAGCTCATCAACACAAACCAGGGAAGCGTCGGTGTTCAGCTCTGTACAGTATCAGGCACGTGCACACATAGACATCAAAGTGGGCTTGAGCCCCTGCTCTTTTACCCGTCTGTAAAAAGTGCCCTCTCTCCGGATCACGAATGCAGTTTTTACTGCGGTGAAAGAAATGCCTTTCCATGCCATACCTGAAGGCAGCATTATTCAAGAGAATTGCTTTTTCCAAACTCTCCTGAACTTTAATGCAGCATTTTATCTTGAAAGAATTGCCCTCTCTGCTGTACACGCCACATCTTCAGTATTGGCTTGAGTTTAGTATGAGAAACGGCACATCATGTCTCCGTCCGTCTGTCTGTCCGTCCGTCCGTCCGTGTGCGATTTTTTACGTCTATGGGTTTGCCACTCTGACATCACGCTCTGACATCACTGTGATGTCAGTGGAACCACACTAACAGAATCCCTTTTATGCCCATATGGAGATCCCTGATGTCATCAATATTAAGCCCATATCTGATAGGACTTCATATGGGAATGCCCATATATGGAGGCCACATCGGCCACATACCACATACCACATACCATATCTGTGTGGCTGGTTCTACAGACATGGATCTCCATGTATGTGCATAAAAGGGATTGTATGTGATGTCAGATGACATTGGACTTTCACATAACGAATAACTGAGTAAGCATGTTTGGGGTCTCACAGCATATCTCCATATACAGTACATGGATCTCCAAATATGGGGGTCACCATATATGGGTAACTGGTCCGATATAGGCCTACATCACTAGCCAGATGGCCAAGACATGTCGCTTGTCGCCCTTAGGCGTCTTACTGGTTAAGCTTAGTTCATTGTGGTATCACGCACTGAAATAGGTGATCTCCAAGCTCACAGCGCATCGCAGTGCAATGCTTTGTGAGCTTGGAGATCGCCTATTTTCGGTATTCTCACCAAAACTGCCCTTTTAGAGATTTCGGCCCCTGCCTCTCTAACATTCTCTGCACGTCCCTGTACAGTATATAACATACCATATAGCAATATACGTTTTTCAGAAAACTCTTAGTGATTTAGAACAGTATTTAAAAAATAAGCAGATCCACAAGCTCACAGCGCGCCACCTCAAGCCTCGCTGCGAGCTTGTACATCGGCCAAAAACAACAGCCGATCTACAAGCTCACAGA
>NC_137813.1:53186715-53194215 GCF_963921795.1 Nannobrachium achirus
ACACTATAGGTCCCAGGTAGCAGGACAAGTGTCCCTTCTGTTGTCCTCTGGCTGAAAACATGGCTAGTGGTCACATGGTCAAAGCTAGCACAGTAAAGTGTCGTTCCCACCGGGCACGATAAAGACAAAGATATCGTTTCAAAAAAGCGTTCTCGTGGTTAGACACACTCCATATTTGGGCGTAGCTGCATTGGGAACTGAGTGGCGTGAGTGTGACAACATAGTGACATGAGCGTGAAGCCAATCAATAGTTAACCCATTTAGGCCTAGAATTATTGAGTGCTTTAACCAGTGAAAAATAGCAGATATACAAGCTCACAGCGCGGCACCGAGTGCCGCGCTGCGAGCTTGTAGATCTGCTATTTTTGAAAAAAGTCGTGAAAATGTGTGCAAATCTTTGAATATATGTGTTTTCAAAGCGAACGTTTGTAACTCAAATTTGGCTTCTGGGTGGTCCCTGGAACTAGATATTTTGAGATGGGGGTCCGTGGCCTAATAAATATCATTTTGGGGGTCCTTCACATGAAAAGGTTTGAGAACCACTGACATAGTAGTCTCTCAAGAACAGACTAACTGAGCTCCAGTTGAAGTGAAAAGGACCTTTTCTTTGACGATGGCTGGCCAGATTGCTGACATAGTTTTTCCAAAAACCTTAGAAGGATTCAAAAGACACTTATAGAATCGGGTCAAAATTCTCATTTTCACGATTTTTCAAAAATAGCAGATCTACAAGCTCGCAGCGCTGCACTCGGTGCCGCGCTGTGAGCTTGTATATCTGCTATTTTTTTTATATTTAAAGCATAAAATATTGCGTCATAATGTGTTCAGGCCTAAATGGGTTAATCATCGTCTGATGTAACCCAGTGATGTCATCCTTTTCCCCCTCCCTGATTGGCTCCCCATTAGAGTCAGCGGCAACCACACTTTCTAGTTAGTGTGGTTGCCCGACAGGTAGTCTCGCGTAGCCAGACAACTATTCCACAATCTCTGAATGCTATATAGAGTCTGGAACAGCAGCTCCCGAACGGCGAGTATCGAAAACGGGCATTACCGTTCAAAAAAATACATTTTAAAATGTCATTTCTGCTAAGCAGCACGCTAAACATGCTTATATGATTTTTATTTATATAATGATAAATGTGTGTGATGTGAGACGGAAACGGAAGTGACGTGGGGGCTTCACTTCCGCTCTCATCTCGCACTCATCATTTCTTCCCCGGTCTGCCAGACTATGCTGGGAGCATTTGACCAAATCGCGGAGGCAACAGTCTGGCCACGCGAGACTACCCGACAGGGCAACACACTGTAGTCCTGGGGAAACTGAGCGACCTCAGACTGAATAACGAAGTGAAACGAAATGTCAATTCAGGCGTGAGTGTCAGGCTATTTGAGGAGTGCATGGTACTGAGTATTGGTCGAGCTTCACATAACTTGCTGTAGCATATCGTCGTTGTCGGGTGAAAACCTTGGTATGTTCAAAACCGTTCGTTTTGCGTTTAGCATTTAAAAAAAATGATTTAAACTAGTGAAAACAGACAATCTACAAGCACACAAGTGCTTGTAGATCTGCTGTTTTCACTACCTTTGTGCGACAGCCTTGTAGTCAGGGACCCACAAGTCCAAAAGCTCAAGGAATAGGGGTGATACCTGTGATGTCTTGCCGTACTTTTTATTTCTGTTTTATCTATTAGTTTGGTCATTAAGGTCCACAGAATGACAGGCCTGCTCTGCCGGAAACATCGCGAAAAAAAGTTATGGCCATTTGTATATTCACTATCCTATTGACTTCACTCTACAGGAAAAGAAAAATATTAAAAAAAGAAAATAAATGTGCTTTAAGTAGCATGTGAGGGGTTCTTCATGATTCTGAATCCATTGCAGGCATTTGTTTGCATGAAAAGCATTCCTAGGGCAAAATATCGGCCCCCCAAACTGTGAAAAGTGAAGATTTTTTGATGACTCATCACTTTTTACAATTCTGGGGGGCAAAAATGTAGCCCAAGGAATGTTTTTCATGCAAAACAAATGCTTGCAATGGATTCAGAATCATGAAGAACGCCTAGTTTGACCCCTCACATGCTACTTAAAGCACATTTATTTTTTGTATTCTTTTCCTGTATAGTGAAGTCGATGGGACAGTGAATATACAAATGGCCATAACTTTTTTTCGCGATGTTTCTAGCAGAGCAGGCCTGTCATTCTGTGGACCTTAATGACCAAACTAATAGATAAAACAGAAATAAAAAGTACGGCAGAACATCACAGGTCCTCTCCCATTAACAGGGACTGGGTCCCTGACTATTGTATGACATCTTGGAGATACGAGGTTTCTGCCCGACAACGACGATGTTGTCACTGTAAACAGACTTGCAATTTCCAATTGCATCTTTCTAGTTACAGTTGAATTCTTACAGTTATAGTGCTCAGTGTTAACGGCACGTTTACTCTGTATTTTTACGTTAGCAGCTTTGCAGCCTCGATCTGGAGACTGAATATTCAATAGAGGTTTATATCCATACTATAATTAGAGAGGTCAGTCAGTAGGTCAGTCAGTCAGTAGGTCAGTCAGTCAGTAAATGCATTTCCACCTTTATCTCTTCAGCAACTGATCCCAAATTTCACATGGCATTGGCCATTAGCATTAAGACGGTGACGGAGCCCGATTTCCATTCTTCACAAATTCAAGCTATTTATTAGCGTTTCTTTACCACTTCTGTTCAACACTACACCCTGTTGTCAGGGTTACGGTCCGTTCCTCCAGGCCATGGGATCTGTAGCCCCACACACACACACACACACACACACACCAATCTCACAGTTAGGAATGTTGCAGTGTCTCTCCTCTCTCTCTCTCTCTCTCTCTCTCTCTCTCTCTCTCTCTCTCTCTCTCTCTCTCTCTCTCTTATATATGTGGTTTGCCTGCATGCACGGGTCACTAATGCACCGGGTCTTATCTTCCGACGGGTATGGCAAAATTATGTAGAGCAAGCGCATACATCCCCATACTTCTATTCACCTAATTTAGCTGTTAAATTATTTGTATCCATCAAAAAATATACACTCCTGACTCCTCCATGGGTTGCTCCTTACATTATGATGCTCCCACATATTCTCACGCACGCACCAGTTACAGTTACTTTCTCCATAACCCACACTCTGCACATATATTGGAGCACATCACAACGGGTAAGGTCTACATGTCTATTTCAGGCAGCTTCACCAAAAATGTGTTTTTAACCCACGAGCAAGTCTAAATAGTGTGGGATATCTAAACACCGGTTAGAGATTTCATTTGACGCTTGCTGACAGATAAATTGTCACCCCAGGTCTGCATCTGCTCGGTAGGCGAACAAACAAGCGTCTAATTAACGCTAATTAACCATTAAAACAAAAAAGTGGTCACTGGTAAATCAGCAGCTCATCAACCGTATTTGCAAAATGGCACAATAATCATATCATTCTAAACAGCCATGCTACATGCAGTGGCACGTCCATTTGGTTCCATCCGTGCACAGGAATTTGTATATAGGATTTCACTGTGATGTCTTAACACTCGCGCAGAAATTAAAAAGTATGAACGTGGCGTTTCCTTTTTTCCGTTCTTTAACCATGAATCAAGGCTTACAGTAGGCTAAGGGAGTTTGTGAGATGACTTTAGCGCCGGTTTGGGGAGGGAGAGAGAGAGAGAGAGAGAGAGGCATGGGGACCACCCTTTGTTCTCCCGCCCTTCCTAAAAGCAACACGACTGCAGTTGGTGCGGTACGGGGTTTTGTCACCGTGTCAGCCCGTTTCCTCGACCAGCTGCTCCGGTATGCAGCTGAACAGCCATTCAAGGACTTATATAACAGGCTGCCTCGCCACACAACGCTATACTTTCTGTCAATTTGACTCCTTAACCCGTTTAGGCCTAGAATTATTTGATATACTTTAGCTACTGAAATATAGCTCATCTATACAAGCTCACAACACGGCACCGAGTGCCGCGCTGCGAGCTTGTAGATCTGCTATTTTTGAAAAGTCATGAAAATGTGGGCAAATCTTTGAATATTATGTATTTTATTTTTTTTCTTAAATTTTTATCCCACGATTTTTGTAACCCATTTTTTCACCCGGTGCCAATTGCCTAAGCTGTAATCCTGGGCTCTACTCTCCCTCTGCCAACCTGGGGAGGGCCCCGAACTGAGCTCATGCTTCCTTCAATGCATGAGGAGTGAGCAGGCCGCTTCTTATCACCTGACGTGTCAGGTGAAGCTCATGCAAACTCCACACAAGAACATGCAAACTCCACACAGAAAGGCCCTTTTGCCAACCCCACCTAGGGTGTGGGCACTGATGATGCGGAGGAGGGAACACACCCCCAGCACCCACAGTGTCCCCCGGAGGGAATCGAACCCAGGACCTTCTAGCTGTGAGGCGACAGCACTACTGACTGCGCCACCGTGCCCCCCTAATATTATGTATTTTTAAAGTGAGCATTTGTAACTCAAATTTTGCTTCTGAGGGGTCCCTGGAACGAAATATTTTGAGATGGGGGTTCATGGCCAAACACATATCATTTAGGGGGTCCCGACATGACAAAGTTTGAGCACCACTGACATAGAAACATAGATTTTTCAAAAAACTAAAAAACTATTTTTTTTCAAAATATTCAAAGACTTGCACCAATTGTCATGATTTTTCAAAAATAGCAGATCTACAATCTCGCCGCGCGGCACTCGGTGCCGCGCAGTGAGCTTGTAGATCTGCTATTTTTTAATAGTTAAAGCATAACATATGTGTATACCCGGTCTAAGCGGCTTAATATCCTTGAAAATACACTGCCGTTCTGTTGCGGGGAGGTGGGCGGGTGAGTTCCCGTCCTGTGTCAGTTCAGCGGGGTCGGAGCAATAGGTACAGAGCTAACATCGATAGCGAGGCGTGAGGGTTCCACTCCCCACCCGCGCGTAGCTCAAGAGAGAGAGAGGTTCAGGTCGCCTGCTGCCACTAACTCTTAACTCATTTAGTGCCCCTGAAATTAACGGATTATAAAGTCCACGATGCCACCTTCAGGCTGGCATCACCACCGTTATCTTATTTTGAAGGCCAGAAGTCCACAGCGCAATCACTTCCGGTCTGACGTCATCGGGTCCTGCGCCGGAACCGATCCTTGTCCACGTGGAGTTGTGTAATGGCGGACCGGGAGCTTTTATACATGTATAACATAAGCGAGCATCTGCCTCCATCCTAGCTTCTAAAGTGTAGTTTTGAGATAATGGACATTAAAGATGAGATCCCCCGTCCACCTCAATGTTATGGATGGGACTATTTTGTGCTCGTGGAGCCGTGATGATGCGAAATCAGCGACGGATTTCGTCTCCGGACCTCCGGCCATTGTTCTCGGTAATGTATCCGCCGTTACAGTAATATATTACTTTTCACGAGTATACTCGGGATTGGCACCATGTGATACTCGAGTATTTTTCACGAGTCTTCTCGGGATTGGCACTATATGAGTTAAATCTAACCTGCCAAATCTCCAGTGTGCTCCGCATGCTAGGCTAGGCTTGAACCCCACGGAACAGCCAGGGGCATAAATCACGCTGATGCATATTTCTTCTTTTCCTTGACCTAGAATAAGGTGTTGTCTAGCATGCATGATACCGACGCTGTCTGCCCAGAAACCCTGTATCTCCAAGTTTCCATGTATTTTTTTTTTGTGAATTTATGACCTAACGTTATCGTACAAGAACGTTGCACAAAAGTTGCGAAAATAAATAGCCCGTCTACAAGCTCACAACGCCGCGATGCTTTTTAATTTGTGTTATTTTAATTATTTTGTTTTATAATAATAACATTAAAGCAGTGCTTTTCAACCTTTTTCATATACCGGTATCAAGGTCCATTCATTATTCTGCATTATTCTGAATTGTGGATTTTGTCCACAATTCCACGCTGTATTGATGTTGGTACCATAGGAGACAACAGGCCAACGTTGATCAAAATAACAATTCTTCTACATTCTCTAATTTCCATTTGGTTACCAGCTCTCCATCATTTAGCTGGGGACCACCTGGAACCCTCTCAAGGACCACTGGTTGAAAACCACTGTAAATAAAGTAATATATCGTCGGTGTCGGGTGAAAACCTTGTATGTCCAAAACCGTTCGTTTTGCATTTATCATTTTAAAAATGATTTAAACTAGTGAAAACAGCCGCTCTACAAGCACACAACGCCTCGCGGTGCGAGGCGTTGTGTGCTTGTAGATCTGCTGTTTTCACTACTTTTGTGCGACGGCCTTGTATGATGAAGCAGGGCTTTACTTTGCGAAAGAACGTACACATTTGAAACTTGGAGATACGAGGTTTCCACCCGACGACGACGATAAATATATATATATATTTTTTGGACATACAAGGTTTCCACCCGACAGTGAGGATATTGACAGTGCCAGTGGCCCCGGGGCTGCAGCCTTCTCCGCACAAACACACGCGCGGCACAAGGTTGAGAAAGTGATTGCTATTTGCATAGCAAACTTTCAATGCATAACAAATGTGGCGTACATACGTACAGTGGTGTGCTGCAGTGTACTGTCATTGTGTGTTAGGAGGATGTTTAAGGACAGGGCGGGGGTGGGGGGCTGAACCTGAGGCGAGTGCCAACCAGTGTTGCCACATCTTGCGAGAGAAACAAGCTACCGGGTCCATGAAAACGAGCCCAAAAGCAGCGACTATCAGGCTACAACTATTTTAAAATAGCCGATCTACAAGCTCACAAGTTCTGCCATAGTTTTGTACTTTTTCTGGTTTTCATGTGTCTAGGAGGTTGACAGTATTTCATTAGACCCCCTGGTGTGGTTGCTATGAGCAATTATGTATTCCCGTTGCATTTTGGATTTCTTCCTCGAGGCTGCCACCTTGTGGGTCAAAAGTGCCGATCCAAAAACACAGATAGAGTGACATCACTCTATCTGGAGATAATCATCCCCTAACTTCAGCTGGGTTACCACCACCCACCATGACAACCAGGCATACTTAATGAACCGGTGGGTGTGGCCACATAAAAACCTAAGTTTAACTCTTTCTGTACACTTTTTTTTTGGGAAAAAATCTTCCTCCTAGTATAATCACAATACCTGATAATCTTGTTTTAGGGGGGGGAAACATCACGGCACTGCATCTTTAATGAAGAACCACATGGTTTATTCTTCGGACTTCACTGCTCTTTTCCAAAAAATATCCTGCAAATGCTTTTTTTCCCCCAGAGGTTTCTTTCCCTGTTTTTCCTTTCAAGTTTTTATGGAGAATGGAGAGTATTTTTGCAGAAACCCTTCCAATGGCAAGAAACCACTCCATTCCCATTGGAAAGGAGAATCCACCTTCATAGGTAGATTTAAACGTACCAGTCAGAGAAGGGCTTCAAAATAGCAAAAGAAGCTGTTCTAAAATCTCAATATTCTGCCAATCCATTGGAAAACTACTGTCTTGCCAATGGCAGGACGTGTAAAGTTTTGAAATGGCAAA
>NC_137813.1:53196715-53219826 GCF_963921795.1 Nannobrachium achirus
TGTGGTAGTGTAGCATTCAGATTGTTGGTGTGGTAGTGTAGCATTCAGATTGTTGGTGTGGTAGTGTAGCATTCAGATTGTTGTTGTGGTAGTGTAGCATTCAGATTGTTGGTGTGGTAGTGTAGCATTCAGATTGTTGGTGTGGTAGTGTAGCATTCAGATTGTTGTTGTGGTAGTGTAGCATTCAGATTGTTGGTGTGGTAGTGTAGCATTTAGATTGTTGGTGTGGTAGTGTAGCATTTAGATTGCTATAATTCCACTCTGTCACCTTCCCTTAACTAGATTATAAACACTTCATTTGTTAAAACCTGATCCCCTCAAGGTAGCAGTACAGAGTCCCATACGTGTCTCTCTGCCTCTCTCTCTCTCTCTCTCTCTCTCTCTCTCTCTCTCTCTCTCTCTCTCTCTCTCTGTCTCACTCTCTCTCTCCCTTTTATATTTATCTATCTTTGACTCCTTCCATCTTTTATTTTTATCTGTCCCTTTCATTTTATGTCTCTCTTTCTCTCTCTCTCTGCTTCCCCTTCTCACGCCCTTGTACGTTTTCCCTCCATTTCTCACCCCCCCCCTCCCCCCCTCTCTCTCTCTCTCTCCCTCTATCTTTATCGTCAGTGGGCTGGCAAGGCAGAGGACTCTTCCTGATAAACTCTGCTGGCTGTTGTTCCTTTGTGCTGCGATTAGGGGAAAGAGAGGGGGAGTCTCTCTCTCTGTCTGTCTGTCTCTCTGAGAGACAGACCGAGAGAGGGGATAGAGATGAGACCGAGATACGTATAGAGAGAGGGACGTTCCAGGCGAGCGAGTTGAAGAGGGAGAGTTGGACACGAACGGGAGAAGGAAGGAGAATTGAGTGAGCGACAGAAACAACGGAGAGAGGGAGGTGGATTTTAGATGACCAGAAAAGTGTGTGTGTGAGAGAGAGAGAGAGAGAGAGAGAGAGAGAGAGAGAGAGAGAGAGAGAGAGAGAGAGAGAGAGAGAGAGAGAGAGAGAGAGAGAGAGAGAGAGAGAGAGAGAGAGACACACAGGCTGACTGACTGCAGTAAAAGTGATTCATTGTACCAGAGGTCACAGAGGTCAATGTGTATCCAGTGGCGGAAAAAGTACTCAGATGTTTTACATGAGTAAAAGTACCAATACTGCAATGTAGAAATACTCCGTTACAAGTAAAAGTCTGGAATTCAGAATGTACTTGAGTAAAAGTACAAAAGTATTGGCGTCAAAATGTACTTGAAGTACCAAAAAGTAAAAGTACAAAAATGTTTTGAAAATAGCGGATCTACAAGCTCACAATGCATTGCATCGCGACGCGTTGTGAGCTTGTAGATCTGTTGATCAGCTATTTTCAAATAGTCACGGTATAAAATAAATTGCTAAAGTGGTTTGTGCATGTTTTATAATATTATAATTTATATATATATAAACTTTATTACAGGCTCAGGGCCCACAGGGTAGAAAACAATACATTTACATTCCAAACATAATAAAAATAAAAACAGAAACAGTACATTTACCCAACCCCACCGGAGTCAAAAGAGGCACTCATGCCAGTGTCCTCTCATAGTAGACGTGTACCTGACAGAGCTACGTCCAGGGTCTGACTCTGACATCAGTCCAATTCATCCATTTAAGGAGCGATCCAGTCTGCACATGAACTTGTAAGTAAGGTTCCTTAATAGAGCCATGAAGGTGGTGAGACCTATATCTCCAAAGTAACTAGTAACTAAAGTGTTCAAATATATGTAGTGGAGTAAAAGTACAATATTTGGATCTGAGATGTAGTGGAGTAGAAGTAAAAGTATTGGACATTGAAAATACTCAAGTACAAATACCCCCAAATTGTACCTAAGTACAGTACTTGAGTAAATGTACTTAGTTACTTTACACCACTGGATTGAGATGACCAGAAAAGAAAGAGTTGTGAGAGAGAGAGACTGACTGACTGACGGACTGACTGACTGACTGACTGACTGACTGACTGACTGACTGACTGACTGACTGACTGACTGACTGACTGACTGACTGACTGACTGACTGACTGACTACAAATTCCATTTTCACAAGTAGATTTTCTTCCTAATAAAAAAACAGGAACCGCCGGTGCAACACTACAGTCTCCATGTGAAAATAAATAAATAATGAAAACCAAGCTACTAAGACAGAATGGGAACACTCTGCTTAGCGCTAATTACACTTTGCGTTCCCACCAGAATTGGACAGAAAAGGGAACAACCCCTCTCTAAACCAACTGACTGAAATAAAGTTCCATGTGCCATGTGGGGGAAGGAATCAAGCCGTTAATATGCACACCTCGGCCCCCGCTAGGCCCCAGACGGCCTCTAGAGGCTGCTGTTTAGCATTTTTTTGGATTAACACTGATTGCATAGAGTGCAGCGATTCGCTGCCTGTGGGCCGTGACGGTATTGCAACTGGGCCCCCAACTAATTGACAAAACACTAAGATTTAATATGACATTTATATAAAACAAATTAATGCTGTCCCGGACTGCTGACCTAGCGGTCCAGGCACCTAGGCTCCAGTGTAGCCTGACAGCGCATCGTGGGTTTGAGTCCCGCTCCCGACGACCGTTTACTGCGTGCAGGGACGTGCTGGCCATTGGGAAAAGCGGGACAACTCCCGAAGGGCCGGTTCATTCCCGGCCGGTCCAGGCCGGCCATTAGGGAAAAAATTAAAAAATAAAATGTCGGCCTTCGTTCCATTTTGGGGGCTGGGCGGCCAACAAAGTAAATTGTCACTGTCGGGCAGAAACCTCGTATCTCCAAGTTTCAAATTTATAATTTTTTTCGCAAAGCAAAGCCCTGCTTCATCATACAAGGCCGTTGCACAAAAGTAGTGAAAACAGCAGATCTAAAGTGTGCTTGTAGATTGGCTGTTTTCACTAGTTTCAATAATTTTTAAAATGATAAATACAAAACAAACGGTTTTGGACATACAAGTTTTCCACCCGACAACGACGAAATATAACTCATGTACAGTAATTGGCCCACTGGCTTGTCACTTGTCGTGATCTGAAATGGCAAATCTTTGTGTAGCAGCAGCGCTATGGAGAGAGATCTCTCTCTATAGCGCACAATGAGGGCCTACAACTCTTTTTCCCGGGCTGAATCAGGGGCCCAGCACATCCCTGACTGCGTGTCTCTCCCCATCTCTCTCCCAGTTTCCTGAATGTCTCTAAAAACTATAAAAAATGTCTTCCAAAAAAGCCCCCAAAAAGATCTTTAAAAAATAAACAAATCAATGCTGCCACCATCAACGCTTTGTGTGGGCCCTGACAAGTTGGCGAACCTCTCGTGTAGAGAATATAAAAAACAAACGGCGATTCAGGTTCCAGTTGTATCACAAAATCGAGGTCCTTGAGTCCTAAATGTCAAAATGTTATTTTAAATAAACTGCATAATAGTGACTGAATAATCTATAAAACAAGTGAAGACATTTTCTAAGACATTAGAAAATAACAAGTTTGTCTTAGCCCTAATTAAATTTGTGCACTTTTCTCAGAATCTGAATATTTTTGCGGGAACCACTTACTTACAGTATGTCACTGACAAAAAGGTGAACGTGTCAGGGGGACGGGGCGATAATCATTATTATCGTTTATTGTGATAAAAAACACTCACAATAATCGTATAGTGGAGATTGAAATTCATCGAGAAATGATCCTCCGTCATTCACCTTTTATTCGCCGAGCTGCTTACTCTGGTACCACTTCAACCCTCTATAATAGGTCAAACGGACCTGGAATTAACGAATTTGAATCCTGACAAAGTAACAGTTTTGCACATATATGTGGTTTTCGCCTGACGGAGACGATATCCAAACGTCTTGCGATGAGCATTAAACTATCACACTGGGGCAGCAGGTATAGGAGCGTCCGGCCGGCTTGGGGAAATGGAAGCTTTCCGGTTCGATCCCCCCGGGGTCCCCCTTTGTGTCGAGGTGTCCTATGTCCTTGAATAAGACACTGAACCGCTCTACCGATGAGCAGGTTTGTGCCTCCATGCGCGGCTTCCCCTAGCCATCAGTGTGGGAATGTGCAGTATGTGTGTGTGTGAATGGTTGGAATGCCATGCACACGTTGTAAAGTGCTTTGGAGAACGCTGCTATAGTATATCGTCTCTTGTCGGGTGGAAACCTTGTATGACCTTGTGTGCGCCACGTTTCAAGCTTGTGGATCTGCTACTTTTGACGCTTTCGTGTTTTCCGCTGATCAAGTAGTAGAGTGTTAATTTACAAAAAACACAATGAGTTTAAACAGTGGCGTAAATCAAGTAACTAGGTACTGTTGTTGCCTATTGAGATTGGCAGAATTCACCCAGGTTTTTTCATCTCACTCACTTCGCGCAATCTACTGTCTTCACACATTTAGGAAAACATATGCATACACATAGCATAAACATTAACCGAAAATATGTAGGCTACTTACCATTGAGCATTTGGAATACAAGACAGTAACAAGGAAGAAAACCGCAACTGCCCCTTAGTTGCGGACAGTGAAAAATCAAAGTAGTATGAGTGACATGAGTGATCCTGGCAGCTTGCCCCACGAAATGTGTCAAGCTCAATTGGCAACGGTAAGTACTGTACTCAAGTACATTATTGAGCTATTTTTTACTTTACTTCCAATTTTGAGTAGTTTTACTTCTACTCCACTACATCTCGGAGGCAAATTATTGTACTTTTACACCACTAAAATGATATGAAAACTTTAGTTACTAGTTAGTTGCTTAATAGTTTTTATTACAAAATATACATTAACCATATGGGAGGCATTGTGTGCTTGTCGATCTGCTATTTTCACTACTTTTGCATGACACTTTTGTATGATGAAGTAGGACTTCATTTACAAGAAAAATAAAACATACAAATTTGTAACTTAGAGATACGAGGTTTCTGGCCCGACAGTGACGGAATGCACCATTTAGCGTTGACGCGGCGAGGAAACCATGCAAGGCACCAAGCTGCTCGTCAGGACTACAGTTCAATGTCTTGCTCAAGGACACGTCGACGCAAAGCGGGCACCTTCTGGTTCCCCGACGGCCACTCTACCTCCTGAACCACTGCCACCGCTGTTTGGCCCCCGTGTGCGCGCGCGCGCATGTGTGTGTGTGTGTGTGTACGTGCGTGCGCGTGTGTGTGTGTGTGTGTGTGAACCATGTCTTGAGCTACATCATTATGTTTCTGCTAACCTTGATAGCCGTGTGTTAGTGTTGTGCGCAGGCACATGCACACATAGACATCAAAGGGGGCTTGAGCCCCTGCCCTTTTATCCGTCTGTGAAGAAAGTGCCCTCTCCAGACCATGAATGCAGTTTTTTACTATGGTGAAAGAAATGCAAATGCCTCCTTTCCATGCCATACCAGAAGGCAGCGTTCAAGAGAATTGCCTTGTCCAAACTCTCCTGAACTTGATTGCAGCATCTTACGTTGAAAGAATTGTCCTCTCTGTTGATTATGATTAGTTCAGTGTGGTATCAAGCGCCGAAAATAGCCGACCTCCAAGCTCACAACCCGTCGCCTTGGACGTTTTTCTAAAAAGCTGCTTGTAAATGTTGATATTTGCAGGTTGTGTTATTTTGGGCCTTTTTTTGTTCCCTAATGTTGTCTAAACAAGTGGTTCTCAGACATTTTCATGTCAAGGACCCCCAAACGAATATGTATTTGTCCAGTGTTTGAAACAATATTTCAAGAATATTCCACGGTTGTAATTTCTTCTTTTTATATTATTTTTGAAAAGAGCAGATCTACAAGCGACGCATTGTGGAAAAAATCAGGCAATGTGTGTGCATGCGTGTGTGTGTGTGTGTGTGTGTGTGTGTGTGTGTGTGTGTGTGTGTGTGTGTGTGTGTGTGTGTGTGTGTGTGTGTGTGTGTGTGTGCGTGCGCGTGCGTGCGCGCGCGTGCGCGCGCGCTCGTGTGTTCCTGTGTGCGTTTTTTTGGATGTGTCTCATAATATTGTGGTGTCAGAGGACCTGGTCAAACAACAGTACAATAATGAAACAATATGAGTCGCCGCCTATCAGCAAACACAACAGCCTTGCACTCATTAAGACACTGCATCCTCCTCTGTGTGTTTATCATGCCTGTCTCTGTCTCCTTGACCGTCTGTCTGTCTGTCTCTCTGTCCGTCCACATTATAATCCCCCAAATCCCCCGTCTCTCTGCTCTGTACTCTGTACCCATGCCATGTGACGCTGTTCCTGTGTTTATACTGCCATCTGCTGGCTCATTTGTGGAGGGAGAGAGAGAGGGGGGAGGGGGGCAGAAAGAAAGAAAGGGAGAGCGGCAAACAGACAAATAGAGGGAAAATGTACAAGGGCGCGAGAAGGGTTAGGAAAGATAAAAAATACAAGAGGAAGGGAGTCAGTCAGATAAGAGAGAGAGAGAGAGAGAGAGAGAGAGAGAGAGAGAGAGAGAGAGAGAGAGGGAGGTTGTCTTGTTTGCCATTTTGTTTAGTCTAGATTGAGACGTATTGAGGATGCGTCTTGTTTTGACAATGTGGGAATCTAATTATATCGCCTTGAAAAAGCTACTCCTGGAATTGACTGGAAATTCACCAAACATGGAGAGAAAGGGTGCAAGCAATTTGTGCATGCGTGCGTGCGTCTGTGTGAGACAGAGAGAGAGTGTAATTGTGCAACTTGTGATCCTCACCTGAGAAATTGTACTTTTAGGTTAGGTTTTAGGGCTTGGGGTTAGAGTTGTTGTGGGTGATTGATTTATGCTTTGTTGCTCGCCACTGTAATGCACCCAAAGAAATTGCGATCTACAAGCTCAGAACAGTGCGTCACACTACGACATGTTATATGAGCTAGATCTGTATCTTAAACGTAGTGTGTGTGCGTGCGTGCGTGCGTGCGTGCGTGCGTGCGTGCGTGCGTGCGTGCGTGCGTGCGTGTCTGTATATTAATCAGAGCACTCACACCTGTGCTTCAAAAATTTGCTTTAGTCCCATCCAACTTCATGCTTCTGCAGTGCCAAGAGTGTGTGTGTGTGTGCGTGTGTGTGTGTGTGTGTGTGTGTGTGTGTGTGTGTGTGTGTGTGTGTGTGTGTGTGTGTGTGTGTGTGTGTGTGTGTGTGTGTGTGTGTTCACACTGTGTGTGTGTGTGTGGGGGGGGGGGGGGTCCCTTCAGGTGACAAAGTCTCACTCTCATCTCTCTTCTGCACCGGCACACTCAATTTATGTTTGTCTTTCACTCACTTTTCATTTTGTCCTTGCCGCACGCACACGCACGCACGCACGCACGCACGCACACACACGCACGCACTTGTCCTCACAAGTATAGTGTTCAACATCATTTTTATGAATAACTGTAAAGCCGTTATTAGCTTAATGAGCATTCCAGCATTGTGAGCTTGTAGATCGGCCTTCTTCGGTACACAACACTGGATATGCAACTTACGTATATGAATCAGGCATAACGCCAAAACCTAACCTCTAAATGCCTTAACCTAACCCTAAACCTAACCTCTAGATGACTAAACCTAAACCTAACCTCTAAATGACCTATAACCCTAACCCTAACCTCTAAATGCCTAAACCTAACCTCTAGATCACTAACCCAAACCATAAACCTAATCTCGTTTCAATCACCATGATATGCGTTTTGTGAAAATATGGTCCATGTTATATTTGATGTTAAAGCAGGGTATGCTGTAGGAGGGGCATGTGGTCATAGGCTTCTGATGATTCTTCTTTGTGTGCTTTATTTGGCAAGCTCAACACCACATTCTCCCAAGTATCCCTGCAGTTGCATGTGACCATTGGCAGCCAATAGCATTCGAGATGGTACCATTTCTACCAATGAACGTTAATTTCTACAATGATGGCGGCACCCGTACAAGGGACAAAAAAAGCGTCATTTTCGCAGTATAGAAACCAATGGCTTAACACGGTCCATATTTTTTACAGTCTATGGACTAAACCTAAACCTAACCCTAAACCTAACCTCTAAATATCTGAACCTATAGCCCTAAACCTATACTAACCTCTAAATGGCTCAGCCTAATCCTAACCGTAACCTGAAGCTATTCCTAATAGCCTCTAAAAGAATCATAAAACAACCAATTTTCTTGGGACATAGTTCTCAAATTCTACTTTGGGACATTTGGCCCCCAAGTATAGTAACACACACACACACACACACACACACACACACACACACACACACACACACACACACACACACACACACACACACACACACACACACACACACACACACACACAAGCACGCGCACACAGTTGTTTCTTCTCGTTTTTTTTTTCTTTGCGCATTGCGATAACTTGTGAATTGGTAGATGGTGTTGATTATTTGCTCTCCACTCTGCCAAAGGAACTACATCAAAGCTGGTGCGTCTCAATCGCTCTCCGAAATCTCTCTCTCTCTCTCTCTCTCTCTCTCTCTCTCTCCCTCTCCCTCTCCCTCTCCATCTCTGTGTGGAGCTGTTCTCCAAAGTGTTTTCATGTCAATTAGCGCCGCCTGTCGGGACGAAACCTTGTATGTCCAATAATATATATTTATATATAAAAAAAATAGTTTCCTCTTTTCAATTACCAGTAAGACTCCCTAATCGGGAGATAAGCGACCGTAGGTGGCTTATCTCCACAAATAGGGCAAAAATGTGTTTTTCCAAAATCTTCCTGATCCATGTTGATGACATGAGTGTAGACATGCTGTGTAGTGATATTCGTGATTTTAGGGCAAAAACTGTAGGAGCAGTGTCCAAAAATGTGTTTTAAAAATCGTCCTGAAGGTGGCGCTAGAATAGGGCCGTGTGAGAAATGAGGTGTGGGGTCTCCGCTTTGCCTTGGCGGACGAATAGGTACCGGCCCCGGCTCTCCCGGGCGCTCCTAGCCCGAGTTACGGCATTTTATGTGCGCTGCAGTGGCAGGGGGTCCTCCACTGGGGGCGCCACCACTTTTGCATCCGTTCTGGAGCACCAGGAGTCGGTGGTCCCCGGGAATTCCCCGTGAGCAGCCCCGTTGGGGTGGTCATTTGGTCATTTTTGCACATTTGGTCATTTTTTACATCTGGGGGTCCCCCAGGGACCTGGGGGTCCCTGGGGCTCCGGGGGTCCTTGGAGGTTGTAGTTTGGCAGGCAAGGAGTGTGTGTGTAAAATCTGGCATGGATCGGGTCAAGGGGTGCGGAGATATAAGCAGGGAAAAAGTGTGACGTGTGACGTGTGAGCACATTTGGTCATTTTTTTTACATCTGGGGGTCCCCCAGGGCTCCGGGGGTCCTTGGAGGTTGTAGTTTGGCAGGCAAGGAGTGTGTGTGTAAAATCTGGCATGGATCGGGTCAAGGGGTGCGGAGATATAAGCAGGGAAAAAGTGTGACGTGTGACGTGTGAGCACATTTGGTCATTTTTTTTACATCTGGGGTCCCCCAGGGACCTGGGGGTCCCTGGGGCTCCGGGGGTCCTTGGAGGTTGTAGTTTGGCAGTCAAGGAGTGTGTGTGCAAAATTTGGCATGGATGGGGGCAACGGTTGTGGAGATATGAGCAGGGCAAAAGTGTGACTGACTCACTCACTGACAGACAGCCGGTGGAGGTTTTGGTAGTAAATGCGACCTACGGTCGCAATTATTCTAAAAAACATTTTGAAATAGTGGAAAATAGCCGAAGTGCACGATCTGTGAGCTTGTAGATCTGCTATTTTCATTGGATGATGGCATTGCTTCTCAAGGACCCCAAAATGTATTTATCTATTTGGATGCAGACTACTTTTTTTCTCTCTTTTTTTGCCAAGGAATCTTCACTTGCAACCATGGCAGGCACGTGCACACATAGACATCAAAGGGGGCTTGAGCCCTTGCCCTTTTACTCGTCTGTAAAGAAGTGCCCAGTAACACTCCCTAATCGGGAGATAAGCGACCGTAGGTCACTTATCTCCACAAATAGGGCAAAAATGTGTTTTGCCAAAATCTTCCTGATCCATGTTGATGACATGAGTGTAGACATACTGTGTAGTGATTTTCGTGATTTTAGGGCAAAATCTGTAGGAGCAGTGTCCAAAAATGTGTTTTTAAAAATCGGCCTGGAGGTGGCGCTATATGGGAGAGATTCATGTTGATGGGATGAGTGTAGACATAGTGTGTACCGATTTGCGTGATTTTAGGGCAAAAATTGTAGGAGCAGTGTCCAAAAATGTGTTTTGCAAGAATCGGCCTCATGGTGGCGCTAGAAGAGGGCCATGTGAGAAATGAGGGGTGGGGTCTCCGCGCCGGCAAGGCGGACGAATAGGTACCGGCCCCGGCTGTCCCGGTCGCTCCTAGCCGGAGTTACGGCATTTTATGTGAGCTGCAGTGTAGGGGGTCCTCCACTGGGGGCGCCACCACTTTTGCATCCGTTCTGGAGCACCAGGAGTGGGTGGTCCCTGGGAATTCCCCGTGAGCAGCCCCGTGGGGGTGGTCATTTGGTCAGTTTAGCACATTTGGTCATTTTTTACATCTGGGGGTCCCCCCAGGGACTCTCTCTCTCTCTCTCTCTCTCCCTCTCCCTCTCCCTCTCCATCTCTGTGTGGAGCTGTTCTCCAAAGTGTTTTCATGTCAATTAGCGCCGCCTGTCGGGACGAAACCTTGTATGTCCAATAATATATATTTATATATAAAAAAAATAGTTTCCTCTTTTCAATTACCAGTAAGACTCCCTAATCGGGAGATAAGCGACCGTAGGTGGCTTATCTCCACAAATAGGGCAAAAATGTGTTTTTCCAAAATCTTCCTGATCCATGTTGATGACATGAGTGTAGACATGCTGTGTAGTGATATTCGTGATTTTAGGGCAAAAACTGTAGGAGCAGTGTCCAAAAATGTGTTTTAAAAATCGTCCTGAAGGTGGCGCTAGAATAGGGCCGTGTGAGAAATGAGGTGTGGGGTCTCCGCTTTGCCTTGGCGGACGAATAGGTACCGGCCCCGGCTCTCCCGGGCGCTCCTAGCCCGAGTTACGGCATTTTATGTGCGCTGCAGTGGCAGGGGGTCCTCCACTGGGGGCGCCACCACTTTTGCATCCGTTCTGGAGCACCAGGAGTCGGTGGTCCCCGGGAATTCCCCGTGAGCAGCCCCGTTGGGGTGGTCATTTGGTCATTTTTGCACATTTGGTCATTTTTTACATCTGGGGGTCCCCCAGGGACCTGGGGGTCCCTGGGGCTCCGGGGGTCCTTGGAGGTTGTAGTTTGGCAGGCAAGGAGTGTGTGTGTAAAATCTGGCATGGATCGGGTCAAGGGGTGCGGAGATATAAGCAGGGAAAAAGTGTGACGTGTGACGTGTGAGCACATTTGGTCATTTTTTTACATCTGGGGGTCCCCCAGGGCTCCGGGGGTCCTTGGAGGTTGTAGTTTGGCAGGCAAGGAGTGTGTGTGTAAAATCTGGCATGGATCGGGTCAAGGGGTGCGGAGATATAAGCAGGGAAAAAGTGTGACGTGTGACGTGTGAGCACATTTGGTCATTTTTTTTTACATCTGGGGTCCCCAAGGGACCTGGGGGTCCCTGGGGCTCCGGGGGTCCTTGGAGGTTGTAGTTTGGCAGTCAAGGAGTGTGTGTGCAAAATTTGGCATGGATGGGGGCAACGGTTGTGGAGATATGAGCAGGGCAAAAGTGTGACTGACTCACTCACTGACAGACAGCCGGTGGAGGTTTTGGTAGTAAATGCGACCTACGGTCGCAATTATTCTAAAAAACATTTTGAAATAGTGGAAAATAGCCGAAGTGCACGATCTGTGAGCTTGTAGATCTGCTATTTTCATTGGATGATGGCATTGCTTCTCAAGGACCCCAAAATGTATTTATCTATTTGGATGCAGACTACTTTTTTTCTCTCTTTTTTTGCCAAGGAATCTTCACTTGCAACCATGGCAGGCACGTGCACACATAGACATCAAAGGGGGCTTGAGCCCTTGCCCTTTTACTCGTCTGTAAAGAAGTGCCCAGTAACACTCCCTAATCGGGAGATAAGCGACCGTAGGTCACTTATCTCCACAAATAGGGCAAAAATGTGTTTTGCCAAAATCTTCCTGATCCATGTTGATGACATGAGTGTAGACATACTGTGTAGTGATTTTCGTGATTTTAGGGCAAAATCTGTAGGAGCAGTGTCCAAAAATGTGTTTTTAAAAATCGGCCTGGAGGTGGCGCTATATGGGAGAGATTCATGTTGATGGGATGAGTGTAGACATAGTGTGTACCGATTTGCGTGATTTTAGGGCAAAAATTGTAGGAGCAGTGTCCAAAAATGTGTTTTGCAAGAATCGGCCTCATGGTGGCGCTAGAAGAGGGCCATGTGAGAAATGAGGGGTGGGGTCTCCGCGCCGGCAAGGCGGACGAATAGGTACCGGCCCCGGCTGTCCCGGTCGCTCCTAGCCGGAGTTACGGCATTTTATGTGAGCTGCAGTGTAGGGGGTCCTCCACTGGGGGCGCCACCACTTTTGCATCCGTTCTGGAGCACCAGGAGTGGGTGGTCCCTGGGAATTCCCCGTGAGCAGCCCCGTGGGGGTGGTCATTTGGTCAGTTTAGCACATTTGGTCATTTTTTACATCTGGGGGTCCCCCAGGGACCTGGGGGTCCCTGGAGCTCCGGGGGTCCTTGGAGGTTGTAGTTTGGCAGGTAAGGAAGGTGTGTGCAAAATTTGGCATGGATCGGGGCAACGGTTGCGGAGATATGAGCAGGGCAAGAGTGTGACGTGTGAGGTGTGACAGACAGACTGACTGACTGACTGACTGACTGACTGACGGACTTACACTTTGTGCAGGGTTTGATAGTAAATGCGACCTACGGTCGCAATAAATGCAAATGCCCTCTTTCCATGCCATACCTGAAGGTGTGTATCAATCATTTAGTTTGGTATCAAACCCCCAGTTGAAGTACAGAGTTACAGGCACGTAAAGAGGGTCCATTTGGTTCCTATCGATCATTCGTTTTGGCAGGGACCCCCTGGACCTCTCAGGGTCCCTGCACCGCACTTTGAGAACCGCTAATGTCATAGCACACATTTGCATGGCTTTTTGTTCGTTTTTTTTACAACCTCAGAAGTCGTGTGAAAAATGCATCGTCAACGTGTTTTCATTTGAGACACACAATGTGTATAACGCTTTACTAATTTACAATGCATAAAAGGGACTAATTGAATGCTGAAAAAGAATTACGCTAAATTTTTCCCTTTTTTTTATCAGATGAACCGATTAATAATCAACGGATTAATTCATCATGAAAATAGTTCCAATTCAATGTGCTTATGGGCATGAAAAATGAAACGGGCCGACTGGAAGTAATTACTGTTTGTACGCAAACAACAGAGTGATGGAATGACTCTCTCTCTCTCTCTCGCTCTGTTTCTCTCAGTCTCCTCTGTCAATTTAATTCAATATCGTCGCTGTCGGGTGGAAACCTTGTATGTTCCTTATGTTTCGGGGAAATGTTTTATTTATTTTTTTTAGAAAAAAAAAAAAAACAGTGCCACCTGTGGTGATTAGGGATGGCACGATGCACGATATTATGGTTTATCGTGATAAAAAACACTCACGATAATCGTATCGTGGAGATTTAATTCATCGTGTTATCGTCCTCCGTCATGCACTGGGATCAATTCACCTTTTATTTGCCGAGCTGCATATCCGGTACCACTTAAACCCTCTATAATTGGTAAAAGGTTCTTATAATATACATCTGTGCTATATCCTATATAAACACAGAGAAGCCGCGGCGGAGAGGGTGATATTTGTCAATGCACATGCTTGTACAGCCTGGGTGGGGGCACCTCACTGGCAGGTGAGTCAGTAGGATACAACAGCAGTGACAAGACACACGTGTGTGTGGGGAGGAATCAATTGGCATAATGACTGAATTGTGTCGTGAAAAGGGTAGAAAAAGTTATAGTTATTAGGTCTAAATAAATATTTATAAAACAGACTTATTCACTTATATCAACACGTTGTGAACTTTATTTTATCAATCAATCAATCAATCAATCAATCAATCAAACAAACAAACAAACAAACAAACAAACATAAATCTCTCTATCTCTCTCTCTCTCTCTCTCTCTCTCTCTCTCTCTCTCTCTCTCTCTCTCAGGGTTCCGGTAAAGACATCAACAGTGGTGGTTGCCTAAATAAGGACAGCATTACGGTAGGCACAACACATGATACTGTGTCTGTCTGTCTGTCTGTCTGTCTGTCTGTCTGTCTGTCTGTCTGTCTGTCTGTGACGTCACGTGTGCAAAAGCCCATGAACTTTACTTTAATAATGTGTGATGAATTTCACTCGTAGGTTTATGAGTGCATAAATAGTAGGAAACATTGCATGGTATATTTGCATATATATAGGAAATTACTTGTTTTAACCTTGCAGACAACACCTCAGACCTCTGCAATTCAGTTCATGAATCCATCAGCCACTGTTACCCAAACGCTCTCTTTGGACTGCTTCAGAACATAGTGACAGCTATGCCTACACCTACAGTACTTCAGCATTTCACACACTTGACCATTGCTATGCGTCCAGCCAGGGTCATTCATTCCTACGTTAATTCACTCTGATGGCACTCGGCAGCTTTTGTAAGCATTGGTAAGAGAGTGTGAATGGTTGCTCCAAAGACTGCCAGAGACAACACGTACTGCTGTGTTTTGCAAAAGTGGACCTGCTATGCTGGTGGCGCTATAACAGGCCAATGTGGAAAGGGTGGCATATTATGTTCCATGACCTTGTGGGAATGTACGTGCAAAGTTTCACGGAAAGAGCAAGCTGCGTTCATGATTTGAGGCATGTTGCTCAAAACGGACCAATCCTGCCAACTTTGGAAGATAATGTTTGCCAATCAGTAAGTAATATGAAAAATATGAAAGAACCGTGAGATACTGTGTACAGATTTGCATGATTTTTGGCCTAAATCTGTAGGAGTACGTGTTTTTCACAAATATGCCTCCTGGTGGCGCTATAAAAGGCCCATGTGAAATATTTGGGGCAGAAGTTTTGCTCTGACACCCAGGGAGTGTGCGTGCACAGTTTCGCTGCCATCGTGGCAAAGCTGACAGACGGACGTACAATACATGGTGCAAAACATAGTCTCCTCATGCCTTTCAGCCTGGCGGAGACAATAATGGACCTTAACTCATCTAGTGCCATTCGCGAGATGTCTCGCGAAATGTACTCGAGTATCTGTAGTGCCATTCACGGGATATCTCGGGAAAAGTAATAGATTACTGTAACGGCGAGTACATTACCGAGAAGAATCGCCGGCGGTCCGGAGACGAAATCCGTCGCTGATTTCGCATCATCACGGCTCCACGAGCACAAAATAGTCCCATCCATAACATTGAGGTGGACGGGGGATCTCATCTTTAATGTCCATTATCTCAAAACTACACTTTAGAAGCTAGGATGGAGGCAGATGCTCGCTTATGTTACACACTTATAAAAGCTCCCGGTCGGCCATTACACAACTCCGCGTGGACACGGATCGGTTCCGGCGCACGATCCGATGACGTCAGACCGGAAGTGATTGCGCGGTGGACTTCTGGCCTTCAAAATAAGACAACGCAAGTGAATGGGACCTGAAGGAGGCACTTTGGACATTATAATCCGTTAATGTCTGGGGCTCTGAATGAGTTAATATGAAGAAGGGTGAAAACCACTGGTCTAGTAGCCTGGTTCCAGACCCTGAATCGCTAGCCACACCCCTTTAAAAATGTGTTTAGGCGATTCAGGGGTCTGGTGGTGCTCTCATTGAAGAGGTTTTCCTTGTTTGGAAATCCGTACGGCGAATCAGCGTTGCTTCAACTCAATGACGTCGAGGCTTGTGAGCAGCGTGGGTGGGGTTTTCCCAGAACTCATGTGTGATTCAGTGCCGCCACCGGAGGTACAAGGCTATGAAACATCAGTAGCAGACACGTTTTACTGTGTTTGATTATTAGTTCATAGCGCCCCTATTCTGCCAGTTTCTTTGGTTAGCAAGTAGCAAGCAACATGCTACAACTACGTCATCTGCTTTGCTACTGTTGTGATTGGTCAGGTGGTGAACCAATCGCAGAAGACTGCCTCTTTGGCAACGCCCATCCCTGAAACGAATGTGTATGGAAGCACTTTCAGACTGAATAATGGAGTGAAACCAAATGTCAATTCAGGCTGAGTGTTGAGCTGCTACTGGTCTAGTGCTGCTAAAGAAAGCATGCACCATCGACAGCTCTCCTGGACAGCTCCCCTCCACAGGCGCTGTCCATGGTGCTGAATGCTCTAGTCTAGTGCTGTCAGAGACAGCATGTACCATGGACAGCTCCCCTCCACAGGCTCTGTCCATGGTGCTGAATGCTCTAGTGCAGGGGGATGGTGTTTTCGGCTGGTGTCTCAGTCCGAGTGTATCAAAGGGTGCGTTCGGAAATGCGCACTGGGTGTGTGCTCAGTGTAGTGACTAAACCTAATCCTAACCCTAACCTCAGTAAAACTATGCTTAACCCTAAACCTAACCCTAAAAAGAGCAGACTAAGTACAGAGTGAAAGATCAAGTTTATTAAGTGTTGATGGTTCAAGTGGTTAAATATTTTAAAACACAAATTGACATGAATCCAAAATACACTGATGATTGTGCTGCCAAACAATGAAATTATGTGGAATCCATGAAAAGGTTGTGGGGGTCCCTGCTTCATCTCTCTCTCTCAACTAAGGGGTCCTTGGCCTGAAAACGTTGAAGACCCCTGCTCTAGTGCTGTCAAAGACAGCTTGTACCATGGACAGCTCCCCTCCACAGGCTCTGTCCATGTTGCTGAATGGCCTACACCGAATGTAGTTACACTTTAGCGCCAGCAGATGGAGCCAGAGTTCCATGTGCCTGTGTACTACTGGGCTATACACATGAAAAGTTGGAGTTGTGGAAGAATGTGTGCACATACACACCATTGCTGTCGGATATAGAAACCTTGTACCTCCGTTTTTAATGAATAACCCTAACCCTACTTTATCACGCAACGGTGTCGCACAAAAGTTGTGGAAATAGACTAAATAGACTGCAATCTGACAATGTGTTGCGTTGTGAGCTTGTAGATCCACAATTTGTTAATGCTACTTTTGAAAAATATGGACACTGAAAGTGCTTTATTAAACCAATGAAAAAGTTTTAAGATTTAGAAAGTTTTAGATTTTCTTTTTTTTACACATTATAATATTATTATTTTGATCATAAGACCCAATTACTGAATCAGTGTCAGTCTCCAAACTTTATTCAGAATATGTCTGACACTTATTTACTACAACACTTTGGCATATTCTGGCACATTAGGAGTCCAACTATTAGCGGTTCTCAGATTATTTTTTCTTATATATATATTTATTTTGTATTCTTTTTTTGTCAGATCTACATTCTGGTCTCTTACTTGTAACAGAGTATTTCTACATAGTCGTATTGGTACTTTTACTTTTATGTAAAATAAAATAAAAAATAGTACTTTTTCCACCACTGCTGCGTCCAGAATACAATATTGGCTTACCAGTGTGTGTTCGGCCACCTTATTGTCTCTTGAGGGCTGTGTTTTGGATAGTTCTGCCGCGGGCAGACACCACTAGAACAGGGGTTTTCAACGTTTTCAGGCCAAGGACCCCTTAGCTGAGAGAGAGATGAAGCAGGGACCCCCACAACCTGTTCATAGATTCCATAATAATAGTGTAATTGTTGACAGCACAATCATCAGTGTATTTTGGATTCATGTCAATTTGTGTTTCCAGATATTTAACCACTCGAACCGTCAATACTTAATAAACTTGATCTTTCACTCTGTACATATTGTGCTCTTTCCCCCTCTACACCAAACCTCTTTGCCGAAAATAGCCGATCTACAAGCTCACAACGCCTCGCAGCGCGAGGCGTTGTGAGCTTGTAGATCTGCTATTTTGGGCTAAAGTTCTCCGAATATGGATACCAGGGTTCAAGTGGTTAACATAGAAAAGGAGAAAAAAGATTTGGAGGACCCCCTGTAGTAACTCTGAGAACCCCCTAGGGGTCCCTGACCCCCTGTTGAAGACCCCTGCACTAGAAGGATGTAGCATTCCTGTGCATAGCATTATGAAGGGGTGTGTGTGTGGGACCACAAGAGGGCGCTGCCTATCAAAGAGATGATGGTAGCAGGAGCTGTTGAGCCATCTTTGAGGTTTGGGTTGTGCTGACTTCAGGGAGACATGAGAGGAAGTGACTGACTGCATACCACTCTGCTGTGGAGCAGGGAGAGACGGTGCATCATGAAACTTAAAAGCATTCTTCAACGCCATGACACTTTGATCGTTGGTTCTCAAAGTGGGGTCCGGGGACCCCCAGGGGTCCTCGAGGGAGTTCCAGGGGGTCCACAGCTAAATCATAGTTAGGAACCAAATGGACCCTTATGGGTATGTAACTTTGAGAGTGTACAAATGTCTTGTACAATTTTTCTCAACGTTAAATTAACATTACAATTATCAATTGGGGTCCCAGAGATAGAAATGCCATTACATGGGGGTCTCTAGCCTAATGAATGTGAAACTAGGGGTCCTTGAAATCAAAATGGTTGGGAATTACTGCTATAGAGCTGTAAAAAAATATTCTCTTATGGGGGTGCCTGGCATATCTTTTCAAATGCGGCTCCGCGGGCTAATAAGTGTCTTGACATGAAAAGGTTTGCGAACCACTGACTTAGATGCAATGTAGGAGTGTCCTTTACTCACTATACCGTACAGACTACAGAGACGTTTACGGTGCAGATATATCTGAGTGGGTGTACAGGAGAGTGTGTTGCAGTGATGTGCTCCAACACGCATTACATCATAAACCTAAATTATGCTGGAAACCTCGCACCACGTTCACTTTTTTTTTTTTTTACATGGTTCAAAACTAGAGAAAATTATAGGCTACTTTTGCATGACGACCCTTGCATGACGACCCTTGCAGGACGACGTAGGGCATTCATTTATGAGAAACAAACATTAAAAAGCTGAAATATTTGTAATGTTTTTTTTTTTCATTTTAATTTCATCATACGATTGTTACACAAAATTAACTAAGCTAGCAGATGGTATGAGCCAATAAACTTGCTATTTTAGCAAATTCTAAAATGTTTTTTTATTTTATTTTTTATTTTTTATATAATTCCAAAAAGAACTTGGTTTTGGACGTGTTGAGACTGCTGTGATTTTCAGTTTTATCCTGAACTGCCTTTTGCTTGCTTCTCCTCTTCGCTGTTTACCATTCGCCCACGTCACATACAAATGAACCCTGACACCCCCGTGCACACGTGCAACAACACAACACCACACACTACACTGTACACTCACACCCGTGTACATGACACCCACACTCACGCACAGACACACACACACACACACACACACACACACACACACACACACACACACACACACACACAAGTGCAGTAGTGAACTCATGTACGCATACTGTAAACATTGGCAAAACATATTCATATTTGCAGATTCTGCATTTGAGCAAAACAAGCACGCATGCACGTTGCATCGCACGCACGCACGACGCACGCAACGCACGCACGCACGCACGCACGCACGCACACGCACGCACGCACACTCACAGTAATATGCTTGGTCTCGCCCACACTCACGGCACGACACACACAACACACACACACACACACACACACACACACACACACACACACACACACACACACACAAACACACAAAAACCTCGGCTGCCAATACTGTAATTGATCTTATGCACGCTGGAGGCAGAGCATGCCAATACATATATTGAGGATGAGAGAGAGAGGAGAGAGAGAGAGAGAAGAGAGAGAGAGAGAGAGAGAAATGGAGAGAAATGGAGAGATAACGGTGGCACTGAGTTTTTAAACAATCATTTATTCATATGAAAATGATCCCGCCTTTACTCTGTGTCTATGACAAAGACAATCAACAGACTACGCATGCAGCCCTGAAAATAAAATTAAGTTAGAGACGGGAAAGAGAAAAAAAATCTTCATAATCCCACACATTTTGAAATGCAAATCCTCCACTTTGACACGCAGTAATATTTCTATCCTAACAATATGCGTGCTCTACCTAGGACTGGGGAGAATTACTAAACAATCACACCTCTGCCCTCCATCTTTTTCTCTTTCCTTTCCTACTTAATAAGTTTTATTTTGACAAAAGGGGAAACTCGGCAATCAAACTTCTTTTTTCTTCTCCTCCCCCGCATAATGAGAACCAAACATAAACATCCGCTCAGTGTAAGGTTCTCCCTGAATAAACCATCTAGTAATTAAGGCGAGTCACTACAGGTGAATAGGGTAAAAAAAATAACTAATAGCTACAACAATGAAACTTTTCCAGTTGATTACTTACATCAAGACTAAGAATTTTTGAATTACAAGTTTTCTGAAATTATATGTTTAGATAGATATGCAAATGAGGCATTATATGCGCTAATAATGCCCAATTTGCATACTTTTCAGGTACATAAATCTGAAGATTGGGATAATGCCAGGTTCAAAACTATTGTTTCCCTTTCTTGACATATTAGAGACAAAACAAATTACAGAGGGGATTTTAGATATCTCTTTTTATCACTCCATAAATCATAAAATAGTGACAACAGTCATAAAAAAACCCATTTTCGCCATGTATTTAGTGATAAAATGTGATGTAAATCAGGCTATGAATGATATATCAACAAACCCTCTGTAAATATCTTCAGGATATAGATAACAATAAAACTGGAAGGTTTGGTGTATGTGGGTGCAACTGAAGTGGAGATTTATGTACCTAAGTATGAGGAAAAACACATTTGAGAAAACGTCTTTAAAGATCGACACACCCCCATCCTATTCAAACCAATTATAACTTCAAACTCCATTTTAATCATGTTAGATTCATCAAAAACACCTGTCCTCGGTTCTGGTGACTCATACTGCACTCCTAATACGTGAGGGCCATGTTTCTTTGATTCATCTTTTTTTATTTTTTATTGTCTATATATATCTATATCTATATTTTATAAAATATGTATGAAAACCAATGCTGTTAACTCGGCACCTTCACGTATGAAATGAACATCTATATGTGTATTTTGAACGTTAATTTTGCATTTGTTTGAAAGAAGGCATGTTTAGGAAGCAAAATAGTAAAAAAATCAAAATTTTTTACATTTTCATTTTTTACATGTTTTCACCTGCCATGTCTCCCCTTAAAAGACGCTATAAATTAAACACATTCGTCTGTAGAACATCGTACTAAACTATACAATATTGTCTCAGCAAGCTACTGTAAAAGGACAACCACTTTAAACTGTAGGAATTTGACACATTGACAAATGAGACCAGGGGCGTCACAAGGGGGGGGGGGGGGGGACTGAGTTACTAGGGCCCAAGGTGGAGGGGCCTTCATTATTTTATATACTTTAGCTATTGAAAAATAGCAGACATATGTGCTTGAAGATCTGCTATTTTTTGAAAAAGTCGTGAAAATGTGTGCAAATCTTTTAACTCATTCTGTGCCTATCCCGAACATGTTCGGGATATGTTCAATCCAAAACATTTTTTTTTTTATTAATTGACTTACCCCGAGCTGCTTGTAGAGCCGTGGGTGGTCCTGGCTCGTCCTACGCTAGCCAGCTAGCCATTTTACATGGTCCGACGATATATTCATTAAAAATGGTTTAAAATACATTTTTGAGACCCCCAATGTTCACCGAATGTTCAGCGCCGCTTCCGGAACGTAGTCCAGTGTGCCTATCCCGAACATGTTCGGGATTTTTAATGAAATGAATAAAATGATCCGAGGCCTTCTGAAGCCTGAGCCTAAATTTAAAATCCAGTGGTCCAAATCCTGGGGAAGCCATGCCGGCCGTGAGCCGCGAACGTAGCCGCGAATCGCCGCCGAATCCAATGAAAAACCACATCTTTGGAGGCCCATATCTCTGGATTGTGTTTTTAGGGATGTGGCGCGAGGTTTATTTACGGCGAAATCACCGAAAAATGATCTTTAAATGACAAAATGGGAATAGCTATTCTGTTAGCATTATCATCCGGGACCTTTCCATGACGTGCACGAACGTGAGCACGCGCGTCACTGCAACGTGAGCCCCCGGATGCTAATGCAGTCCCCTATGGGAGAAAGTCTGGCATTCTTTGGTGCCCTCTAGGGGCTGGCACTGGAAGCGTTAATATATCTATTTTTTAAGCGAACATTTGTAACTCAAATTTTGCTTCTGGGCGGTCCCTGGGACTAAATATTATGAGATGGGGGGTCCGTGGCCAAATACATATAATTTTGGGGGTCGTTCACATGAAAATGTTTGAGCACCAGTGACATAGAAGTAAGCCATTTACCATTCGAGGGTCGTGGGTTGTTGGCTGATTTACCACCGTGTCAGGGTTGTGGCACGAGGGCAAAGCCGAGTGCCAAACTACCCTGAAACAGTGGTAAAGGGAAATGTATTTACTATTTGAAAATAAATGCTGTCTCTATCGGGTGGAAACCGCTCCATAACGTTTCTCTTTATCATTAGGAACATTTTAAAATTGTGAAGATGTTTCCTTATACTTTGATGCCTGGAAACCTAATTATGTAAAAACTGTTACGTTTGAGGTTTCAATTTCTAAAGTAGCAAAAGTAGCCGATCGTCGCTTTGCATCACGTTTGGAGCTTGTCTGCTATTTTTTATGTTTTTTGGATGGAGATAAGAGGTTTCTACCGACAGCGACGCTACTGTATATGAACAATCAGCTTTTGTCTGACAAAGAAGGGCACACAAGTAGAAATACAGAGATTTGAGGTTTCTTCCCCCGACGGCAGCAACAGTAGTTATTTTGTGATTGAGGCTCTTTGTGTCCAGTCTGTTTTTGTGGTCTGCTGCTTCTGTTTCATATTGGTCAGTTGTGTGGTCTGCTGCATCTGTCTGATATCGGTCTGGCTGATTAGAACGGTGGTTTGTTTTGTTCTGAAACTTGTTGAAGCACTTTGTGACTCTTACCGTGTGTGAAAGGTGCTCTATGAATAAAACCTACTTAATGACTTGCTAGACAAAGAAGAGGGAGACTGAAGACGAGACAGAGTCACAGTGTGAGGACGGGACTTAGTTCTCTTTTTATTATTAGTAGTAGTAAATTCGTATTAGTATTA